>NC_082710.1:74353918-74672132 GCF_030144855.1 Hypanus sabinus | reverse complement strand
CCCAGATAACGCTGCTCACTGCCTGTCCACACTGTAATCAGCCGCACAGGTAACGCTGCTCACTCCCTATCCACACTGTAAACATTTTTCCAGGTAACGCTGCTCACTGCCTATCCACACAGTAATCATTTCCCCAGGGAACGCAGCTCACTGCAATTCCACACTGTAAACATTTCCCCATGGAACACTGCTCACTGCCTATCTACATTGTAAACATTTCCCCAGGTAACCCTGCTCACTGCCTATCCACACTGTAAACATTTCCCCAGGGAATACTGCTCACTGCCTATCCACAGTGTAATCATTTCCCCAGGTAACGCTGCTCACTGCCTATCCACACTGTAATCGTTTCCCCAGGGAACACTGCTCACTGCCTATCCATACTGTAAACATTTTCCCAGGAAATGCTGCTCGCTGCCTATCCACACTGTAATCATATCCCCAGGTAACTCTGCTCACTGCCTATCCACACTGTAAACATTTCCCCAGGGAACACTGCTCAATGCCTATCCACAGTGTAATCATTTCCCCATGGAACACTGCTCACTGCCTATCCACAGTGTAATCATTTCCCCAGGTAACGCTGCTCACTGCCTATCCACACTGTATTCGTTTCCCCAGGGAACACTGCTCACTGCCTATCCATACTGTAAACATTTTCCCAGATAACGCTGCTCACTGCTTATCCACACTGTAATCATATCCCCAGGTAACTCTGCTCACTGCCTATCCACACTGTAAACATTTCCCCAGGGAACACTGCTCAATGCCTATCCACAGTGTAATCATTTCCCCATGGAACACTGCTCACTGCCTATCTACACTGTAAACATTTCCCCAGGGAACACTGCTCACTGCCTATCCACAGTGTAATCATTTCCCCAGGTAACGCTGCTCACTGCCTATCCACACTGTAATCGTTTCCCCAGGGAACACTGCTCACTACTTATCCACACTGTAATCATCCGCCCAGGTAACGCTGCTCACTGCCTATCCACACTGTAAACATTTTCCCAGGGAACACGGCACACTGCCTATCCACACTGTAATAATTTACCCAGGTAACGCTGCTCACTGCGTATCCACACTGTAAACATTTTCACAGGGAACACTGCTCACCGCCTACCCACACTGTAAACATTTTCCCAGGTAACGCTGCTCACTGCCTATCCACACTGTACTCATTTCACCAGGGAACACTGCTCACTGCCTATCCGCACTGTAATCATTTGCCCAGGTAACGCTGCTCACTGCCTATCCACACTGTAAACATTTTCCCAAGGAACACTGCTCACTGCCTATCCACACTGTAAACATTTTCCCAGGAAACACTGCTCACTGCCTATCCAGACTGTAAACATTTTCCCAGGTAACGCTGCTCACTGCCTATCCGCACTGTAAACATTTCCCCAGGGAACACTGCTCAATGCCTATCCACAGTGTAATCATTTCCCCAGGGAACACTGCTCACTGTCTATCCACACTGTAAACATTTCGCTAGGGAACACTGCTCAATGCCTATCCACAGTGTAATCATTTCCCCAGGGAACACTGCTCACTGCCTATCCACACTGTAAACATTTTCCCAGATAACGCTGCTCACTGCTTATTCACACTGTAATCATCCGCCCAGGTAACGCTGCTCACTGCCTGTCCACACTGTAAACATTTTCCCAGATAACGCTGCTCACTGCTTATCCACACTGTAATCATCCGCCTAGGTAACGCTGCTCACTGCCTATCCACACTGTAATAATTTCCCCAGGTAACGCTGCTCACTGCCTATCCACACTGTAATCATTTCCCCAGGTAACCCTGCTCACTGCCTATCCACACTGTAAACATTTTCCCAGGGAACACTGCTCACTGCCTATCCACACTGTAAACATTTTCACAGGTAACGATGCTCACTGCCTATCCACACTGTAATCATTTCACCAGGGAACACTGCTCACTGCCTATCCACACTGTAATCATTTGCCCAGGTAACGCTGCTCACTGCCTATCCACACTGTATACATTTTCCCAGGGAACACTTCTCACTGCCTATCCACACTGTAATCATTTCCCCAGGTAACGCTGCTCACTGCCTATCCACACTGTAATCGTTTCCCCAGGGAACAATGCTCACTGCCCATCCACACTGTAAACATTTTCCCAGGGAACACGGCCCACTGCCTATCCACACTGTAATAATTTCCCCAGGTAACGCTGCTCACTGCCTATCCACACTGTAATCAGCCGCACAGGTAACGCTGCTCACTCCCTATCCACACTGTAAACATTTTCCCAGCTAACGCTGCTCACTGCTTATCCACACTGTAATCATCCGCCCAGATAACGCTGCTCACTGCCTGTCCACACTGTAAACATTTTCGCAGGTAACGCTGCTCACTGCCTATCCACACTGTAAACATTTTCCCAGGGAACACGGCACACTGCCTATCCACACTGTAATAATTTCCCCAGGTAACGCTGCTCACTGCCTATCCACACTGTAATCAGCCGCACAGGTAACGCTGCTCACTCCCTATCCACACTGTAAACATTTTCCCAGGTAACGCTGCTCACTGCCTATCCACACAGTAATCGTTTCCCCAGGGAACGCAGCTCACTGCAATTCCACACTGTAAACATTTCCCCATGGAACACTGCTCACTGCCTATCTACACTGTAAACATTTCCCCAGGTAACCCTGCTCACTGCCTGTCCACACTGTAAAAATTTCCCCAGGGAACACTGCTCACTGCCTATCCACAGTGTAATCATTTCCCGAGGTAACGATGCTCACTGCCTATCAACACTGTAATCGTTTCCCCAGGGAACACTGCTCACTGCCTATCCATACTGTGAACATTTTCCCAGGAAATGCTGCCCGCTGCCTATCCACACTATAATCATATCCCCAGGTAACTCTGCTCACTGCCTATCCACACTGTAAACATTTCCCCAGGGAACACTGCTCAATGCCTATCCACAGTGTAATCATTTCCCCATGGAACACTGCTCACTGCCTATCTACACTGTAAACATTTCCCCAGGGAACACTGCTCACTGCCTATCCACAGTGTAATCATTTCCCCAGGTAACGCTGCTCACTGCCTATCCACACTGTAATCGTTTCCCCAGGGAACACTGCTCACTGCTTATCCACACTGTAATCATCCGCCCAGGTAACGCTGCTCACTGCCTATCCACACTGTAAACATTTTCCCAGGGAACACGGCACACTGCCTATCCACACTGTAATAATTTACCCAGGGAACGCTGCTCACTGCCTATCCACACTGTAAACATTTTCCCAGGGAACACTGCTCACTGCCTATCCACATTGTAGTCAGCCGCACAGGTAACGCTGCTCACTCCCTATCCACACTGTAAACATTTTCCCAGCTAACGCTGCTCACTGCTTATCCACAGTGTAATCATCCGCCCAGATAACGCTGCTCACTGCCTGTCCACACTGTAATCAGCCGCACAGGTAACGCTGTTCACTCCCTATCCACACTGTAAACATTTTCCCAGGTAACGCTGCTCACTGCCTATCCACACAGTAATCATTTCCCCAGGGAACGCAGCTCCCTGCCTATCCACACTGTAAACATTTCCCCAGGGAATACTGCTCACTGCCTATCCACAGTGTAATCATTTCCCCAGGTAACGCTGCTCACTGCCTATCCACACTGTAATCGTTTCCCCAGGGAACACTGCTCACTGCCTATCCATACTGTAAATATTTTCCCAGGAAATGCTGCTCGCTGCCTATCCACACTGTAATCATATCCCCAGGTAACTCTGCTCACTGCCTATCCACACTGTAAACATTTCCCCAGGGAACACTGCTCAATGCCTATCCACAGTGTAATCATTTCCCCATGGAACACTGCTCACTGCCTATCCACAGTGTAATCATTTCCCCAGGTAACGCTGCTCACTGCCTATCCACACTGTATTCGTTTCCCCAGGGAACACTGCTCACTGCCTATCCATACTGTAAACATTTTCCCAGATAACGCTGCTCACTGCTTATCCACACTGTAATCATATCCCCAGGTAACTCTGCTCACTGCCTATCCACACTGTAAACATTTCCCCAGGGAACACTGCTCAATGCCTATCCACAGTGTAATCATTTCCCCATGGAACACTGCTCACTGCCTATCTACACTGTAAACATTTCCCCAGGGAACACTGCTCACTGCCTATCCACAGTGTAATCATTTCCCCAGGTAACGCTGCTCACTGCCTATCCACACTGTAATCGTTTCCCCAGGGAACACTGCTCACTACTTATCCACACTGTAATCATCCGCCCAGGTAACGCTGCTCACTGCCTATCCACACTGTAAACATTTTCCCAGGGAACACGGCACACTGCCTATCCACACTGTAATAATTTACCCAGGTAACGCTGCTCACTGCGTATCCACACTGTAAACATTTTCACAGGGAACACTGCTCACCGCCTATCCACACTGTAAACATTTTCCCAGGTAACGCTGCTCACTGCCTATCCACACTGTAATCGTTTCCCCAGGGAACACTGCTCACTGCCTATCCACACTGTAAACATTTTCCCAGGTAACGCTGCTCACTGCCTATCCACATTGTAAACATTTTCCCAGGTAACACTGCGCACTGCCTATCCACACTGTAATCATTTCCCCATATTACGCTGCTCACTGCCTATCCAAACTGTAATCATTTCCCCATGGAGCACTGCTCACCGCCTACCCACACTGTAATCATATCCCCAGGTAACGCTGCTCACTGCCTATCCACACAGAAAACATTTCCCCAAGGAACACAGCTCAATGCCTATCCACAATGTAATAATTTCCCCAGGGAACACTGCTCACTGCCTATCCACACTGTAAACATTTCCCGAGGGAACACTGCTCACTGCCTATCCACACTGTAATCATTTCCCCAGGGAACAGTGCTCACTGCCTATCCACACTGTAAACATTTTCCCAGCTAACGCTGCTCACTGCTTATCCACACTGTAATCATCCGCCCAGATAACGCTGCTCACTGCCTGTCCACACTGTAAACATTTTCCCAGGGAACACGGCACACTGCCTATCCACACTGTAATAATTTCCCCAGGTAACGCTGCTCGCTGCCTATCCACACTGTAATCATATCCCCAGGCAACTCTGCTCACTGCCTATCCACACTGTAAACATTTCCCCAGGGAACACTGCTCAATGCCTATCCACAGTGTAATCATTTCCCCATGGAACACTGCTCACTGCCTATCTACACTGTAAACATTTCCCCAGGGAACACTGCTCACTGCCTATCCACAGTGTAATCATTTCACCAGGTAACGCTGCTCACTGCCTATCCACACTGTAATCGGTTCCCCAGGGAACACTGCTCACTGCTTATCCACACTGTAATCATCCGCCCAGGTAACGCTGCTCACTGCCTATCCACACTGTAAACATTTTCCCAGGGAACACTGCTCACTGCCTATCCACACTGTAAACATTTTCCCTGGTAACGCTGCTCAGTGCCTATCCACACTGTACACATTTCACCAGGGAACACTGCTCACTGCCTATCCACACTGTAAGCATTTGCCCAGGTAACGCTGCTCACTGCCTATCCACACTGTAAACATTTTCCCAAGGAACACTGCTCACTGCCTATCCACACTGTAAAGATTTCCCCAGGTAACCCTGCTCACTGCCTATCCACACTGTAAACATTTTCCCAGGGAACACTGCTCACTGCCTATCCACACTGTAAACATTTTCCCAGGTAACGCTGCTCACTGCCTAACCACACTGTAATCATTTCACCAGGGAACACTGCTCACTGCCTATCCACACTGTAATCATTTGCCCAGGTAACGCTGCTCACTGCCTATCCACACTGTAAACATTTTCCCAGGGAACACTGCTCACTGCCTATCCACACTGTAAACATTTTCCCAGGTAACGCTGCTCACTGCCTAACCACACTGTAATCATTTCACCAGGGAACACTGCTCACTGCCTATCCACACTGTAATCATTTGCCCAGGTAACGCTGCTCACTGCCTATCCACACAGTAAACATTTTCCCAGGGAACACTGCGCACTGCCTATCCACACTGTAATCATTTCCCCAGGTAACGCTGCTCACTGCCTATCCACACTGTAATCGTTTCCCCAGGGAACACTGCTCACTGCCTATCCACACTGTAAACATTTTCCCAGGTAACGCTGCTCACTGCCTATCCACATTGTAAATATTTTCCCAGGTAACACTGCTCACTGCCTATCCACACTGTAATCATTTCCCGATATAACGCTGCTCACTGCCTATCCACACTGTAATCATATCCCCAGGTAACGCTGCTCACTGCCTATCCACACTGGAAACATTTCCCCAGGGAACACTGCTCAATGCCTATCCACACTGTAATAATTTCCCAAGGGAACACTGCTCACTGCCTATCCACACTGTAAACATTTCCCTAGGGAACACTGCTCACTGCCTATCCACACTGAAATCATTTCCCCAGGGAACAGTGCTCACTGCCTATCCACACTGTAAACATTTTCCCAGGTAACGCTGCTCACTGCCTATCCACACTGTAAACAGTTTCCCAGGGAATTCGGCACACGGCCTATCCACACTGTAATAATTTCCCCAGGTAACGCTGCTCACTGCCTATCCACACTGTAATCAGCCGCACAGGTAACGCTGCTCACTCCCTATCCACACTGTAAACATTTTCCCAGGTAACGCTGCTCACTGCCTAACCACACTGTAATATTTTCCCCAGGGAACGCTGCTCACTGCCTATCCACACAGTAATCGTTTCCCCAGGGAACGCAGCTCACTGCCATTTCACACTGTAAACATTTCCCCAGGGAACACTGCTCATTGCCTATCCGCACTGAAAAACATTTTCCCAGGTAACGCTGCTGACTGCCTATTCACACTGTAATCATTTGCTCATGGAACACTGCTCACTGCCTATCTACACTGTAAACATTTCCCCAGGTAACCCTGCTCACTGCCTATCCACACTGTAACCATTTCCCCAGGTAACGCTGCTCACTGCCTATCCACACTGTAATCGTTTCCCCAGGGAACACTGCTCACTGCCTATCCACACTGTAAACATTTTCACAGGTAACGCTGCTCACTGCCTATCCACATTGTAACATTTTCCCAGGTAACACTGCTCACTGCCTATCCACACTGTAATCATTTCTCCATATTACGCTGCTCACTGCCTATCCAAACTGTAATCATTTCCCCATGGAACACTGCTCACTGCCTATCCACACTGTAATCATATCCCCAGGTAACGCTGCTCACTGCCTATCCACACAGAAAACATTTCCCCAGGGAACACAGCTCAATGCCTATCCACAATGTAATAATTTCCCCAGGGAACACTGCTCACTGCCTATCCACACTGTAAACATTTCCCGAGGGAACACTGCTCACTGACTATCCACACTGTAATCATTTCCCCAGGGAACAGTGCTCACTGCCTATCCACACTGTAAACATTTTCCCAGCTAACGCTGCTCACTGCTTATCCACACTGTAATCATCCGCCCAGATAACGCTGCTCACTGCCTGTCCACACTGTAAACATTTTCGCAGGTAACGCTGCTCACTGCCTATCCACACTGTAAACATTTTCCCAGGGAACACGGCACACTGCCTATCCACACTGTAATAATTTCCCCAGGTAACGCTGCTCACTGCCTATCCACACTGTAATCAGCCGCACAGGTAACGCTGCTCACTCCCTATCCACACTGTAAACATTTTCCCAGGTAACGCTGCTCACTGCCTATCCACACAGTAATCGTTTCCCCAGGGAATGCAGCTCACTGCAATTCCACACTGTAAACATTTCCCCATGGAACACTGCTCACTGCCTATCTACACTGTAAACATTTCCCCAGGTAACCCTGCTCAATGCCTATCCACACTGTAAACTTTTCCCCAGGGAACACTGCTCACTGCCTATCCACAGTGTAATCATTTCCCCAGGATAACGCTGCTCACTGCCTATCCACACTGTAATCGTTTCCCCAGGGAACACTGCTCACTGCCTATCCATACTGTAAACATTTTCCCAGGAAATGCTGCTCACTGCCTATCCACACTGTAAACATTTCCCCAGGGAACACTGCTCAATGCCTATCCACAGTGTAATCATTTCCCCATGGAACACTGCTCACTGCCTATCTACACTGTAAACATTTCCCCAGGGAACACTGCTCACTGCCTATCCACAGTGTAATCATTTCCCCAGGTAACGCTGCTCACTGCCTATCCACACTGTAATCGTTTCCCCAGAGAACACTGCTCACTGCTTATCCACACTGTAATCATCCGCCCAGGTAACGCTGCTCACTGCCTATCCTCACTGTGAACATTTTCCCAGGGAACACGGCACACTGCCTATCCACACTGTAATAATTTACCCAGGTAACGCTGCTCACTGCCTATCCACACTGTAAACATTTTCCCAGGGAACACTGCTCACTGCCTATCCACACTGTAAACATTTTCCCAGGTAACGCTGCTCACTGCCTATCCACACTGTACTCATTTCACCAAGGAACACTGCTCACTGCCTATCCACACTGTAATCATTTGCCCAGGTAACGCTGCTCACTGCCTATCCACACTGTAAACCTTTTCCCAAGGAACACTGCTCACTGCCTATCCACACTGTAATAATTTCCCCAGGGAACACTGCTCACTGCGTATCCACACTGTAAACATTTCCCCAGGGAACACTGCTCAATGCCTATCCACAGTGTAATGATTTCCCCATGGAACACTGCTCACTGCCTATCTACACTGTAAACATTTCCCCAGGGAACACTGCTCACTGCCTATCCACAGTGTAATCATTTCCCCAGGTAACGCTGCTCACTGCCTATCCACACTGTAATCATCCGCCCAGGTAACGCGGCTCACTGCCTATCCTCACTGTGAACATTTTCCCAGGGAACATGGCACACTGCCTATCCACACTGTAAACATTTTCCCAGGTAACGCTGCTCACTGCCTATCCACATTGTAAATATTTTCCCAGGTAACACTGCTCACTGCCTATCCACACTGTAATCATTTCCCGATATAACGCTGCTCACTGCCTATCCACACTGTAATCATATCCCCAGGTAACGCTGCTCACTGCCTATCCACACTGGAAACATTTCCCCAGGGAACACTGCTCAATGCCTATCCACACTGTAATAATTTCCCAAGGGAACACTGCTCACTGCCTATCCACACTGTAAACATTTCCCTAGGGAACACTGCTCACTGCCTATCCACACTAAAATCATTTCCCCAGGGAACAGTGCTCACTGCCTATCCACACTGTAAACATTTTCCCAGGTAACGCTGCTCACTGCCTATCCACACTGTAAACAGTTTCCCAGGGAATTCGGCACACGGCCTATCCACACTGTAATAATTTCCCCAGGTAACGCTGCTCACTGCCTATCCACACTGTAATCAGCCGCACAGGTAACGCTGCTCACTCCCTATCCACACTGTAAACATTTTCCCAGGTAACGCTGCTCACTGCCTAACCACACTGTAATATTTTCCCCAGGGAACGCTGCTCACTGCCTATCCACACAGTAATCGTTTCCCCAGGGAACGCAGCTCACTGCCATTTCACACTGTAAACATTTCCCCAGGGAACACTGCTCATTGCCTATCCGCACTGAAAAACATTTTCCCAGGTAACGCTGCTGACTGCCTATTCACACTGTAATCATTTGCTCATGGAACACTGCTCACTGCCTATCTACACTGTAAACATTTCCCCAGGTAACCCTGCTCACTGCCTATCCACACTGTAACCATTTCCCCAGGTAACGCTGCTCACTGCCTATCCACACTGTAATCGTTTCCCCAGGGAACACTGCTCACTGCCTATCCACACTGTAAACATTTTCACAGGTAACGCTGCTCACTGCCTATCCACATTGTAACATTTTCCCAGGTAACACTGCTCACTGCCTATCCACACTGTAATCATTTCTCCATATTACGCTGCTCACTGCCTATCCAAACTGTAATCATTTCCCCATGGAACACTGCTCACTGCCTATCCACACTGTAATCATATCCCCAGGTAACGCTGCTCACTGCCTATCCACACAGAAAACATTTCCCCAGGGAACACAGCTCAATGCCTATCCACAATGTAATAATTTCCCCAGGGAACACTGCTCACTGCCTATCCACACTGTAAACATTTCCCGAGGGAACACTGCTCACTGACTATCCACACTGTAATCATTTCCCCAGGGAACAGTGCTCACTGCCTATCCACACTGTAAACATTTTCCCAGCTAACGCTGCTCACTGCTTATCCACACTGTAATCATCCGCCCAGATAACGCTGCTCACTGCCTGTCCACACTGTAAACATTTTCGCAGGTAACGCTGCTCACTGCCTATCCACACTGTAAACATTTTCCCAGGGAACACGGCACACTGCCTATCCACACTGTAATAATTTCCCCAGGTAACGCTGCTCACTGCCTATCCACACTGTAATCAGCCGCACAGGTAACGCTGCTCACTCCCTATCCACACTGTAAACATTTTCCCAGGTAACGCTGCTCACTGCCTATCCACACAGTAATCGTTTCCCCAGGGAATGCAGCTCACTGCAATTCCACACTGTAAACATTTCCCCATGGAACACTGCTCACTGCCTATCTACACTGTAAACATTTCCCCAGGTAACCCTGCTCAATGCCTATCCACACTGTAAACTTTTCCCCAGGGAACACTGCTCACTGCCTATCCACAGTGTAATCATTTCCCCAGGATAACGCTGCTCACTGCCTATCCACACTGTAATCGTTTCCCCAGGGAACACTGCTCACTGCCTATCCATACTGTAAACATTTTCCCAGGAAATGCTGCTCACTGCCTATCCACACTGTAAACATTTCCCCAGGGAACACTGCTCAATGCCTATCCACAGTGTAATGATTTCCCCATGGAACACTGCTCACTGCCTATCTACACTGTAAACATTTCCCCAGGGAACACTGCTCACTGCCTATCCACAGTGTAATCATTTCCCCAGGTAACGCTGCTCACTGCCTATCCACACTGTAATCGTTTCCCCAGAGAACACTGCTCACTGCTTATCCACACTGTAATCATCCGCCCAGGTAACGCTGCTCACTGCCTATCCTCACTGTGAACATTTTCCCAGGGAACACGGCACACTGCCTATCCACACTGTAATAATTTACCCAGGTAACGCTGCTCACTGCCTATCCACACTGTAAACATTTTCCCAGGGAACACTGCTCACTGCCTATCCACACTGTAAACATTTTCCCAGGTAACGCTGCTCACTGCCTATCCACACTGTACTCATTTCACCAAGGAACACTGCTCACTGCCTATCCACACTGTAATCATTTGCCCAGGTAACGCTGCTCACTGCCTATCCACACTGTAAACCTTTTCCCAAGGAACACTGCTCACTGCCTATCCACACTGTAATAATTTCCCCAGGGAACACTGCTCACTGCGTATCCACACTGTAAACATTTCCCCAGGGAACACTGCTCAATGCCTATCCACAGTGTAATGATTTCCCCATGGAACACTGCTCACTGCCTATCTACACTGTAAACATTTCCCCAGGGAACACTGCTCACTGCCTATCCACAGTGTAATCATTTCCCCAGGTAACGCTGCTCACTGCCTATCCACACTGTAATCATCCGCCCAGGTAACGCTGCTCACTGCCTATCCTCACTGTGAACATTTTCCCAGGGAACATGGCACACTGCCTATCCACACTGTAAACATTTTCCCAGGTAACGCTGCTCACTGCCTATCCGCACTGTAAACATTTCCCCAGGGAACACTGCTCAATGCCTATCCACAGTGTAATCATTTCCCCAGGGAACACTGCTCACTGTCTATCCACACTGTAAACATTTTCCCAGCTAACGCTGCTCACTGCTTATCCACACTGTAAACATTTTCCCAGGGAACACTGCTCACTGCCTATCCACACTGTAAACATATTCCCAGGTAACGCTGCTCACTGCCTATCCACACTGTACTCATTTCACCAAGGAACACTGCTCACTGCCTATCCACACTGTAATCATTTGCCCAGGTAACGCTGCTCACTGCCTATCCACACTGTAAACATTTTCCCAAGTAACACTGCTCAATGCCTATCCACAATGTAATAATTTACCCAGGTAACGCTGCTCACTGCCTATCCACACTGTAAACATTTCCCGAGGGAACACTGCTCACTGACTATCCACACTGTAATCATTTCCCCAGGGAACAGTGCTCACTGCCTATCCACACTGTAAACATTTTCCCAGCTAACGCTGCTCACTGCTTATCCACACTGTAATCATCCGCCCAGATAACGCTGCTCACTGCCTGTCCACACTGTAAACATTTTCGCAGGTAACGCTGCTCACTGCCTATCCACACTGTAAACATTTTCCCAGGGAACACGGCACACTGCCTATCCACACTGTAATAATTTCCCCAGGTAACGCTGCTCACTGCCTATCCACACTGTAATCAGCCGCACAGGTAACGCTGCTGACTCCCTATCCACACTGTAAACATTTTCCCAGCTAACGCTGCTCACTGCTTTTCCACACTGTAATCATCCGCCCAGATAACGCTGCTCACTGCCAGTACACACTGTAAACATTTTCGCAGGTAACGCTGCTCACTGCCAATCCACACTGTAATCAGCTGCACAGGTAACGCTGCTCACTCCCTATCCACACTGTAAACATTTTCCCAGGTAACGCTGCTCACTGCCTATTCACACAGTAATCGTTTCCCCAGGGAACGCAGCTCACTGCAATTCCACACTGTAAACATTTCCCCATGGAACACTGCTCACTGCCTATCTACACTGTTAACATTTCCCCAGGTAACCCTGCTCACTGCCTATCCACACTGTAAACATTTCCCCAGGGAACACTGCTCACTGCCTATCCACAGTGTAATCATTTCCCCAGGTAACGCTGCTCACTGCCTATCCACACTGTAATCGTTTCCCCAGGGAACACTGCTCACTGCCTATCCATACTGTAAACATTTTCCCAGGAAATGCTGCTCGCTGCCTATCCACACTGTAATCATATCCCCAGGTAACTCTGCTCACTGCCTATCCACACTGTAAACATTTCCCCAGGGAACACTGCTCAATGCCTATCCACAGTGTAATCATTTCCCCATGGAACACTGCTCACTGCCTATCTACACTGTAAACATTTCCCCAGGGAACACTGCTCACTGCCTATCCACAGTGTAATCATTTCCCCAGGTAACGCTGCTCACTGCCTATCCACACTGTAATCGTTTCCCCAGGGAACACTGCTCACTGCTTATCCACACTGTAATCATCCGCCCGGTAACGCTGCTCACTGCCTATCCACACTGTAAACATTTTCCCAAGGAAAACGGCACACTACCTATCCACACTGTAATAATTTACCCAGGTAACGCTGCTCACTGCCTATCCACACTGTAAACATTTTCCCAGGGAACACTGCTCACTGCCTATCCACACTGTAAACATTTTCCCAGGTAACGCTGCTCACTGCCTATCCACACTGTACTCATTTCACCAGGGAACACTGCTCACTGCCTATCCACACTGTAAACATTTTCCCAAGGAAAACGGCACACTGCCTATCCACACTGTAATAATTTACCCAGGTAACGCTGCTCACTGCCTATCCACACTGTAAACATTTTCCCAGGGAACACTGCTCACTGCCTATCCACACTGTAAACATTTTCCCAGGTAACGCTGCTCACTGCCTATCCACACTGTACTCATTTCACCAGGGAACACTGCTCACTGCCTATCCACACTGTAATCATTTGCCCAGGTAACGCTGCTCACTGCCTATCCACACTGTAAACATTTTCCCAAGGAACACTGCTCACTGCCTATCCACACTGTAAACATTTTCCCAGGAAACACTGCTCACTGCCTATCCACACTGTAAACATTTTCCCAGGAAACACTGCTCACTGCCTATCCACACTGTAATCATTTCACCAGGGAACACTGCTCACTGCCTATGCACACTGTAATCATTTGCCCAGGTAACGCTGCTCACCGCCTATACACACTGTAACCATTTTCCCAGGAAATGCTGCTCGCTGCCTATCCACACTGTAATCATATGCCCAGGTAACTCTGCTCACTGCCTATCCACACTGTAAACATTTCCCCAGGGAACACTGCTCAATGCCTATCCACAGTGTAATCATTTCCCCAGGGAACACTGCTCACTGTCTATCCACACTGTAAACATTTCCCTAGGGAATACTGCTCAATGCCTATCCACAGTGTAATCATTTCCCCAGGGAACACTGCTCACTGCCTATCCACACTGTAAACGTTTTCCCAGATAACGCTGCTCACTGCTTATTCAGAGTGTAATCATCCGCCCAGGTAACGCTGCTCACTGCCTGTCCACACTGTAAACATTTTCCCAGATAACCGTGCTCACTGCTTATCCACACTGTAATCATCCGCCCAGGTAAGGCTGCTCACTGCCTATCCACACTGTAAACATTTTCCCAGGGAACACGGCACACTGCCTATCCACACTGTAATAATTTCCCCAGGTAACGCTGCTCACTGCCTATCCACACTGTAATCATTTCCCCATGGAACACTGCTCACTGCCTATCCACACTGTAAACATTTCCCCAGGTAACCCTGCTCACTGCCTATCCACACTGTAAACAGTGTTCCCAGGGAACACTGCTCACTGCCTATCCACACTGTAAACATTTTCCCAGGTAACGCTGCTCAGTGCCTAACGACACTGTAATCATTTCACCAGGGAACACTGCTCACTGCCTATCCACACTGTAATCATTTGCCCAGGTAACGCTGCTCACTGCCTATCCACACTGTAAACATTTTCCCAGGGAACACTGCTCACTGCCTATCCACACTGTAATCATTTCCCAGGTAACGCTGCTCACTGCCTATCCACACTGTAATCGTTTCCCCAGGGAACACTGCTCACTGCCTATCCACACTGTAAACATTTTCCCAGGGAACACGGCACACTGCCTATCCACACTGTAATAATTTCCCCACGTAACGCTGCTCACTGCCTATCCACACTGTAATCAGCCGCACAGGTAAAGCTGCTCACTCCCTATCCACACTGTAAACATTTTCCCAGCTAACGCTGCTCACTGCTTATCCACACTGTAATCATCCGCCCAGATAACGCTGCTCACTGCCTGTCCACACTGTAAACATTTTCGCAGGTAACACTGCTCACAGCCTATCAACACTGTAAACATTTTCCCAGGGAACACGGCACACTGCCTATCCACACTGTAATAATTTCCCCAGGTAACGCTGCTCACTGCCTATCCACACTGTAATCAGCCGCACAGGTAACGCTGCTCACTCCCTATCCACACTGTAAACATTTTCCCAGGTAACGCTGCTCACTGCCTATCCACACAGTAATCGTTTCCCCAGGGAACGCAGCTCACTGCAATTCCACACTGTAAACATTTCCCCATGGAACACTGCTCACTGCCTATCTACATTGTAAACATTTCCCCAGGTAACCCTGCTCACTGCCTATCCACACTGTAAACATTTCCCCAGGGAACACTGCTCACTGCCTATCCACAGTGTAATCATTTCCCCAGGTAACGCTGCTCACTGCCTATCCACACTGTAATCGTTTCCCCAGGGAACACTGCTCACTGCCTATCCATACTTTAAACATTTTCCCAGGAAATGCTGCTCGCTGCCTATCCACACTGTAATCATATCCCCAGGTAACTCTGCTCACTGCCTATCCACACTGTAAACATTTCCCCAGGGAACACTGCTCAATGCCTATCCACAGTGTAATCATTTCCCCATGGAACACTGCTCACTGCCTATCCACAGTGTAATCATTTCCCCAGGTAACGCTGCTCACTGCCTATCCACACTGTAATCGTTTCCCCAGGGAACACTGCTCACTGCCTATCCATACAGTAAACATTTTCCCAGATAACGCTGCTCACTGCTTATCCACACTGTAATCATATCCCCAGGTAACTCTGCTCACTGCCTATCCACACTGTAAATATTTCCCCAGGGAACACTGCTCAATGCCTATCCACAGTGTAATCATTTCCCCATGGAACACTGCTCAATGCCTATCTACACTGTAAACATTTCCCCAGGGAACACTGCTCACTGCCTATCCACAGTGTAATCATTTCCCCAGGTAACGCTGCTCACTGCCTATCCACACTGTAATCGTTTCCCCAGGGAACACTGCTCACTGCTTATCCACACTGTAATCATCCGCCCAGGTAACGCTGCTCACTGCCTATCCACACTGTAAACATTTTCCCAGGGAACACGGCACACTGCCTATCCACACTGTAATAATTTACCCAGGTAACGCTGCTAACTGCCTATCCACACTGTAAACATTTTCCCAGGGAACACTGCTCACTGCCTATCCACACTGTAAACATTTTCCCAGGTAACGCTGCTCACTGCCTATCCACACTCTACTCATTTCACCAGGGAACACTGCTCACTGCCTATCCGCACTGTAATCATTTGCCCAGGTAACGCTGCTCACTGCCTATCCACACTGTAAACATTTTCCCAAGGAACACTGCTCACTGCCTATCCACACTGTAAACATTTTCCCAGGAAACACTGCTCACTGCCTATCCACACTGTAAACATTTTCCCAGGTAACGCTGCTCACTGCCTATCCGCACTGTAATCATTTCACCAGGGAACACTGCTCACTGCCTATCCACACTGTAATCATTTGCCCAGGTAACTCTGCTCACTGCCTATCCACACTGTAATCATATGCCCAGGTAACTCTGCTCACTGCCTATCCACACTGTAAACATTTCCCCAGGGAACACTGCTCAATGCCTATCCACAGTGTAAACATTTTCCCAGGTAACCCTGCTCACTGCCTATCCACACTGTAAACATTTTCCCAGATAACGCTGCTCACTGCTTATTCACACTGTAATCATCCGCCCAGGTAACGCTGCTCACTGCCTATCCACACTGTAATAATTTCCCCAGGTAACGCTGCACACTGCCTATCCACACTGTAATCATTTCCCCAGGGAACACTGCTCACTGCCTATCCACACTGTAAACATTTCCCCAGGTAACCCTGCTCACTGCCTATCCACACTGTAAACATTTTCCCAGGGAACACTGCTCACTGCCTATCCACACTGTAAACATTTTCCCAGGTAACGCTGCTCACTGCCTAACCACACTGTAATCATTTCACCAGGGAACACTGCTCACTGCCTATCCACACTGTAATCATTTGCCCAGGTATCGCTGCTCACTGCCTATCCACACTGTAAACATTTTCCCAGGGAACACTGCGGACTGCCTATCCACACTGTAATAATTTCCCCAGGTAACGCTGCTCACTGCCTATCCACACTGTAATCGTTTCCACAGGGAACACTGCTCACTGCCTATCCACACTGTAAACAATTTCCCAGGGAACACGGCACACTGCCTATCCACACTGTAATAATTTCCCCAGGTAACGCTGCTCACTGCCTATCCACACTGTAATCAGCCGCACAGGTAACGCTGCTCACTCCCTATCCACACTGTAAACATTTTCCCAGCTAACGCTGCTCACTGCCTATCCACACTGTAAACATTTTCCCAGGGAACACTGCTCACTGCCTATCCACACTGTAAACATTTTCCCAGGTAACGCTGCTCAGTGCCTATCCACACTGTACACATTTCACCAGGGAACACTGCTCACTGCCTATCCAGACTGTAAGCATTTGCCCAGGTAACGCTGCTCACTGCCTATCCACACTGTAAACATTTTCCCAAGGAACACTGCTCACTGCCTATCCACACTGTAAAGATTTCCCCAGGTAACCCTGCTCACTGCCTATCCACACTGTAAACATTTTCCCAGGGAACACTGCTCACTGCCTATCCACACTGTAAACATTTTCCCAGGTATCGCTGCTCACTGCCTAACCACACTGTAATCATTTCACCAGGGAACACTGCTCACTGCCTATCCACACTGTAATCATTTGCCCAGGTAACGCTGCTCACTGCCTATCCACACTGTAATCATTTGCCCAGGTAACGCTGCTCACTGCCTATCCACACTGTAAACATTTTCCCAGGGAACACTGCGCACTGCCTATCCACACTGTAAACATTTTCCCAGGGAACACTGCTCACTGCCTATCCACACTGTAAACATTTTCCCAGGTAACGCTGCTCACTGCCTAACCACACTGTAATCATTTCACCAGGGAACACTGCTCACTGCCTATCCACACTGTAATCATTTGCCCAGGTAACGCTGCTCACTGCCTATCCACACTGTAATCATTTGCCCAGGTAACGCTGCTCACTGCCTATCCACACTGTAAACATTTTCCCAGGGAACACTGCGCACTGCCTATCCACACTGTAATCATTTCCCCAGGTAACGCTGCTCACTGCCTATCCACACTGTAATCGTTTCCCCAGGGAACACTGCTCACTGCCTATCCACACTGTAAACATTTTCCCAGGTAACGCTGCTCACTGCCTATCCACATTGTAAATATTTTCCCAGGTAACACTGCTCACTGCCTATCCACACTGTAATCATTTCCCGATATAACGCTGCTCACTGCCTATCCACACTGTAATCATATCCCCAGGTAACGCTGCTCACTGCCTATCCACACTGGAAACATTTCCCCAGGGAACACTGCTCAATGCCTATCCACACTGTAATAATTTCCCAAGGGAACACTGCTCACTGCCTATCCACACTGTAAACATTTCCCTAGGGAACACTGCTCACTGCCTATCCACACTGAAATCATTTCCCCAGGGAACAGTGCTCACTGCCTATCCACACTGTAAACATTTTCCCAGGTAATGCTGCTCACTGCCTATCCACACTGTAAACAGTTTCCCAGGGAATTCGGCACACGGCCTATCCACACTGTAATAATTTCCCCAGGTAACGCTGATCACTGCCTATCCACACTGTAATCAGCCGCACAGGTAACGCTGCTCACTCCCTATCCACACTGTAAACATTTTCCCAGGTAACGCTGCTCACTGCCTAACCACACTGTAATATTTTCCCCAGGGAACGCTGCTCACTGCCTATCCACACAGTAATCGTTTCCCCAGGGAACGCAGCTCACTGCCATTTCACACTGTAAACATTTCCCCAGGGAACACTGCTCATTGCCTATCCGCACTGAAAAACATTTTCCCAGGTAACGCTGCTGACTGCCTATTCACACTGTAATCATTTGCTCATGGAACACTGCTCACTGCCTATCTACACTGTAAACATTTCCCCAGGTAACCCTGCTCACTGCCTATCCACACTGTAACCATTTCCCCAGGTAACGCTGCTCACTGCCTATCCACACTGTAATCGTTTCCCCAGGGAACACTGCTCATTGCCTATCCACACTGTAAACATTTTCACAGGTAACGCTGCTCACTGCCTATCCACATTGTAACATTTTCCCAGGTAACACTGCTCACTGCCTATCCACACTGTAATCATTTCTCCATATTACGCTGCTCACTGCCTATCCAAACTGTAATCATTTCCCCATGGAACACTGCTCACTGCCTATCCACACTGTAATCATATCCCCAGGTAACGCTGCTCACTGCCTATCCACACAGAAAACATTTCCCCAGGGAACACAGCTCAATGCCTATCCACAATGTAATAATTTCCCCAGGGAACACTGCTCACTGCCTATCCACACTGTAAACATTTCCCGAGGGAACACTGCTCACTGACTATCCACACTGTAATCATTTCCCCAGGGAACAGTGCTCACTGCCTATCCACACTGTAAACATTTTCCCAGCTAACGCTGCTCACTGCTTATCCACACTGTAATCATCCGCCCAGATAACGCTGCTCACTGCCTGTCCACACTGTAAACATTTTCGCAGGTAACGCTGCTCACTGCCTATCCACACTGTAAACATTTTCCCAGGGAACACGGCACACTGCCTATCCACACTGTAATAATTTCCCCAGGTAACGCTGCTCACTGCCTATCCACACTGTAATCAGCCGCACAGGTAACGCTGCTCACTCCCTATCCACACTGTAAACATTTTCCCAGGTAACTCTGCTCACTGCCTATCCACACAGTAATCGTTTCCCCAGGGAATGCAGCTCACTGCAATTCCACACTGTAAACATTTCCCCATGGAACACTGCTCACTGCCTATCTACACTGTAAACATTTCCCCAGGTAACCCTGCTCAATGCCTATCCACACTGTAAACTTTTCCCCAGGGAACACTGCTCACTGCCTATCCACAGTGTAATCATTTCCCCAGGATAACGCTGCTCACTGCCTATCCACACTGTAATCGTTTCCCCAGGGAACACTGCTCACTGCCTATCCATACTGTAAACATTTTCCCAGGAAATGCTGCTCACTGCCTATCCACACTGTAAACATTTCCCCAGGGAACACTGCTCAATGCCTATCCACAGTGTAATGATTTCCCCATGGAACACTGCTCACTGCCTATCTACACTGTAAACATTTCCCCAGGGAACACTGCTCACTGCCTATCCACAGTGTAATCATTTCCCCAGGTAACGCTGCTCACTGCCTATCCACACTGTAATCGTTTCCCCAGAGAACACTGCTCACTGCTTATCCACACTGTAATCATCCGCCCAGGTAACGCTGCTCACTGCCTATCCTCACTGTGAACATTTTCCCAGGGAACACGGCACACTGCCTATCCACACTGTAATAATTTACCCAGGTAACGCTGCTCACTGCCTATCCACACTGTAAACATTTTCCCAGGGAACACTGCTCACTGCCTATCCACACTGTAAACATTTTCCCAGGTAACGCTGCTCACTGCCTATCCACACTGTACTCATTTCACCAAGGAACACTGCTCACTGCCTATCCACACTGTAATCATTTGCCCAGGTAACGCTGCTCACTGCCTATCCACACTGTAAACCTTTTCCCAAGGAACACTGCTCACTGCCTATCCACACTGTAATAATTTCCCCAGGGAACACTGCTCACTGCGTATCCACACTGTAAACATTTCCCCAGGGAACACTGCTCAATGCCTATCCACAGTGTAATGATTTCCCCATGGAACACTGCTCACTGCCTATCTACACTGTAAACATTTCCCCAGGGAACACTGCTCACTGCCTATCCACAGTGTAATCATTTCCCCAGGTAACGCTGCTCACTGCCTATCCACACTGTAATCATCCGCCCAGGTAACGCTGCTCACTGCCTATCCTCACTGTGAACATTTTCCCAGGGAACATGGCACACTGCCTATCCACACTGTAATAATTTACCCAGGTAACGCTGCTCACTGCCTATCCACACTGTAAACATTTTCCCAGGGAACACTGCTCACTGCCTATCCACACTGTAAACATATTCCCAGGTAACGCTGCTCACTGCCTATCCACACTGTACTCATTTCACCAAGGAACACTGCTCACTGCCTATCCACACTGTAATCATTTGCCCAGGTAACGCTGCTCACTGCCTATCCACACTGTAAACATTTTCCCAAGGAACACTGCTCAATGCCTATCCACAATGTAATAATTTACCCAGGTAACGCTGCTCACTGCCTATCCACACTGTAAACATTTCCCGAGGGAACACTGCTCACTGACTATCCACACTGTAATCATTTCCCCAGGGAACAGTGCTCACTGCCTATCCACACTGTAAACATTTTCCCAGCTAACGCTGCTCACTGCTTATCCACACTGTAATCATCCGCCCAGATAACGCTGCTCACTGCCTGTCCACACTGTAAACATTTTCGCAGGTAACGCTGCTCACTGCCTATCCACACTGTAAACATTTTCCCAGGGAACACGGCACACTGCCTATCCACACTGTAATAATTTCCCCAGGTAACGCTGCTCACTGCCTATCCACACTGTAATCAGCCGCACAGGTAACGCTGCTGACTCCCTATCCACACTGTAAACATTTTCCCAGCTAACGCTGCTCACTGCTTTTCCACACTGTAATCATCCGCCCAGATAACGCTGCTCACTGCCAGTACACACTGTAAACATTTTCGCAGGTAACGCTGCTCACTGCCAATCCACACTGTAATCAGCTGCACAGGTAACGCTGCTCACTCCCTATCCACACTGTAAACATTTTCCCAGGTAACGCTGCTCACTGCCTATTCACACAGTAATCGTTTCCCCAGGGAACGCAGCTCACTGCAATTCCACACTGTAAACATTTCCCCATGGAACACTGCTCACTGCCTATCTACACTGTAAACATTTCCCCAGGTAACCCTGCTCACTGCCTATCCACACTGTAAACATTTCCCCAGGGAACACTGCTCACTGCCTATCCACAGTGTAATCATTTCCCCAGGTAACGCTGCTCACTGCCTATCCACACTGTAATCGTTTCCCCAGGGAACACTGCTCACTGCCTATCCATACTGTAAACATTTTCCCAGGAAATGCTGCTCGCTGCCTATCCACACTGTAATCATATCCCCAGGTAACTCTGCTCACTGCCTATCCACACTGTAAACATTTCCCCAGGGAACACTGCTCAATGCCTATCCACAGTGTAATCATTTCCCCATGGAACACTGCTCACTGCCTATCTACACTGTAAACATTTCCCCAGGGAACACTGCTCACTGCCTATCCACAGTGTAATCATTTCCCCAGGTAACGCTGCTCACTGCCTATCCACACTGTAATCGTTTCCCCAGGGAACACTGCTCACTGCTTATCCACACTGTAATCATCCGCCCGGTAACGCTGCTCACTGCCTATCCACACTGTAAACATTTTCCCAAGGAAAACGGCACACTGCCTATCCACACTGTAATAATTTACCCAGGTAACGCTGCTCACTGCCTATCCACACTGTAAACATTTTCCCAGGGAACACTGCTCACTGCCTATCCACACTGTAAACATTTTCCCAGGTAACGCTGCTCACTGCCTATCCACACTGTACTCATTTCACCAGGGAACACTGCTCACTGCCTATCCACACTGTAAACATTTTCCCAAGGAAAACGGCACACTGCCTATCCACACTGTAATAATTTACCCAGGTAACGCTGCTCACTGCCTATCCACACTGTAAACATTTTCCCAGGGAACACTGCTCACTGCCTATCCACACTGTAAACATTTTCCCAGGTAACGCTGCTCACTGCCTATCCACACTGTACTCATTTCACCAGGGAACACTGCTCACTGCCTATCCACACTGTAATCATTTGCCCAGGTAACGCTGCTCACTGCCTATCCACACTGTAAACATTTTCCCAAGGAACACTGCTCACTGCCTATCCACATTGTAAACATTTTCCCAGGAAACACTGCTCACTGCCTATCCACACTGTAAACATTTTCCCAGGTAACGCTGCTCACTGCCTATCCACACTGTAATCATTTCACCAGGGAACACTGCTCACTGCCTATGCACACTGTAATCATTTGCCCAGGTAACGCTGCTCACCGCCTATACACACTGTAACCATTTTCCCAGGAAATGCTGCTCGCTGCCTATCCACACTGTAATCATATGCCCAGGTAACTCTGCTCACTGCCTATCCACACTGTAAACATTTCCCCAGGGAACACTGCTCAATGCCTATCCACAGTGTAATCATTTCCCCAGGGAACACTGCTCACTGTCTATCCACACTGTAAACATTTCCCTAGGGAATACTGCTCAATGCCTATCCACAGTGTAATCATTTCCCCAGGGAACACTGCTCACTGCCTATCCACACTGTAAACGTTTTCCCAGATAACGCTGCTCACTGCTTATTCAGAGTGTAATCATCCGCCCAGGTAACGCTGCTCACTGCCTGTCCACACTGTAAACATTTTCCCAGATAACCGTGCTCACTGCTTATCCACACTGTAATCATCCGCCCAGGTAAGGCTGCTCACTGCCTATCCACACTGTAAACATTTTCCCAGGGAACACGGCACACTGCCTATCCACACTGTAATAATTTCCCCAGGTAACGCTGCTCACTGCCTATCCACACTGTAATCATTTCCCCATGGAACACTGCTCACTGCCTATCCACACTGTAAACATTTCCCCAGGTAACCCTGCTCACTGCCTATCCACACTGTAAACAGTGTTCCCAGGGAACACTGCTCACTGCCTATCCACACTGTAAACATTTTCCCAGGTAACGCTGCTCAGTGCCTAACGACACTGTAATCATTTCACCAGGGAACACTGCTCACTGCCTATCCACACTGTAATCATTTGCCCAGGTAACGCTGCTCACTGCCTATCCACACTGTAAACATTTTCCCAGGGAACACTGCTCACTGCCTATCCACACTGTAATCATTTCCCCAGGTAACGCTGCTCACTGCCTATCCACACTGTAATCGTTTCCCCAGGGAACACTGCTCACTGCCTATCCACACTGTAAACATTTTCCCAGGGAACACGGCACACTGCCTATCCACACTGTAATAATTTCCCCACGTAACGCTGCTCACTGCCTATCCACACTGTAATCAGCCGCACAGGTAAAGCTGCTCACTCCCTATCCACACTGTAAACATTTTCCCAGCTAACGCTGCTCACTGCTTATCCACACTGTAATCATCCGCCCAGATAACGCTGCTCACTGCCTGTCCACACTGTAAACATTTTCGCAGGTAACACTGCTCACAGCCTATCAACACTGTAAACATTTTCCCAGGGAACACGGCACACTGCCTATCCACACTGTAATAATTTCCCCAGGTAACGCTGCTCACTGCCTATCCACACTGTAATCAGCCGCACAGGTAACGCTGCTCACTCCCTATCCACACTGTAAACATTTTCCCAGGTAACGCTGCTCACTGCCTATCCACACAGTAATCGTTTCCCCAGGGAACGCAGCTCACTGCAATTCCACACTGTAAACATTTCCCCATGGAACACTGCTCACTGCCTATCTACATTGTAAACATTTCCCCAGGTAACCCTGCTCACTGCCTATCCACACTGTAAATATTTCCCCAGGGAACACTGCTCACTGCCTATCCACAGTGTAATCATTTCCCCAGGTAACGCTGCTCACTGCCTATCCACACTGTAATCGTTTCCCCAGGGAACACTGCTCACTGCCTATCCATACTTTAAACATTTTCCCAGGAAATGCTGCTCGCTGCCTATCCACACTGTAATCATATCCCCAGGTAACTCTGCTCACTGCCTATCCACACTGTAAACATTTCCCCAGGGAACACTGCTCAATGCCTATCCACAGTGTAATCATTTCCCCATGGAACACTGCTCACTGCCTATCCACAGTGTAATCATTTCCCCAGGTAACGCTGCTCACTGCCTATCCACACTGTAATCGTTTCCCCAGGGAACACTGCTCACTGCCTATCCATACAGTAAACATTTTCCCAGATAACGCTGCTCACTGCTTATCCACACTGTAATCATATCCCCAGGTAACTCTGCTCACTGCCTATCCACACTGTAAATATTTCCCCAGGGAACACTGCTCAATGCCTATCCACAGTGTAATCATTTCCCCACGTAACGCTGCTCACTGCCTATCCACACTGTAATCAGCCGCACAGGTAAAGCTGCTCACTCCCTATCCACACTGTAAACATTTTCCCAGCTAACGCTGCTCACTGCCTATCCACACTGTAATCATCCGCCCAGATAACGCTGCTCACTGCCTGTCCACACTGTAAACATTTTCGCAGGTAACGCTGCTCACTGCCTATCCACACTGTAAACATTTTCCCAGGGAACACGGCACACTGCCTATCCACACTGTAATAATTTCCCCAGGTAACGCTGCTCACTGCCTATCCACACTGTAATCAGCCGCACAGGTAACGCTGCTCACTCCCTATCCACACTGTAAACATTTTCCCAGGTAACTCTGCTCACTGCCTATCCACACAGTAATCGTTTCCCCAGGGAATGCAGCTCACTGCAATTCCACACTGTAAACATTTCCCCATGGAACACTGCTCACTGCCTATCTACACTGTAAACATTTCCCCAGGTAACCCTGCTCAATGCCTATCCACACTGTAAACTTTTCCCCAGGGAACACTGCTCACTGCCTATCCACAGTGTAATCATTTCCCCAGGATAACGCTGCTCACTGCCTATCCACACTGTAATCGTTTCCCCAGGGAACACTGCTCACTGCCTATCCATACTGTAAACATTTTCCCAGGAAATGCTGCTCACTGCCTATCCACACTGTAAACATTTCCCCAGGGAACACAGCTCAATGCCTATCCACAGTGTAATGATTTCCCCATGGAACACTGCTCACTGCCTATCTACACTGTAAACATTTCCCCAGGGAACACTGCTCACTGCCTATCCACAGTGTAATCATTTCCCCAGGTAACGCTGCTCACTGCCTATCCACACTGTAATCGTTTCCCCAGAGAACACTGCTCACTGCTTATCCACACTGTAATCATCCGCCCAGGTAACGCTGCTCACTGCCTATCCTCACTGTGAACATTTTCCCAGGGAACACGGCACACTGCCTATCCACACTGTAATAATTTACCCAGGTAACGCTGCTCACTGCCTATCCACACTGTAAACATTTTCCCAGGGAACACTGCTCACTGCCTATCCACACTGTAAACATTTTCCCAGGTAACGCTGCTCACTGCCTATCCACACTGTACTCATTTCACCAAGGAACACTGCTCACTGCCTATCCACACTGTAATCATTTGCCCAGGTAACGCTGCTCACTGCCTATCCACACTGTAAACCTTTTCCCAAGGAACACTGCTCACTGCCTATCCACACTGTAATAATTTCCCCAGGGAACACTGCTCACTGCGTATCCACACTGTAAACATTTCCCCAGGGAACACTGCTCAATGCCTATCCACAGTGTAATGATTTCCCCATGGAACACTGCTCACTGCCTATCTACACTGTAAACATTTCCCCAGGGAACACTGCTCACTGCCTATCCACAGTGTAATCATTTCCCCAGGTAACGCTGCTCACTGCCTATCCACAATGTAATCATCCGCCCAGGTAACGCTGCTCACTGCCTATCCTCACTGTGAACATTTTCCCAGGGAACATGGCACACTGCCTATCCACACTGTAATAATTTACCCAGGTAACGCTGCTCACTGCCTATCCACACTGTAAACATTTTCCCAGGGAACACTGCTCACTGCCTATCCACACTGTAAACATATTCCCAGGTAACGCTGCTCACTGCCTATCCACACTGTACTCATTTCACCAAGGAACACTGCTCACTGCCTATCCACACTGTAATCATTTGCCCAGGTAACGCTGCTCACTGCCTATCCACACTGTAAACATTTTCCCAAGGAACACTGCTCAATGCCTATCCACAATGTAATAATTTACCCAGGTAACGCTGCTCACTGCCTATCCACACTGTAAACATTTCCCGAGGGAACACTGCTCACTGACTATCCACACTGTAATCATTTCCCCAGGGAACAGTGCTCACTGCCTATCCACACTGTAAACATTTTCCCAGCTAACGCTGCTCACTGCTTATCCACACTGTAATCATCCGCCCAGATAACGCTGCTCACTGCCTGTCCACACTGTAAACATTTTCGCAGGTAACGCTGCTCACTGCCTATCCACACTGTAAACATTTTCCCAGGGAACACGGCACACTGCCTATCCACACTGTAATAATTTCCCCAGGTAACGCTGCTCACTGCCTATCCACACTGTAATCAGCCGCACAGGTAACGCTGCTGACTCCCTATCCACACTGTAAACATTTTCCCAGCTAACGCTGCTCACTGCTTTTCCACACTGTAATCATCCGCCCAGATAACGCTGCTCACTGCCAGTACACACTGTAAACATTTTCGCAGGTAACGCAGCTCACTGCCAATCCACACTGTAATCAGCTGCACAGGTAACGCTGCTCACTCCCTATCCACACTGTAAACATTTTCCCAGGTAACGCTGCTCACTGCCTATTCACACAGTAATCGTTTCCCCAGGGAACGCAGCTCACTGCAATTCCACACTGTAAACATTTCCCCATGGAACACTGCTCACTGCCTATCTACACTGTAAACATTTCCCCAGGTAACCCTGCTCACTGCCTATCCACACTGTAAACATTTCCCCAGGGAACACTGCTCACTGCCTATCCACAGTGTAATCATTTCCCCAGGTAACGCTGCTCACTGCCTATCCACACTGTAATCGTTTCCCCAGGGAACACTGCTCACTGCCTATCCATACTGTAAACATTTTCCCAGGAAATGCTGCTCGCTGCCTATCCACACTGTAATCATATCCCCAGGTAACTCTGCTCACTGCCTATCCACACTGTAAACATTTCCCCAGGGAACACTGCTCAATGCCTATCCACAGTGTAATCATTTCCCCATGGAACACTGCTCACTGCCTATCTACACTGTAAACATTTCCCCAGGGAACACTGCTCACTGCCTATCCACAGTGTAATCATTTCCCCAGGTAACGCTGCTCACTGCCTATCCACACTGTAATCGTTTCCCCAGGGAACACTGCTCACTGCTTATCCACACTGTAATCATCCGCCCGGTAACGCTGCTCACTGCCTATCCACACTGTAAACATTTTCCCAAGGAAAACGGCACACTGCCTATCCACACTGTAATAATTTACCCAGGTAACGCTGCTCACTGCCTATCCACACTGTAAACATTTTCCCAGGGAACACTGCTCACTGCCTATCCACACTGTAAACATTTTCCCAGGTAACGCTGCTCACTGCCTATCCACACTGTACTCATTTCACCAGGGAACACTGCTCACTGCCTATCCACACTGTAAACATTTTCCCAAGGAAAACGGCACACTGCCTATCCACACTGTAATAATTTACCCAGGTAACGCTGCTCACTGCCTATCCACACTGTAAACATTTTCCCAGGGAACACTGCTCACTGCCTATCCACACTGTAAACATTTTCCCAGGTAACGCTGCTCACTGCCTATCCACACTGTACTCATTTCACCAGGGAACACTGCTCACTGCCTATCCACACTGTAATCATTTGCCCAGGTAACGCTGCTCACTGCCTATCCACACTGTAAACATTTTCCCAAGGAACACTGCTCACTGCCTATCCACACTGTAAACATTTTCCCAGGAAACACTGCTCACTGCCTATCCACACTGTAAACATTTTCCCAGGTAACGCTGCTCACTGCCTATCCACACTGTAATCATTTCACCAGGGAACACTGCTCACTGCCTATGCACACTGTAATCATTTGCCCAGGTAACGCTGCTCACCGCCTATACACACTGTAACCATTTTCCCAGGAAATGCTGCTCGCTGCCTATCCACACTGTAATCATATGCCCAGGTAACTCTGCTCACTGCCTATCCACACTGTAAACATTTCCCCAGGGAACACTGCTCAATGCCTATCCACAGTGTAATCATTTCCCCAGGGAACACTGCTCACTGTCTATCCACACTGTAAACATTTCCCTAGGGAATACTGCTCAATGCCTATCCACAGTGTAATCATTTCCCCAGGGAACACTGCTCACTGCCTATCCACACTGTAAACGTTTTCCCAGATAACGCTGCTCACTGCTTATTCAGAGTGTAATCATCCGCCCAGGTAACGCTGCTCACTGCCTGTCCACACTGTAAACATTTTCCCAGATAACCGTGCTCACTGCTTATCCACACTGTAATCATCCGCCCAGGTAAGGCTGCTCACTGCCTATCCACACTGTAAACATTTTCCCAGGGAACACGGCACACTGCCTATCCACACTGTAATAATTTCCCCAGGTAACGCTGCTCACTGCCTATCCACACTGTAATCATTTCCCCATGGAACACTGCTCACTGCCTATCCACACTGTAAACATTTCCACAGGTAACCCTGCTCACTGCCTATCCACACTGTAAACAGTGTTCCCAGGGAACACTGCTCACTGCCTATCCACACTGTAAACATTTTCCCAGGTAACGCTGCTCAGTGCCTAACGACACTGTAATCATTTCACCAGGGAACACTGCTCACTGCCTATCCACACTGTAATCATTTGCCCAGGTAACGCTGCTCACTGCCTATCCACACTGTAAACATTTTCCCAGGGAACACTGCTCACTGCCTATCCACACTGTAATCATTTCCCCAGGTAACGCTGCTCACTGCCTATCCACACTGTAATCGTTTCCCCAGGGAACACTGCTCACTGCCTATCCACACTGTAAACATTTTCCCAGGGAACACGGCACACTGCCTATCCACACTGTAATAATTTCCCCACGTAACGCTGCTCACTGCCTATCCACACTGTAATCAGCCGCACAGGTAAAGCTGCTCACTCCCTATCCACACTGTAAACATTTTCCCAGCTAACGCTGCTCACTGCTTATCCACACTGTAATCATCCGCCCAGATAACGCTGCTCACTGCCTGTCCACACTGTAAACATTTTCGCAGGTAACACTGCTCACAGCCTATCAACACTGTAAACATTTTCCCAGGGAACACGGCACACTGCCTATCCACACTGTAATAATTTCCCCAGGTAACGCTGCTCACTGCCTATCCACACTGTAATCAGCCGCACAGGTAACGCTGCTCACTCCCTATCCACACTGTAAACATTTTCCCAGGTAACGCTGCTCACTGCCTATCCACACAGTAATCGTTTCCCCAGGGAACGCAGCTCACTGCAATTCCACACTGTAAACATTTCCCCATGGAACACTGCTCACTGCCTATCTACATTGTAAACATTTCCCCAGGTAACCCTGCTCACTGCCTATCCACACTGTAAACATTTCCCCAGGGAACACTGCTCACTGCCTATCCACAGTGTAATCATTTCCCCAGGTAACGCTGCTCACTGCCTATCCACACTGTAATCGTTTCCCCAGGGAACACTGCTCACTGCCTATCCATACTTTAAACATTTTCCCAGGAAATGCTGCTCGCTGCCTATCCACACTGTAATCATATCCCCAGGTAACTCTGCTCACTGCCTATCCACACTGTAAACATTTCCCCAGGGAACACTGCTCAATGCCTATCCACAGTGTAATCATTTCCCCATGGAACACTGCTCACTGCCTATCCACAGTGTAATCATTTCCCCAGGTAACGCTGCTCACTGCCTATCCACACTGTAATCGTTTCCCCAGGGAACACTGCTCACTGCCTATCCATACAGTAAACATTTTCCCAGATAACGCTGCTCACTGCTTATCCACACTGTAATCATATCCCCAGGTAACTCTGCTCACTGCCTATCCACACTGTAAATATTTCCCCAGGGAACACTGCTCAATGCCTATCCACAGTGTAATCATTTCCCCATGGAACACTGCTCAATGCCTATCTACACTGTAAACATTTCCCCAGGGAACACTGCTCACTGCCTATCCACAGTGTAATCATTTCCCCAGGTAACGCTGCTCACTGCCTATCCACACTGTAATCGTTTCCCCAGGGAACACTGCTCACTGCTTATCCACACTGTAATCATCCGCCCAGGTAACGCTGCTCACTGCCTATCCACACTGTAAACATTTTCCCAGGGAACACGGCACACTGCCTATCCACACTGTAATAATTTACCCAGGTAACGCTGCTAACTGCCTATCCACACTGTAAACATTTTCCCAGGGAACACTGCTCACTGCCTATCCACACTGTAAACATTTTCCCAGGTAACGCTGCTCACTGCCTATCCACACTCTACTCATTTCACCAGGGAACACTGCTCACTGCCTATCCACACTGTAATAATTTCCCAAGGGAACACTGCTCACTGCCTATCCACACTGTAAACATTTCCCTAGGGAACACTGCTCACTGCCTATCCACACTGAAATCATTTCCCCAGGGAACAGTGCTCACTGCCTATCCACACTGTAAACATTTTCCCAAGGAACACTGCTCACTGCCTATCCACACTGTAAACATTTTCCCAGGGAACACTGCGCACTGCCTATCCACACTGTAATAATTTCCCCAGGTAACGCTGCTCACTGCCTATCCACACTGTAATCAGCCGCACAGGTAACGCTGCTCACTCCCTATCCACACTGTAAACATTTTCCCAGGTAACGCTGCTCACTGCCTAACCACACTGTAATATTTTCCCCAGGGAACGCTGCTCACTGCCTATCCACACAGTAATCGTTTCCCCAGGGAACGCAGCACACTGCCATTTCACACTGTAAACATTTCCCCAGGGAACACTGCTCATTGCATATCCGCACTGAAAAACATTTTCCCAGGTAACGCTGCTGACTGCCTATTCACACTGTAATCATTTGCTCATGGAACACTGCTCACTGCCTATCTACACTGTAAACATTTCCCCAGGTAACCCTGCTCACTGCCTATCCACACTGTAACCATTTCCCCATGTAACGCTGCTCACTGCCTATCCACACTGTAATCGTTTCCCCAGGGAACACTGCTCACTGCCTATCCACACTGTAAACATTTTCCCAAGGAACACTGCTCACTGCCTATCCACACTGTAAACATTTTCCCAGGAAACACTGCTCACTGCCTATCCACACTGTAAACATTTTCCCAGGTAACGCTGCTCACTGCCTATCCGCACTGTAATCATTTCACCAGGGAACACTGCTCACTGCCTATCCACACTGTAATCATTTGCCCAGGTAACTCTGCTCACTGCCTATCCACACTGTAATCATATCCCAGGTAACTCTGCTCACTGCCTATCCACACTGTAAACATTTCCCCAGGGAACACTGCTCAATGCCTATCCACAGTGTAAACATTTTCCCAGGTAACCCTGCTCACTGCCTATCCACACTGTAAACATTTTCCCAGATAACGCTGCTCACTGCTTATTCACACTGTAATCATCCGCCCAGGTAACGCTGCTCACTGCCTATCCACACTGTAATAATTTCCCCAGGTAACGCTGCACACTGCCTATCCACACTGTAATCATTTCCCCAGGGAACACTGCTCACTGCCTATCCACACTGTAAACATTTCCCCAGGTAACCCTGCTCACTGCCTATCCACACTGTAAACATTTTCCCAGGGAACACTGCTCACTGCCTATCCACACTGTAAACATTTTCCCAGGTAACGCTGCTCACTGCCTAACCACACTGTAATCATTTCACCAGGGAACACTGCTCACTGCCTATCCACACTGTAATCATTTGCCCAGGTAACGCTGCTCACTGCCTATCCACACTGTAAACATTTTCCCAGGGAACACTGCGCACTGCCTATCCACACTGTAATAATTTCCCCAGGTAACGCTGCTCACTGCCTATCCACACTGTAATCGTTTCCACAGGGAACACTGCTCACTGCCTATCCACACTGTAAACAATTTCCCAGGGAACACGGCACACTGCCTATCCACACTGTAATAATTTCCCCAGGTAACGCTGCTCACTGCCTATCCACACTGTAATCAGCCGCACAGGTAACGCTGCTCACTCCCTATCCACACTGTAAACATTTTCCCAGCTAACGCTGCTCACTGCCTATCCACACTGTAAACATTTTCCCAGGGAACACTGCTCACTGCCTATCCACACTGTAAACATTTTCCCAGGTAACGCTGCTCAGTGCCTATCCACACTGTACACATTTCACCAGGGAACACTGCTCACTGCCTATCCACACTGTAAGCATTTGCCCAGGTAACGCTGCTCACTGCCTATCCACACTGTAAACATTTTCCCAAGGAACACTGCTCACTGCCTATCCACACTGTAAAGATTTCCCCAGGTAACCCTGCTCACTGCCTATCCACACTGTAAACATTTTCCCAGGGAACACTGCTCACTGCCTATCCACACTGTAAACATTTTCCCAGGTAACGCTGCTCACTGCCTAACCACACTGTAATCATTTCACCAGGGAACACTGCTCACTGCCTATCCACACTGTAATCATTTGCCCAGGTAACGCTGCTCACTGCCTATCCACACTGTAAACATTTTCCCAGGGAACACTGCTCACTGCCTATCCACACTGTAAACATTTTCCCAGGTAACGCTGCTCACTGCCTAACCACACTGTAATCATTTCACCAGGGAACACTGCTCACTGCCTATCCACACTGTAATCATTTGCCCAGGTAACGCTGCTCACTGCCTATCCACACTGTAAACATTTTCCCAGGGAACACTGCGCACTGCCTATCCACACTGTAATCATTTCCCCAGGTAACGCTGCTCACTGCCTATCCACACTGTAATCGTTTCCCCAGGGAACACTGCTCACTGCCTATCCACACTGTAAACATTTTCCCAGGTAACACTGCTCACTGCCTATCCACACTGTAATCATTTCCCGATATAACGCTGCTCACTGCCTATCCACACTGTAATCATATCCGCAGGTAACGCTGCTCACTGCCTATCCACACTGGAAACATTTCCCCAGGGAACACTGCTCAATGCCTATCCACACTGTAATAATTTCCCAACGGAACACTGCTCACTGCCTATCCACACTGTAAACATTTCCCTAGGGAACACTGCTCACTGCCTATCCACACTGAAATCATTTCCCCAGGGAACAGTGCTCACTGCCTATCCACACTGTAAACATTTTCCCAGGTAACGCTGCTCACTGCCTATCCACACTGTAAACAGTTTCCCAGGGAATTCGGCACACGGCCTATCCACACTGTAATAATTTCCCCAGGTAACGCTGCTCACTGCCTATCCACACTGTAATCAGCCGCACAGGTAACGCTGCTCACTCCCTATCCACACTGTAAACATTTTCCCAGGTAACGCTGCTCACTGCCTAACCACACTGTAATATTTTCCCCAGGGAACGCTGCTCACTGCCTATCCACACAGTAATCGTTTCCCCAGGGAACGCAGCTCACTGCCATTTCACACTGTAAACATTTCCCCAGGGAACACTGCTCATTGCATATCCGCACTGAAAAACATTTTCCCAGGTAACGCTGCTGACTGCCTATTCACACTGTAATCATTTGCTCATGGAACACTGCTCACTGCCTATCTACACTGTAAACATTTCCCCAGGTAACCCTGCTCACTGCCTATCCACACTGTAACCATTTCCCCATGTAACGCTGCTCACTGCCTATCCACACTGTAATCGTTTCCCCAGGGAACACTGCTCACTGCCTATCCACACTGTAAACATTTTCACAGGTAACGCTGCTCACTGCCTATCCACATTGTAACATTTTCCCAGGTAACACTGCTCACTGCCTATCCACACTGTAATCATTTCTCCATATTACGCTGCTCACTGCCTATCCAAACTGTAATCATTTCCCCATGGAACACTGCTCACTGCCTATCCACACTGTAATCATATCCCCAGGTAACGCTGCTCACTGCCTATCCACACAGAAAACATTTCCCCAGGGAACACAGCTCAATGCCTATCCACAATGTAATAATTTCCCCAGGGAACACTGCTCACTGCCTATCCACACTGTAAACATTTCCCGAGGGAACACTGCTCACTGACTATCCACACTGTAATCATTTCCCCAGGGAACAGTGCTCACTGCCTATCCACACTGTAAACATTTTCCCAGCTAACGCTGCTCACTGCTTATCCACACTGTAATCATCCGCCCAGATAACGCTGCTCACTGCCTGTCCACACTGTAAACATTTTCGCAGGTAACGCTGCTCACTGCCTATCCACACTGTAAACATTTTCCCAGGGAACACGGCACACTGCCTATCCACACTGTAATAATTTCCCCAGGTAACGCTGCTCACTGCCTAACCACACTGTAATATTTTCCCCAGGGAACGCTGCTCACTGCCTATCCACACAGTAATCGTTTCCCCAGGGAACGCAGCTCACTGCCATTTCACACTGTAAACATTTCCCCAGGGAACACTGCTCATTGCATATCCGCACTGAAAAACATTTTCCCAGGTAACGCTGCTGACTGCCTATTCACACTGTAATCATTTGCTCATGGAACACTGCTCACTGCCTATCTACACTGTAAACATTTCCCCAGGTAACCCTGCTCACTGCCTATCCACACTGTAACCATTTCCCCATGTAACGCTGCTCACTGCCTATCCACACTGTAATCGTTTCCCCAGGGAACACTGCTCACTGCCTATCCACACTGTAAACATTTTCACAGGTAACGCTGCTCACTGCCTATCCACATTGTAACATTTTCCCAGGTAACACTGCTCACTGCCTATCCACACTGTAATCATTTCTCCATATTACGCTGCTCACTGCCTATCCAAACTGTAATCATTTCCCCATGGAACACTGCTCACTGCCTATCCACACTGTAATCATATCCCCAGGTAACGCTGCTCACTGCCTATCCACACAGAAAACATTTCCCCAGGGAACACAGCTCAATGCCTATCCACAATGTAATAATTTCCCCAGGGAACACTGCTCACTGCCTATCCACACTGTAAACATTTCCCGAGGGAACACTGCTCACTGACTATCCACACTGTAATCATTTCCCCAGGGAACAGTGCTCACTGCCTATCCACACTGTAAACATTTTCCCAGCTAACGCTGCTCACTGCTTATCCACACTGTAATCATCCGCCCAGATAACGCTGCTCACTGCCTGTCCACACTGTAAACATTTTCGCAGGTAACGCTGCTCACTGCCTATCCACACTGTAAACATTTTCCCAGGGAACACGGCACACTGCCTATCCACACTGTAATAATTTCCCCAGGTAATGCTGCTCACTGCCTATCCACACTGTAATCAGCCGCACAGGTAACGCTGCTCACTCCCTATCCACACTGTAAACATTTTCCCAGGTAACGCTGCTCACTGCCTATCCACACAGTAATCGTTTCCCCAGGGAATGCAGCTCACTGCAATTCCACACTGTAAACATTTCCCCATGGAACACTGCTCACTGCCTATCTACACTGTAAACATTTCCCCAGGTAACCCTGCTCAATGCCTATCCACACTGTAAACTTTTCCCCAGGGAACACTGCTCACTGCCTATCCACAGTGTAATCATTTCCCCAGGATAACGCTGCTCACTGCCTATCCACACTGTAATCGTTTCCCCAGGGAACACTGCTCACTGCCTATCCATACTGTAAACATTTTCCCAGGAAATGCTGCTCACTGCCTATCCACACTGTAAACATTTCCCCAGGGAACACTGCTCAATGCCTATCCACAGTGTAATGATTTCCCCATGGAACACTGCTCACTGCCTATCTACACTGTAAACATTTCCCCAGGGAACACTGCTCACTGCCTATCCACAGTGTAATCATTTCCCCAGGTAACGCTGCTCACTGCCTATCCACACTGTAATCGTTTCCCCAGAGAACACTGCTCACTGCTTATCCACACTGTAATCATCCGCCCAGGTAACGCTGCTCACTGCCTATCCTCACTGTGAACATTTTCCCAGGGAACACGGCACACTGCCTATCCACACTGTAATAATTTACCCAGGTAACGCTGCTCACTGCCTATCCACACTGTAAACATTTTCCCAGGGAACACTGCTCACTGCCTATCCACACTGTAAACATTTTCCCAGGTAACGCTGCTCACTGCCTATCCACACTGTACTCATTTCACCAAGGAACACTGCTCACTGCCTATCCACACTGTAATCATTTGCCCAGGTAACGCTGCTCACTGCCTATCCACACTGTAAACCTTTTCCCAAGGAACACTGCTCACTGCCTATCCACACTGTAATAATTTCCCCAGGGAACACTGCTCACTGCGTATCCACACTGTAAACATTTCCCCAGGGAACACTGCTCAATGCCTATCCACAGTGTAATGATTTCCCCATGGAACACTGCTCACTGCCTATCTACACTGTAAACATTTCCCCAGGGAACACTGCTCACTGCCTATCCACAGTGTAATCATTTCCCCAGGTAACGCTGCTCACTGCCTATCCACACTGTAATCATCCGCCCAGGTAACGCTGCTCACTGCCTATCCTCACTGTGAACATTTTCCCAGGGAACATGGCACACTGCCTATCCACACTGTAATAATTTACCCAGGTAACGCTGCTCACTGCCTATCCACACTGTAAACATTTTCCCAGGGAACACTGCTCACTGCCTATCCACACTGTAAACATATTCCCAGGTAACGCTGCTCACTGCCTATCCACACTGTACTCATTTCACCAAGGAACACTGCTCACTGCCTATCCACACTGTAATCATTTGCCCAGGTAACGCTGCTCACTGCCTATCCACACTGTAAACATTTTCCCAAGGAACACTGCTCAATGCCTATCCACAATGTAATAATTTACCCAGGTAACGCTGCTCACTGCCTATCCACACTGTAAACATTTCCCGAGGGAACACTGCTCACTGACTATCCACACTGTAATCATTTCCCCAGGGAACAGTGCTCACTGCCTATCCACACTGTAAACATTTTCCCAGCTAACGCTGCTCACTGCTTATCCACACTGTAATCATCCGCCCAGATAACGCTGCTCACTGCCTGTCCACACTGTAAACATTTTCGCAGGTAACGCTGCTCACTGCCTATCCACACTGTAAACATTTTCCCAGGGAACACGGCACACTGCCTATCCACACTGTAATAATTTCCCCAGGTAACGCTGCTCACTGCCTATCCACACTGTAATCAGCCGCACAGGTAACGCTGCTGACTCCCTATCCACACTGTAAACATTTTCCCAGCTAACGCTGCTCACTGCTTTTCCACACTGTAATCATCCGCCCAGATAACGCTGCTCACTGCCAGTACACACTGTAAACATTTTCGCAGGTAACGCTGCTCACTGCCAATCCACACTGTAATCAGCTGCACAGGTAACGCTGCTCACTCCCTATCCACACTGTAAACATTTTCCCAGGTAACGCTGCTCACTGCCTATTCACACAGTAATCGTTTCCCCAGGGAACGCAGCTCACTGCAATTCCACACTGTAAACATTTCCCCATGGAACACTGCTCACTGCCTATCTACACTGTAAACATTTCCCCAGGTAACCCTGCTCACTGCCTATCCACACTGTAAACATTTCCCCAGGGAACACTGCTCACTGCCTATCCACAGTGTAATCATTTCCCCAGGTAACGCTGCTCACTGCCTATCCACACTGTAATCGTTTCCCCAGGGAACACTGCTCACTGCCTATCCATACTGTAAACATTTTCCCAGGAAATGCTGCTCGCTGCCTATCCACACTGTAATCATATCCCCAGGTAACTCTGCTCACTGCCTATCCACACTGTAAACATTTCCCCAGGGAACACTGCTCAATGCCTATCCACAGTGTAATCATTTCCCCATGGAACACTGCTCACTGCCTATCTACACTGTAAACATTTCCCCAGGGAACACTGCTCACTGCCTATCCACAGTGTAATCATTTCCCCAGGTAACGCTGCTCACTGCCTATCCACACTGTAATCGTTTCCCCAGGGAACACTGCTCACTGCTTATCCACACTGTAATCATCCGCCCGGTAACGCTGCTCACTGCCTATCCACACTGTAAACATTTTCCCAAGGAAAACGGCACACTGCCTATCCACACTGTAATAATTTACCCAGGTAACGCTGCTCACTGCCTATCCACACTGTAAACATTTTCCCAGGGAACACTGCTCACTGCCTATCCACACTGTAAACATTTTCCCAGGTAACGCTGCTCACTGCCTATCCACACTGTACTCATTTCACCAGGGAACACTGCTCACTGCCTATCCACACTGTAAACATTTTCCCAAGGAAAACGGCACACTGCCTATCCACACTGTAATAATTTACCCAGGTAACGCTGCTCACTGCCTATCCACACTGTAAACATTTTCCCAGGGAACACTGCTCACTGCCTATCCACACTGTAAACATTTTCCCAGGTAACGCTGCTCACTGCCTATCCACACTGTACTCATTTCACCAGGGAACACTGCTCACTGCCTATCCACACTGTAATCATTTGCCCAGGTAACGCTGCTCACTGCCTATCCACACTGTAAACATTTTCCCAAGGAACACTGCTCACTGCCTATCCACACTGTAAACATTTTCCCAGGAAACACTGCTCACTGCCTATCCACACTGTAAACATTTTCCCAGGTAACGCTGCTCACTGCCTATCCACACTGTAATCATTTCACCAGGGAACACTGCTCACTGCCTATGCACACTGTAATCATTTGCCCAGGTAACGCTGCTCACCGCCTATACACACTGTAACCATTTTCCCAGGAAATGCTGCTCGCTGCCTATCCACACTGTAATCATATGCCCAGGTAACTCTGCTCACTGCCTATCCACACTGTAAACATTTCCCCAGGGAACACTGCTCAATGCCTATCCACAGTGTAATCATTTCCCCAGGGAACACTGCTCACTGTCTATCCACACTGTAAACATTTCCCTAGGGAATACTGCTCAATGCCTATCCACAGTGTAATCATTTCCCCAGGGAACACTGCTCACTGCCTATCCACACTGTAAACGTTTTCCCAGATAACGCTGCTCACTGCTTATTCAGAGTGTAATCATCCGCCCAGGTAACGCTGCTCACTGCCTGTCCACACTGTAAACATTTTCCCAGATAACCGTGCTCACTGCTTATCCACACTGTAATCATCCGCCCAGGTAAGGCTGCTCACTGCCTATCCACACTGTAAACATTTTCCCAGGGAACACGGCACACTGCCTATCCACACTGTAATAATTTCCCCAGGTAACGCTGCTCACTGCCTATCCACACTGTAATCATTTCCCCATGGAACACTGCTCACTGCCTATCCACACTGTAAACATTTCCCCAGGTAACCCTGCTCACTGCCTATCCACACTGTAAACAGTGTTCCCAGGGAACACTGCTCACTGCCTATCCACACTGTAAACATTTTCCCAGGTAACGCTGCTCAGTGCCTAACGACACTGTAATCATTTCACCAGGGAACACTGCTCACTGCCTATCCACACTGTAATCATTTGCCCAGGTAACGCTGCTCACTGCCTATCCACACTGTAAACATTTTCCCAGGGAACACTGCTCACTGCCTATCCACACTGTAATCATTTCCCCAGGTAACGCTGCTCACTGCCTATCCACACTGTAATCGTTTCCCCAGGGAACACTGCTCACTGCCTATCCACACTGTAAACATTTTCCCAGGGAACACGGCACACTGCCTATCCACACTGTAATAATTTCCCCACGTAACGCTGCTCACTGCCTATCCACACTGTAATCAGCCGCACAGGTAAAGCTGCTCACTCCCTATCCACACTGTAAACATTTTCCCAGCTAACGCTGCTCACTGCTTATCCACACTGTAATCATCCGCCCAGATAACGCTGCTCACTGCCTGTCCACACTGTAAACATTTTCGCAGGTAACACTGCTCACAGCCTATCAACACTGTAAACATTTTCCCAGGGAACACGGCACACTGCCTATCCACACTGTAATAATTTCCCCAGGTAACGCTGCTCACTGCCTATCCACACTGTAATCAGCCGCACAGGTAACGCTGCTCACTCCCTATCCACACTGTAAACATTTTCCCAGGTAACGCTGCTCACTGCCTATCCACACAGTAATCGTTTCCCCAGGGAACGCAGCTCACTGCAATTCCACACTGTAAACATTTCCCCATGGAACACTGCTCACTGCCTATCTACATTGTAAACATTTCCCCAGGTAACCCTGCTCACTGCCTATCCACAGTGTAAACATTTCCCCAGGGAACACTGCTCACTGCCTATCCACAGTGTAATCATTTCCCCAGGTAACGCTGCTCACTGCCTATCCACACTGTAATCGTTTCCCCAGGGAACACTGCTCACTGCCTATCCATACTTTAAACATTTTCCCAGGAAATGCTGCTCGCTGCCTATCCACACTGTAATCATATCCCCAGGTAACTCTGCTCACTGCCTATCCACACTGTAAACATTTCCCCAGGGAACACTGCTCAATGCCTATCCACAGTGTAATCATTTCCCCATGGAACACTGCTCACTGCCTATCCACAGTGTAATCATCCGCCCAGGTAACGCTGCTCACTGCCTGTCCACACTGTAAACATTTTCCCAGATAACCGTGCTCACTGCTTATCCACACTGTAATCATCCGCCCAGGTAAGGCTGCTCACTGCCTATCCACACTGTAAACATTTTCCCAGGGAACACGGCACACTGCCTATCCACACTGTAATAATTTCCCCAGGTAACGCTGCTCACTGCCTATCCACACTGTAATCATTTCCCCATGGAACACTGCTCACTGCCTATCCACACTGTAAACATTTCCCCAGGTAACCCTGCTCACTGCCTATCCACACTGTAAACAGTGTTCCCAGGGAACACTGCTCACTGCCTATCCACACTGTAAACATTTTCCCAGGTAACGCTGCTCAGTGCCTAACGACACTGTAATCATTTCACCAGGGAACACTGCTCACTGCCTATCCACACTGTAATCATTTGCCCAGGTAACGCTGCTCACTGCCTATCCACACTGTAAACATTTTCCCAGGGAACACTGCTCACTGCCTATCCACACTGTAATCATTTCCCCAGGTAACGCTGCTCACTGCCTATCCACACTGTAATCGTTTCCCCAGGGAACACTGCTCACTGCCTATCCACACTGTAAACATTTTCCCAGGGAACACGGCACACTGCCTATCCACACTGTAATAATTTCCCCACGTAACGCTGCTCACTGCCTATCCACACTGTAATCAGCCGCACAGGTAAAGCTGCTCACTCCCTATCCACACTGTAAACATTTTCCCAGCTAACGCTGCTCACTGCTTATCCACACTGTAATCATCCGCCCAGATAACGCTGCTCACTGCCTGTCCACACTGTAAACATTTTCGCAGGTAACACTGCTCACAGCCTATCAACACTGTAAACATTTTCCCAGGGAACACGGCACACTGCCTATCCACACTGTAATAATTTCCCCAGGTAACGCTGCTCACTGCCTATCCACACTGTAATCAGCCGCACAGGTAACGCTGCTCACTCCCTATCCACACTGTAAACATTTTCCCAGGTAACGCTGCTCACTGCCTATCCACACAGTAATCGTTTCCCCAGGGAACGCAGCTCACTGCAATTCCACACTGTAAACATTTCCCCATGGAACACTGCTCACTGCCTATCTACATTGTAAACATTTCCCCAGGTAACCCTGCTCACTGCCTATCCACAGTGTAAACATTTCCCCAGGGAACACTGCTCACTGCCTATCCACAGTGTAATCATTTCCCCAGGTAACGCTGCTCACTGCCTATCCACACTGTAATCGTTTCCCCAGGGAACACTGCTCACTGCCTATCCATACTTTAAACATTTTCCCAGGAAATGCTGCTCGCTGCCTATCCACACTGTAATCATATCCCCAGGTAACTCTGCTCACTGCCTATCCACACTGTAAACATTTCCCCAGGGAACACTGCTCAATGCCTATCCACAGTGTAATCATTTCCCCATGGAACACTGCTCACTGCCTATCCACAGTGTAATCATTTCCCCAGGTAACGCTGCTCACTGCCTATCCACACTGTAATCGTTTCCCCAGGGAACACTGCTCACTGCCTATCCATACAGTAAACATTTTCCCAGATAACGCTGCTCACTGCTTATCCACACTGTAATCATATCCCCAGGTAACTCTGCTCACTGCCTATCCACACTGTAAATATTTCCCCAGGGAACACTGCTCAATGCCTATCCACAGTGTAATCATTTCCCCATGGAACACTGCTCAATGCCTATCTACACTGTAAACATTTCCCCAGGGAACACTGCTCACTGCCTATCCACAGTGTAATCATTTCCCCAGGTAACGCTGCTCACTGCCTATCCACACTGTAATCGTTTCCCCAGGGAACACTGCTCACTGCTTATCCACACTGTAATCATCCGCCCAGGTAACGCTGCTCACTGCCTATCCACAGTGTAAACATTTTCCCAGGGAACACGGCACACTGCCTATCCACACTGTAATAATTTACCCAGGTAACGCTGCTAACTGCCTATCCACACTGTAAACATTTTCCCAGGGAACACTGCTCACTGTCTATCCACACTGTAAACATTTTCCCAGGTAACGCTGCTCACTGCCTATCCACACTGTACTCATTTCACCAGGGAACACTGCTCACTGCCTATCCGCACTGTAATCATTTGCCCAGGTAACGCTGCTCACTGCCTATCCACACTGTAAACATTTTCCCAAGGAACACTGCTCACTGCCTATCCACACTGTAAACATTTTCCCAGGAAACACTGCTCACTGCCTATCCACACTGTAAACATTTTCCCAGGTAACGCTGCTCACTGCCTATCCGCACTGTAATCATTTCACCAGGGAACACTGCTCACTGCCTATCCACACTGTAATCATTTGCCCAGGTAACTCTGCTCACTGCCTATCCACACTGTAATCATATGCCCAGGTAACTCTGCTCACTGCCTATCCACACTGTAAACATTTCCCCAGGGAACACTGCTCAATGCCTATCCACAGTGTAAACATTTTCCCAGGTAACCCTGCTCACTGCCTATCCACACTGTAAACATTTTCCCAGATAACGCTGCTCACTGCTTATTCACACTGTAATCATCCGCCCAGGTAACGCTGCTCACTGCCTATCCACACTGTAATCATTTCCCCAGGGAACACTGCTCACTGCCTATCCACACTGTAAACATTTCCCCAGGTAACCCTGCTCACTGCCTATCCACACTGTAAACATTTTCCCAGGGAACACTGCTCACTGCCTATCCACACTGTAAACATTTTCCCAGGTAACGCTGCTCACTGCCTAACCACACTGTAATCATTTCACCAGGGAACACTGCTCACTGCCTATCCACACTGTAATCATTTGCCCAGGTAACGCTGCTCACTGCCTATCCACACTGTAAACATTTTCCCAGGGAACACTGCGCACTGCCTATCCACACTGTAATCATTTCCCCAGGGAACACTGCTCACTGCCTATCCACACTGTAAACATTTCCCCAGGTAACCCTGCTCACTGCCTATCCACACTGTAAACATTTTCCCAGGGAACACTGCTCACTGCCTATCCACACTGTAAACATTTTCCCAGGTAACGCTGCTCACTGCCTAACCACACTGTAATCATTTCACCAGGGAACACTGCTCACTGCCTATCCACACTGTAATCATTTGCCCAGGTAACGCTGCTCACTGCCTATCCACACTGTAAACATTTTCCCAGGGAACACTGCGCACTGCCTATCCACACTGTAATAATTTCCCCAGGTAACGCTGCTCACTGCCTATCCACACTGTAATCGTTTCCACAGGGAACACTGCTCACTGCCTATCCACACTGTAAACAATTTCCCAGGGAACACGGCACACTGCCTATCCACACTGTAATAATTTCCCCAGGTAACGCTGCTCACAGCCTATCCACACTGTAATCAGCCGCACAGGTAACGCTGCTCACTCCCTATCCACACTGTAAACATTTTCCCAGCTAACGCTGCTCACTGCCTATCCGCACTGTAATCATTTCACCAGGGAACACTGCTCACTGCCTATCCACACTGTAATCATTTGCCCAGGTAACTCTGCTCACTGCCTATCCACACTGTAATCATATGCCCAGGTAACTCTGCTCACTGCCTATCCACACTGTAAACATTTCCCCAGGGAACACTGCTCAATGCCTATCCACAGTGTAAACATTTTCCCAGGGAACACTGCTCACTGCCTATCCACACTGTAAACATTTTCCCAGGTAACGCTGCTCACTGCCTATCCACACTGTACTCATTTCACCAGGGAACACTGCTCACTGCCTATCCGCACTGTAATCATTTGCCCAGGTAACGCTGCTCACTGCCTATCCACACTGTAAACATTTTCCCAAGGAACACTGCTCACTGCCTATCCACACTGTAAACATTTTCCCAGGAAACACTGCTCACTGCCTATCCACACTGTAAACATTTTCCCAGGTAACGCTGCTCACTGCCTATCCGCACTGTAATCATTTCACCAGGGAACACTGCTCACTGCCTATCCACACTGTAATCATTTGCCCAGGTAACTCTGCTCACTGCCTATCCACACTGTAATCATATGCCCAGGTAACTCTGCTCACTGCCTATCCACACTGTAAACATTTCCCCAGGGAACACTGCTCAATGCCTATCCACAGTGTAAACATTTTCCCAGGTAACCCTGCTCACTGCCTATCCACACTGTAAACATTTTCCCAGATAACGCTGCTCACTGCTTATTCACACTGTAATCATCCGCCCAGGTAACGCTGCTCACTGCCTATCCACACTGTAATCATTTCCCCAGGGAACACTGCTCACTGCCTATCCACACTGTAAACATTTCCCCAGGTAACCCTGCTCACTGCCTATCCACACTGTAAACATTTTCCCAGGGAACACTGCTCACTGCCTATCCACACTGTAAACATTTTCCCAGGTAACGCTGCTCACTGCCTAACCACACTGTAATCATTTCACCAGGGAACACTGCTCACTGCCTATCCACACTGTAATCATTTGCCCAGGTAACGCTGCTCACTGCCTATCCACACTGTAAACATTTTCCCAGGGAACACTGCGCACTGCCTATCCACACTGTAATCATTTCCCCAGGGAACACTGCTCACTGCCTATCCACACTGTAAACATTTCCCCAGGTAACCCTGCTCACTGCCTATCCACACTGTAAACATTTTCCCAGGGAACACTGCTCACTGCCTATCCACACTGTAAACATTTTCCCAGGTAACGCTGCTCACTGCCTAACCACACTGTAATCATTTCACCAGGGAACACTGCTCACTGCCTATCCACACTGTAATCATTTGCCCAGGTAACGCTGCTCACTGCCTATCCACACTGTAAACATTTTCCCAGGGAACACTGCGCACTGCCTATCCACACTGTAATAATTTCCCCAGGTAACGCTGCTCACTGCCTATCCACACTGTAATCGTTTCCACAGGGAACACTGCTCACTGCCTATCCACACTGTAAACAATTTCCCAGGGAACACGGCACACTGCCTATCCACACTGTAATAATTTCCCCAGGTAACGCTGCTCACAGCCTATCCACACTGTAATCAGCCGCACAGGTAACGCTGCTCACTCCCTATCCACACTGTAAACATTTTCCCAGCTAACGCTGCTCACTGCCTATCCGCACTGTAATCATTTCACCAGGGAACACTGCTCACTGCCTATCCACACTGTAATCATTTGCCCAGGTAACTCTGCTCACTGCCTATCCACACTGTAATCATATGCCCAGGTAACTCTGCTCACTGCCTATCCACACTGTAAACATTTCCCCAGGGAACACTGCTCAATGCCTATCCACAGTGTAAACATTTTCCCAGGTAACGCTGCTCACTGCCTATCCGCACTGTAATCATTTCACCAGGGAACACTGCTCACTGCCTATCCACACTGTAATCATTTGCCCAGGTAACTCTGCTCACTGCCTATCCACACTGTAATCATATGCCCAGGTAACTCTGCTCACTGCCTATCCACACTGTAAACATTTCCCCAGGGAACACTGCTCAATGCCTATCCACAGTGTAAACATTTTCCCAGGTAACCCTGCTCACTGCCTATCCACACTGTAAACATTTTCCCAGATAACGCTGCTCACTGCTTATTCACACTGTAATCATCCGCCCAGGTAACGCTGCTCACTGCCTATCCACACTGTAATCATTTCCCCAGGGAACACTGCTCACTGCCTATCCACACTGTAAACATTTCCCCAGGTAACCCTGCTCACTGCCTATCCACACTGTAATCATTTGCCCAGGTAACGCTGCTCACTGCCTATCCACACTGTAAACATTTTCCCAGGGAACACTGCGCACTGCCTATCCACACTGTAATCATTTCCCCAGGGAACACTGCTCACTGCCTATCCACACTGTAAACATTTCCCCAGGTAACCCTGCTCACTGCCTATCCACACTGTAAACATTTTCCCAGGGAACACTGCTCACTGCCTATCCACACTGTAAACATTTTCCCAGGTAACGCTGCTCACTGCCTAACCACACTGTAATCATTTCACCAGGGAACACTGCTCACTGCCTATCCACACTGTAATCATTTGCCCAGGTAACGCTGCTCACTGCCTATCCACACTGTAAACATTTTCCCAAGGAACACTGCTCACTGCCTATCCACACTGTAAACATTTTCCCAGGAAACACTGCTCACTGCCTATCCACACTGTAAACATTTTCCCAGCTAACGCTGCTCACTGCCTATCCACACTGTAAACATTTTCCCAGGGAACTCTGCTCACTGCCTATCCACACTGTAAACATTTCCCCAGGGAACACTGCTCAATGCCTATCCACAGTGTAAACATTTTCCCAGGTAACCCTGCTCACTGCCTATCCACACTGTAAACATTTTCCCAGATAACGCTGCTCACTGCTTATTCACACTGTAATCATCCGCCCAGGTAACGCTGCTCACTGCCTATCCACACTGTAATCATTTCCCCAGGGAACACTGCTCACTGCCTATCCACACTGTAAACATTTCCCCAGGTAACCCTGCTCACTGCCTATCCACACTGTAAACATTTTCCCAGGGAACACTGCTCACTGCCTATCCACACTGTAAACATTTTCCCAGGTAACGCTGCTCACTGCCTAACCACACTGTAATCATTTCACCAGGGAACACTGCTCACTGCCTATCCACACTGTAATCATTTGCCCAGGTAACGCTGCTCACTGCCTATCCACACTGTAAACATTTTCCCAGGGAACACTGCGCACTGCCTATCCACACTGTAAACATTTCCCCAGGTAACCCTGCTCACTGCCTATCCACACTGTAAACATTTTCCCAGGGAACACTGCTCACTGCCTATCCACACTGTAAACATTTTCCCAGGTAACGCTGCTCACTGCCTAACCACACTGTAATCATTTCACCAGGGAACACTGCTCACTGCCTATCCACACTGTAATCATTTGCCCAGGTAACGCTGCTCACTGCCTATCCACACTGTAAACATTTTCCCAGGGAACACTGCGCACTGCCTATCCACACTGTAATAATTTCCCCAGGTAACGCTGCTCACTGCCTATCCACACTGTAATCGTTTCCACAGGGAACACTGCTCACTGCCTATCCACACTGTAAACAATTTCCCAGGGAACACGGCACACTGCCTATCCACACTGTAATAATTTCCCCAGGTAACGCTGCTCACAGCCTATCCACACTGTAATCAGCCGCACAGGTAACGCTGCTCACTCCCTATCCACACTGTAAACATTTTCCCAGCTAACGCTGCTCACTGCCTATCCACACTGTAAACATTTTCCCAGGGAACACTGCTCACTGCCTATCCACACTGTAAACATTTTCCCAAGTAACGCTGCTCAGTGCCTAACCACACTGTAATCATTTCACCAGGGAACACTGCTCACTGCCTATCCACACTGTAATCATTTGCCCAGGTAACGCTGCTCACTGCCTATCCACACTGTAAACATTTTCCCAAGGAACACTGCTCACTGCCTATCCACACTGTAAACATTTTCCCAGGAAACACTGCTCACTGCCTATCCACACTGTGAACATTTTCCCAGGTAACGCTGCTCACTGCCTATCCGCACTGTAATCATTTCACCGGGGAACACTGCTCACTGCCTATCCACACTGTCATCATATCCCCAGGTAACTCTGCTCACTGCTTATCCACACTGTAATCATCCGCCCAGGTAACGCTGCTCACTGCCTATCCACACTGTAAACATTTTCCCAGGGAACACGGCACACTGCCTATCCACACTGTAATAATTTACCCAGGTAACGCTGCTCACTGCCTATCCACACTGTAAACATTTTCCCAGGGAACACTGCTCAATGCCTATCCACACTGTAAACATTTTCCCAGGTAACGCTGCTCACTGCCTATCCACACTGTACTCATTTCACCAGGGAACACTGCTCACTGCCTATCCGCACTGTAATCATTTGCCCAGGTAACGCTGCTCACTGCCTATCCACACTGTAAACATTTTCCCAAGGAACACTGCTCACTGCCTATCCACACTGTAAACATTTTCCCAGGAAACACTGCTCACTGCCTATCCACACTGTAAACATTTTCCCAGGTAACGCTGCTCACTGCCTATCCGCATTGTAATCATCTCACCAGGGAACACTGCTCACTGCCTATCCACACTGTAATCATCCGCCCAGGTAACGCTGCTCACTCCCTATCCACACTGTAATCAGCCGCACAGGTAACGCTGCTGACTCCCTATCCACACTGTAAACATTTTCCCAGCTAACGCTGCTCACTGCTTATCCACACTGTAATCATCCGCCCAGATAACGCTGCTCACTGCCTGTCCACACTGTAATCAGCAGCACAGGTAACGCTGCTCACTGCCTATCCACACTGTAAACATTTCCCCAGGGAACACTGCTCACTGCCTATCCACAGTATAATCGTTTCCCCAGGGAACACTGCTCACTGCCTATCCACACTGTAAACATTTCCCCAGGGAATACTGCTCACTGCCTATCCACAGTATAATCGTTTCCCCAGGGAACACTGCTCAATGCCTATCCATACTGTAAACATTTTCCCAGGAAATGCTGCTCGCTGCCTATCCACACTGTAATCATATCCCCAGGTAACTCTGCTCACTGCCTATCCACACTGTAAACATTTCCCCAGGGAACACTGCTCAATGCCTATCCACAGTGTAATCATTTCCCCATGGAACACTGCTCACTGCCTATCCACAGTGTAATCATTTCCCCAGGTAACGCTGCTCACTGCCTAACCACACTGTAATCGTTTCCCCAGGGAACACTGCTCACTGCCTATCCATACTGTAAACATTTTCCCAGATAACGCTGCTCACTGCCTATCCACACTGTAAACATTTTCCCAGGGAACACGGCACACTGCCTATCCACACTGTAATAATTTACCCAGGTAACGCTGCTCACTGCCTATCCACACTGTAAACATTTTCCCAGGTAACCCTGCTCACTGCCTATCCACACTGTAAACATTTTCCCAGGGAACACTGCTCACTGCCTATCCACACTGTAAACATTTTCCCAGGTAACGCTGCTCACTGCCTAACCACACTGTAATCATTTCACCAGGGAACACTGCTCACTGCCTATCCACACTGTAATCATTTGCCCAGGTAACGCTGCTCACTGACTATCCACACTGTAAACATTTTCCCAGGGAACACTGCTCACTGCCTATCCACACTGTAATCATTTCCCCAGGTAACGCTGCTCACTGCCTATCCACACTGTAATCGTTTCCCCAGGGAACACTGCTCACTGCCTATCGACACTGTAAACATTTTCCCAGGGAACACGGCACACTGCCTATCCACACTGTAATAATTTCCCCAGGTAACGCTGCTCACTGCCTATCCACACTGTAATCAGCCGCACAGGTAATGCTGCTCACTCCCTATCCACACTGTAAACATTTTCCCAGCTAACGCTGCTCACTGCTTATCCACACTGTAATCATCCGCCCAGATAACGCTGCTCCCTGCCTGTCCACACTGTAAACATTTTCGCAGGTAACGCTGCTCACTGCCTATCCACACTGTAAACATTTTCCCAGGGAACACGGCACACTGCCTATCCACACTGTAATAATTTCCCCAGGTAACGCTGCTCACTGCCTATCCACACTGTAATCATCCGCCCAGATAACGCTGCTCACTGCCTGTCCACACTGTAATCAGCCGCACAGGTAACGCTGCTCACTCCCTATCCACACTGTAAACATTTTCCCAGGAAACGCTGCTCACTGCCTATCCACACAGTAATCATTTCCCCAGGGAACGCAGCTCACTGCAATTCCACACTGTAAACATTTCCCCATGGAACACTGCTCACTGCCTATCTACATTGTAAACATTTCCCCAGGGAACACTGCTCACTGCCTATCCACAGTTGAATCATTTCCCCAGGTAACGCTGCTCACTGCCTATCCACACTGTAATCGTTTCCCCAGGGAACACTGCTCACTGCCTATCCATACTGTAAACATTTTCCCAGGAAATGCTTCTCGCTGCCTATCCACACTGTAATCATATCCCCAGGTAACTCTGCTCACTGCCTATCCACACTGTAAACATTTCCCCAGGGAACACTGCTCAATGCCTATCCGCAGTGTAATCATTTCCCCATGGAACACTGCTCACTGCCTATCCACAGTGTAATCATTTCCCCAGGTAACGCTGCTCACTGCCTATCCACACAGTAATCATTTCCCCAGGGAACGCAGCTCATTGCAATTCCACACTGTAAACATTTCCCCATGGAACACTGCTCACTGCCTATCTACATTGTAAACATTTCCCCAGGTAACCCTGCTCACTGCCTATCCACACTGTAAACATTTCCCCAGGGAACACTGCTCACTGCCTATCCACAGTTGAATCATTTCCCCAGGTAACGCTGCTCACTGCCTATCCACACTGTAATCGTTTCCCCAGGGAACACTGCTCACTGCCTATCCATACTGTAAACATTTTCCCAGGAAATGCTTCTCGCTGCCTATCCACACTGTAATCATATCCCCAGGTAACTCTGCTCACTGCCTATCCACACTGTAAACATTTCCCCAGGGAACACTGCTCAATGCCTATCCACAGTGTAATCATTTCCCCATGGAACACTGCTCACTGCCTATCCACAGTGTAATCATTTCCCCAGGTAACGCTGCTCACTGCCTATCCACACAGTAATCGTTTCCCCAGGGAACACTGCTCACTGCCTATCCATACTGTAAACATTTTCCAAGATAACGCTGCTCACTGCTTATCCACACTGTAATCATATCCCCAGGTAACTCTGCTCACTGCCTATCCACACTGTAATCGTTTCCCCAGGGAACACTGCTCACGGCTTATCCACACTGTAATCATCCGCCCAGGTAACGCTGCTCACTGCCTATCCACACTGTAAACATTTTCCCAGGGAACACGGCACACTGCCTATCCACACTGTAATAATTTACCCAGGTAACGCTGCTCAATGCCTATCCACACTGTAAACATTTTCCCAGGGAACACTGCTCACTGCCTATCCACACTGTAAACATTTTCCCAGGTAACCCTGCTCACTGCCTATCCACACTGTAAACATTTTCCCAGGGAACACTGCTCACTGCCTATCCACAGTTGAATCATTTCCCCAGGTAACGCTGCTCACTGCCTATCCACACTGTAATCGTTTCCCCAGGGAACACTGCTCACTGCCTATCCATACTGTAAACATTTTCCCAGGAAATGCATCTCGCTGCCTATCCACACTGTAATCATATCCCCAGGTAACTCTGCTCACTGCCTATCCACACTGTAAACATTTCCCCAGGGAACACTGCTCAATGCCTATCCACAGTGTAATCATTTCCCCATGGAACACTGCTCACTGCCTATCCACAGTGTAATCATTTCCCCAGGTAACGCTGCTCACTGCCTATCCACACAGTAATCGTTTCCCCAGGGAACACTGCTCACTGCCTATCCATACTGTAAACATTTTCCAAGATAACGCTGCTCACTGCTTATCCACACTGTAATCATATCCCCAGGTAACTCTGCTCACTGCCTATCCACACTGTAAACATTTCCCCAGGGAACACTGCTCAATGCCTATCCACAGTGTAATCATTTCCCCATGGAACACTGCTCACTGCCTATCTACACTGTAAACATTTCCCCAGGGAACACTGCTCACTGCCTATCCACAGTGTAATCATTTCCCCAGGTAACGCTGCTCACTGCCTATCCACACTGTAATCGTTTCCCCAGGGAACACTGCTCACGGCTTATCCACACTGTAATCATCCGCCCAGGTAACGCTGCTCACTGCCTATCCACACTGTAAACATTTTCCCAGGGAACACGGCACACTGCCTATTCACACTGTAATAATTTACCCAGGTAACGCTGCTCAATGCCTATCCACACTGTAAACATTTTCCCAGGGAACACTGCTCACTGCCTATCCACACTGTAAACATTTTCCCAGGTAACCCTGCTCACTGCCTATCCACACTGTAAACATTTTCCCAGGGAACACTGCTCACTGCCTATCCACACTGTAAACATTTTCCCAGGTAACGCTGCTCACTGCCTAACCACACTGTAATCATTTCACCAGGGAACACTGCTCACTGCCTATCAACACTGTAATCATTTGCCCAGGTAACGCTGCTCACTGCCTATCCACACTGTAAATATTTTCCCAGGGAACACTGCTCACTGCCTATCCACAATGTAATCATTTCCCCAGGTAACGCTGCTCACTGCCTATCCAAACTGTAATCATTTCACCATGGAACACTACTCACTGCCTATCCACACTGTAATCGTTTCCCCAGGGAACACTGCTCACTGCCTATCCACACTGTAAACATTTTCCCAGGGAACACGGCGCACTGCCTATCCACACTGTAATAATTTTCCCAGGTAACGCTGCTCACTGCCTATCCACACTGTAAACATTTTCCCATGTAACCCTGCTCACTGCCTATCCACACTGTAAACATTTTCCCAGGGAACACTGCTCACTGCCTATCCACACTGTAAACATTTTCCCAGGTAACGCTGCTCACTGCCTAACCACACTGTAATCATCTCACCAGGGAACACTGCTCACTGCCTATCCACACTGTAATCATTTGCCCAGGTAACGCTGCTCACTGCCTATCCACACTGTAAATATTTTCCCAGGGAACACTGCTCACTGCCTATCCACACTGTAATCATTTCCCCAGGTAAAGCTGCTCACTGCCTATCCACACTGTAATCGTTTCCCCAGGGAACACTTCTCACTGCCTATCCACACTGTAAACATTTTCCCAGGGAACACGGCACACTGCCTATCCACACTGTAATAATTTCCCCAGGTAACGCTGCTCACTGCCTATCCACACTGTAATCAGCCGCACAGTTAACGCTGCTCACTCCCTATCCACACTGGAAACATTTTCCCAGCTAACGCTGCTCACTGCTTATCCACACTGTAATCATCCGCCCAGATAACGCTGCTCACTGCCTGTCCACACTGTAAACATTTTCGCAGGTAACGCTGCTCACTGCCTATCCACACTGTAAACATTTTCCCAGGGAACACGGCACACTGCCTATCCACACTGTAATAATTTCCCCAGGTAACGCTGCTCACTGCCTATCCACACTGTAATCAGCCGCACAGGTAACGCTGCTCACTCCCTATCCACACTGTAAACATTTTCCCAGGTAACGCTGCTCACTGCCTATCCACACAGTAATCGTTTCCCCAGGGAACGCAGCTCACTGCAATTCCACACTGTAAACATTTCCCCATGGAACACTGCTCACTGCCTATCTACACTGTAAACATTTCCCCAGGTAACCCTGCTCACTGCCTGTCCACACTGTAAAAATTTCCCCAGGGAACACTGCTCACTGCCTATCCACAGTGTAATCATTTCCCCAGGTAACGATGCTCACTGCCTATCCACACTGTAATCGTTTCCCCAGGGAACACTGCTCACTGCCTATCCATACTGTGAACATTTTCCCAGGAAATGCTGCTCGCTGCCTATCCACACTATAATCATATCCCCAGGTAACTCTGCTCACTGCCTATCCACACTGTAAACATTTCCCCAGGGAACACTGCTCAATGCCTATCCACAGTGTAATCATTTCCCCATGGAACACTGCTCACTGCCTATCTACACTGTAAACATTTCCCCAGGGAACACTGCTCACTGCCTATCCACAGTGTAATCATTTCCCCAGGTAACGCTGCTCACTGCCTATCCACACTGTAATCGTTTCCCCAGCTAACGCTGCTCACTGCTTATCCACACTGTAACCATCCGCCCAGATAACGCTGCTCACTGACTGTCCACACTGTAAACATTTTCGCAGGTAACGCTGCTCACTGCCTATCCCCACTGTAAACATTTTCCCAGGGAACACGGCACACTGCCTATCCACACTGTAATAATTTCCCCAGGTAACGCTGCTCACTGCCTATCCACACTGTAATCAGCCGCACAGGTAACGCTGCTCACTCCCTATCCACACTGTAAACATTTTCCCAGGTAACGCTGCTCACTGCCTATCCACACAGTAATCGTTTCCCCAGGGAACGCAGCTCACTGCAATTCCACACTGTAAACATTTCCCCATGGAACACTGCTCACTGCCTATCTACACTGTAAACATTTCCCCAGGTAACCCTGCTCACTGCCTGTCCACACTGTAAAAATTTCCCACAGGGAACACTGCTCACTGCCTATCCACAGTGTAATCATTTCCCCAGGTAACGATGCTCACTGCCTATCCACACTGTAATCGTTTCCCCAGGGAACACTGCTCACTGCCTATCCATACTGTGAACATTTTCCCAGGAAATGCTGCTCGCTGCCTATCCACACTATAATCATATCCCCAGGTAACTCTGCTCACTGCCTATCCACAATGTAAACATTTCCCCAGGGAACACTGCTCAATGCCTATCCACAGTGTAATCATTTCCCCATGGAACACTGCTCACTGCCTATCTACACTGTAAACATTTCCCCAGGGAACACTGCTCACTGCCTATCCACATTGTAATCATTTCCCCAGGTAACGCTGCTCACTGCCTATCCACACTGTAATCGTTTCCCCAGGGAACACTGCTCACTGCTTATCCACACTGTAATCATCCGCCCAGGTAACGCTGCTCACTGCCTATCCACACTGTAAACATTTTCCCAGGGAACACGGCACACTGCCTATCCACACTGTAATAATTTACCCAGGTAACGCTGCTCACTGCCTATCCACACTGTAAACATTTTCCCAGGGAACACTGCTCACTGCCTATCCACACTGTAAACATTTTCCCAGGTAACGCTGCTCACTGCCTATCCACACTGTACTCATTTCACCAGGGAACACTGCTCACTGCCTATCCACACTGTAATAATTTGCCCAGGTAACGCTGCTCACTGCTTATCCACACTGTAATCATCCGCCCAGATAACGCTGCTCACTGCCTGTCCACACTGTAATCAGCCGCACAGGTAACGCTGCTCACTCCCTATCCACACTGTAAACATTTTCCCAGCTAACGCTGCTCACTGCTTATCCACACTGTAATCATCCGCCCAGATAACGCTGCTCACTGCCTGTCCACACTGTAATCAGCCGCACAGGTAACGCTGCTCACTCCCTATCCACACTGTAAACATTTTCCCAGGTAACGCTGCTCACTGCCTATCCACACAGTAATCATTTCCCCAGGGAACGCAGCTCACTGCAATTCCACACTGTAAACATTTCCCCATGGAACACTGCTCACTGCCTATCTACATTGTAAACATTTCCCCAGGTAACCCTGCTCACTGCCTATCCACACTGTAAACATTTCCCCAGGGAACACTGCTCACTGCCTATCCACAGTGTAATCATTTCCCCAGGTAACGCTGCTCACTGCCTATCCACACTGTAATCGTTTCCCCAGGGAACACTGCTCACTGCTTATCCATACTGTAAATATTTTCCCAGGAAATGCTGCTCGCTGCCTATCCACACTGTAATCATATCCACAGGTAACTCTGCTCACTGCCTATCCACACAGTAAACATTTCCCCAGGGAACACTGCTCAATGCCTATCCACAGTGTAATCATTTCCCCATGGAACACTGCTCACTGCCTATCCACAGTGTAATCATTTCCCCAGGTAACGCTGCTCACTGCCTATCCACACTGTAATCGTTTCCCCAGGGAACACTGCTCACTGCCTATCCATACTGTAAACATTTTCCCAGATAACGCTGCTCACTGCTTATCCACACTGTAATCATATCCCCAGGTAACTCTGCTCACTGCCTATCCACACTGTAAACATTTCCCCAGGGAACACTGCTCAATGCCTATCCACAGTGTAATCATTTCCCCATGGAACACTGCTCACTGCCTATCTACACTGTAAACATTTCCCCAGGGAACACTGCTCACTGCCTATCCACAGTGTAATCATTTCCCCAGGTAACGCTGCTCACTGCCTATCCACACTGTAAACATTTTCCCAGGGAACACTGCTCAATGCCTATCCACACTGTAAACATTTTCCCAGGTAACGCTGCTCACTGCCTATCCACACTGTACTCATTTCACCAGGGAACACTGCTCACTGCCTATCCGCACTGTAATCATTTGCCCAGGTAACGCTGCTCACTGCCTATCCACACTGTAAACATTTTCCCAAGGAACACTGCTCACTGCCTATCCACACTGTAAACATTTTCCCAGGAAACACTGCTCACTGCCTATCCACACTGTAAACATTTTCCCAGGTAACGCTGCTCAATGCCTATCCGCATTGTAATCATCTCACCAGGGAACACTGCTCACTGCCTATCCACACTGTAATCATCCGCCCAGGTAACGCTGCTCACTCCCTATCCACACTGTAATCAGCCGCACAGGTAACGCTGCTGACTCCCTATCCACACTGTAAACATTTTCCCAGCTAACGCTGCTCACTGCTTATCCACACTGTAATCATCCGCCCAGATAACGCTGCTCACTGCCTGTCCACACTGTAATCAGCAGCACAGGTAACGCTGCTCACTGCCTATCCACACTGTAAACATTTCCCCAGGGAACACTGCTCACTGCCTATCCACAGTATAATCGTTTCCCCAGGGAACACTGCTCACTGCCTATCCACACTGTAAACATTTCCCCAGGGAACACTGCTCACTGCCTATCCACAGTATAATCGTTTCCCCAGGGAACACTGCTCACTGCCTATCCATACTGTAAACATTTTCCCAGGAAATGCTGCTCGCTGCCTATCCACACTGTAATCATATCCCCAGGTAACTCTGCTCACTGCCTATCCACACTGTAAACATTTCCCCAGGGAACACTGCTCAATGCCTATCCACAGTGTAATCATTTCCCCATGGAACACTGCTCACTGCCTATCCACAGTGTAATCATTTCCCCAGGTAACGCTGCTCACTGCCTATCCACACTGTAATCGTTTCCCCAGGGAACACTGCTCACTGCCTATCCATACTGTAAACATTTTCCCAGATAACGCTGCTCACTGCCTATCCACACTGTAAACATTTTCCCAGGGAACACGGCACACTGCCTATCCACACTGTAATAATTTACCCAGGTAACGCTGCTCACTGCCTATCCACACTGTAAACATTTTCCCAGGTAACCCTGCTCACTGCCTATCCACACTGTAAACATTTTCCCAGGGAACACTGCTCACTGCCTATCCACACTGTAAACATTTTCCCAGGTAACGCTGCTCACTGCCTAACCACACTGTAATCATTTCACCAGGGAACACTGCTCACTGCCTATCCACACTGTAATCATTTGCCCAGGTAACGCTGCTCACTGACTATCCACACTGTAAACATTTTCCCAGGGAACACTGCTCACTGCCTATCCACACTGTAATCATTTCCCCAGGTAACGCTGCTCACTGCCTATCCACACTGTAATCGTTTCCCCAGGGAACACTGCTCACTGCCTATCGACACTGTAAACATTTTCCCAGGGAACACGGCACACTGCCTATCCACACTGTAATAATTTCCCCAGGTAACGCTGCTCACTGCCTATCCACACTGTAATCAGCCGCACAGGTAATGCTGCTCACTCCCTATCCACACTGTAAACATTTTCCCAGCTAACGCTGCTCACTGCTTATCCACACTGTAATCATCCGCCCAGATAACGCTGCTCCCTGCCTGTCCACACTGTAAACATTTTCGCAGGTAACGCTGCTCACTGCCTATCCACACTGTAAACGTTTTCCCAGGGAACACGGCACACTGCCTATCCACACTGTAATAATTTCCCCAGGTAACGCTGCTCACTGCCTATCCACACTGTAATCATCCGCCCAGATAACGCTGCTCACTGCCTGTCCACACTGTAATCAGCCGCACAGGTAACGCTGCTCACTCCCTATCCACACTGTAAACATTTTCCCAGGAAACGCTGCTCACTGCCTATCCACACAGTAATCATTTCCCCAGGGAACGCAGCTCACTGCAATTCCACACTGTAAACATTTCCCCATGGAACACTGCTCACTGCCTATCTACATTGTAAACATTTCCCCAGGGAACACTGCTCACTGCCTATCCACAGTTGAATCATTTCCCCAGGTAACGCTGCTCACTGCCTATCCACACTGTAATCGTTTCCCCAGGGAACACTGCTCACTGCCTATCCATACTGTAAACATTTTCCCAGGAAATGCTTCTCGCTGCCTATCCACACTGTAATCATATCCCCAGGTAACTCTGCTCACTGCCTATCCACACTGTAAACATTTCCCCAGGGAACACTGCTCAATGCCTATCCGCAGTGTAATCATTTCCCCATGGAACACTGCTCACTGCCTATCCACAGTGTAATCATTTCCCCAGGTAACGCTGCTCACTGCCTATCCACACAGTAATCATTTCCCCAGGGAACGCAGCTCACTGCAATTCCACACTGTAAACATTTCCCCATGGAACACTGCTCACTGCCTATCTACATTGTAAACATTTCCCCAGGTAACCCTGCTCACTGCCTATCCACACTGTAAACATTTCCCCAGGGAACACTGCTCACTGCCTATCCACAGTTGAATCATTTCCCCAGGTAACGCTGCTCACTGCCTATCCACACTGTAATCGTTTCCCCAGGGAACACTGCTCACTGCCTATCCATACTGTAAACATTTTCCCAGGAAATGCTTCTCGCTGCCTATCCACACTGTAATCATATCCCCAGGTAACTCTGCTCACTGCCTATCCACACTGTAAACATTTCCCCAGGGAACACTGCTCAATGCCTATCCACAGTGTAATCATTTCCCCATGGAACACTGCTCACTGCCTATCCACAGTGTAATCATTTCCCCAGGTAACGCTGCTCACTGCCTATCCACACAGTAATCGTTTCCCCAGGGAACACTGCTCACTGCCTATCCATACTGTAAACATTTTCCAAGATAACGCTGCTCACTGCTTATCCACACTGTAATCATATCCCCAGGTAACTCTGCTCACTGCCTATCCACACTGTAATCGTTTCCCCAGAGAACACTGCTCACGGCTTATCCACACTGTAATCATCCGCCCAGGTAACGCTGCTCACTGCCTATCCACACTGTAAACATTTTCCCAGGGAACACGGCACACTGCCTATCCACACTGTAATAATTTACCCAGGTAACGCTGCTCAATGCCTATCCACACTGTAAACATTTTCCCAGGGAACACTGCTCACTGCCTATCCACACTGTAAACATTTTCCCAGGTAACCCTGCTCACTGCCTATCCACACTGTAAACATTTTCCCAGGGAACTCTGCTCACTGCCTATCCACAGTTGAATCATTTCCCCAGGTAACGCTGCTCACTGCCTATCCACACTGTAATCGTTTCCCCAGGGAACACTGCTCACTGCCTATCCATACTGTAAACATTTTCCCAGGAAATGCATCTCGCTGCCTATCCACACTGTAATCATATCCCCAGGTAACTCTGCTAACTGCCTATCCACACTGTAAACATTTCCCCAGGGAACACTGCTCAATGCCTATCCACAGTGTAATCATTTCCCCATGGAACACTGCTCACTGCCTATCCACAGTGTAATCATTTCCCCAGGTAACGCTGCTCACTGCCTATCCACACAGTAATCGTTTCCCCAGGGAACACTGCTCACTGCCTATCCATACTGTAAACATTTTCCAAGATAACGCTGCTCACTGCTTATCCACACTGTAATCATATCCCCAGGTAACTCTGCTCACTGCCTATCCACACTGTAAACATTTCCCCAGGGAACACTGCTCAATGCCTATCCACAGTGTAATCATTTCCCCATGGAACACTGCTCACTGCCTATCTACACTGTAAACATTTCCCCAGGGAACACTGCTCACTGCCTATCCACAGTGTAATCATTTCCCCAGGTAACGCTGCTCACTGCCTATCCACACTGTAATCATTTCCCCAGGGAACACTGCTCACGGCTTATCCACACTGTAATCATCCGCCCAGGTAACGCTGCTCACTGCCTATCCACACTGTAAACATTTTCCCAGGGAACACGGCACACTGCCTATCCACACTGTAATAATTTACCCAGGTAACGCTGCTCAATGCCTATCCACACTGTAAACATTTTCCCAGGGAACACTGCTCACTGCCTATCCACACTGTAAACATTTTCCCAGGTAACCCTGCTCACTGCCTATCCACACTGTAAACATTTTCCCAGGGAACACTGCTCACTGCCTATCCACACTGTAAACATTTTCCCAGGTAACGCTGCTCACTGCCTAATCACACTGTAATCATTTCACCAGGGAACACTGCTCACTGCCTATCAACACTGTAATCATTTGCCCAGGTAACGCTGCTCACTGCCTATCCACACTGTAAATATTTTCCCAGGGAACACTGCTCACTGCCTATCCACAATGTAATCATTTCCCCAGGTAACGCTGCTCACTGCCTATCCAAACTGTAATCATTTCACCATGGAACACTACTCACTGCCTATCCACACTGTAATCGTTTCCCCAGGGAACACTGCTCACTGCCTATCCACACTGTAAACATTTTCCCAGGGAACACGGCGCACTGCCTATCCACACTGTAATAATTTTCCCAGGTAACGCTGCTCACTGCCTATCCACACTGTAAACATTTTCCCATGTAACCCTGCTCACTGCCTATCCACACTGTAAACATTTTCCCAGGGAACACTGCTCACTGCCTATCCACACTGTAAACATTTTCCCAGGTAACGCTGCTCACTGCCTAACCACACTGTAATCATTTCACCAGGGAACACTGCTCACTGCCTATCCACACTGTAATCATTTGCCCAGGTAACGCTGCTCACTGCCTATCCACACTGTAAATATTTTCCCAGGGAACACTGCTCACTGCCTATCCACACTGTAATCATTTCCCCAGGTAAAGCTGCTCACTGCCTATCCACACTGTAATCGTTTCCCCAGGGAACACTTCTCACTGCCTATCCACACTGTAAACATTTTCCCAGGGAACACGGCACACTGCCTATCCACACTGTAATAATTTCCCCAGGTAACGCTGCTCACTGCCTATCCACACTGTAATCAGCCGCACAGTTAACGCTGCTCACTCCCTATCCACACTGGAAACATTTTCCCAGCTAACGCTGCTCACTGCTTATCCACACTGTAATCATCCGCCCAGATAACGCTGCTCACTGCCTGTCCACACTGTAAACATTTTCGCAGGTAACGCTGCTCACTGCCTATCCACACTGTAAACATTTTCCCAGGGAACACGGCACACTGCCTATCCACACTGTAATAATTTCCCCAGGTAACGCTGCTCACTGCCTATCCACACTGTAATCAGCCGCACAGGTAACTCTGCTCACTCCCTATCCACACTGTAAACATTTTCCCAGGTAACGCTGCTCACTGCCTATCCACACAGTAATCGTTTCCCCAGGGAACGCAGCTCACTGCAATTCCACACTGTAAACATTTCCCCATGGAACACTGCTCACTGCCTATCTACACTGTAAACATTTCCCCAGGTAACCCTGCTCACTGCCTGTCCACACTGTAAAAATTTCCCCAGGGAACACTGCTCACTGCCTATCCACAGTGTAATCATTTCCCCAGGTAACGATGCTCACTGCCTATCCACACTGTAATCGTTTCCCCAGGGAACACTGCTCACTGCCTATCCATACTGTGAACATTTTCCCAGGAAATGCTGCTCGCTGCCTATCCACACTATAATCATATCCCCAGGTAACTCTGCTCACTGCCTATCCACACTGTAAACATTTCCCCAGGGAACACTGCTCAATGCCTATCCACAGTGTAATCATTTCCCCATGGAACACTGCTCACTGCCTATCTACACTGTAAACATTTCCCCAGGGAACACTGCTCACTGCCTATCCACAGTGTAATCATTTCCCCAGGTAACGCTGCTCACTGCCTATCCACACTGTAATCGTTTCCCCAGCTAACGCTGCTCACTGCTCATCCACACTGTAATCATCCGCCCAGATAACGCTGCTCACTGCCTGTCCACACTGTAAACATTTTCGCAGGTAACGCTGCTCACTGCCTATCCCCACTGTAAACATTTTCCCAGGGAACACGGCACACTGCCTATCCACACTGTAATAATTTCCCCAGGTAACGCTGCTCACTGCCTATCCACACTGTAATCAGCCGCACAGGTAACGCTGCTCACTCCCTATCCACACTGTAAACATTTTCCCAGGTAACGCTGCTCACTGCCTATCCACACAGTAATCGTTTCCCCAGGGAACGCAGCTCACTGCAATTCCACACTGTAAACATTTCCCCATGGAACACTGCTCACTGCCTATCTACACTGTAAACATTTCCCCAGGTAACCCTGCTCACTGCCTGTCCACACTGTAAAAATTTCCCACAGGGAACACTGCTCACTGCCTATCCACAGTGTAATCATTTCCCCAGGTAACGATGCTCACTGCCTATCCACACTGTAATCGTTTCCCCAGGGAACACTGCTCACTGCCTATCCATACTGTGAACATTTTCCCAGGAAATGCTGCTCGCTGCCTATCCACACTATAATCATATCCCCAGGTAACTCTGCTCACTGCCTATCCACAATGTAAACATTTCCCCAGGGAACACTGCTCAATGCCTATCCACAGTGTAATCATTTCCCCATGGAACACTGCTCACTGCCTATCTACACTGTAAACATTTCCCCAGGGAACACTGCTCACTGCCTATCCACAGTGTAATCATTTCCCCAGGTAACGCTGCTCACTGCCTATCCACACTGTAATCGTTTCCCCAGGGAACACTGCTCACTGCTTATCCACACTGTAATCATCCGCCCAGGTAACGCTGCTCACTGCCTATCCACACTGTAAACATTTTCCCAGGGAACACGGCACACTGCCTATCCACACTGTAATAATTTACCCAGGTAACGCTGCTCACTGCCTATCCACACTGTAAACATTTTCCCAGGGAACACTGCTCACTGCCTATCCACACTGTAAACATTTTCCCAGGTAACGCTGCTCACTGCCTATCCACACTGTACTCATTTCACCAGGGAACACTGCTCACTGCCTATCCACACTGTAATAATTTGCCCAGGTAACGCTGCTCACTGCCTATCCACACTGTAAACATTTTCCCAAGGAACACTGCTCACTGCCTATCCACACTGTAATCATTTCCCCAGGTAACGCTGCTCACTGCCTATCCACACTGTAATCGTTTCCCCAGGGAACACTGCTCACTGCCTATCCACACTGTAAACATTTTCCCAGCTAACGCTGCTCACTGCTTATCCACACTGTAATCATCCGCCCAGATAACGCTGCTCACTGCCTGTCCACACTGTAATCAGCCGCACAGGTAACGCTGCTCACTCCCTATCCACACTGTAAACATTTTCCCAGGTAACGCTGCTCACTGCCTATCCACACAGTAATCATTTCCCCAGGGAACGCAGCTCACTGCAATTCCACACTGTAAACATTTCCCCATGGAACACTGCTCACTGCCTATCTACATTGTAAACATTTCCCCAGGTAACCCTGCTCACTGCCTATCCACACTGTAAACATTTCCCCAGGGAACACTGCTCACTGCCTATCCACAGTGTAATCATTTCCCCAGGTAACGCTGCTCACTGCCTATCCACACTGTAATCGTTTCCCCAGGGAACACTGCTCACTGCTTATCCATACTGTAAATATTTTCCCAGGAAATGCTGCTCGCTGCCTATCCACACTGTAATCATATCCCCAGGTAACTCTGCTCACTGCCTATCCACACAGTAAACATTTCCCCAGGGAACACTGCTCAATGCCTATCCACAGTGTAATCATTTCCCCATGGAACACTGCTCACTGCCTATCCACAGTGTAATCATTTCCCCAGGTAACGCTGCTCACTGCCTATCCACACTGTAATCGTTTCCCCAGGGAACACTGCTCACTGCCTATCCATACTGTAAACATTTTCCCAGATAACGCTGCTCACTGCTTATCCACACTGTAATCATATCCCCAGGTAACTCTGCTCACTGCCTATCCACACTGTAAACATTTCCCCAGGGAACACTGCTCAATGCCTATCCACAGTGTAATCATTTCCCCATGGAACACTGCTCACTGCCTATCTACACTGTAAACATTTCCCCAGGGAACACTGCTCACTGCCTATCCACAGTGTAATCATTTCCCCAGGTAACGCTGCTCACTGCCTATCCACACTGTAATCGTTTCCCCAGGGAACACTGCTCACTACTTATCCACACTGTAATCATCCGCCCAGGTAACGCTGCTCACTGCCTATCCACACTGTAAACATTTTCCCATGTAACCCTGCTCACTGCCTATCCACACTGTAAACATTTTCCCAGGGAACACTGCTCACTGCCTATCCACACTGTAAACATTTTCCCAGGTAACGCTGCTCACTGCCTAACCACACTGTAATCATTTCACCAGGGAACACTGCTCACTGCCTATCCACACTGTAATCATTTGCCCAGGTAACGCTGCTCACTGCCTATCCACACTGTAAATATTTTCCCAGGGAACACTGCTCACTGCCTATCCACACTGTAATCATTTCCCCAGGTAAAGCTGCTCACTGCCTATCCACACTGTAATCGTTTCCCCAGGGAACACTTCTCACTGCCTATCCACACTGTAAACATTTTCCCAGGGAACACGGCACACTGCCTATCCACACTGTAATAATTTCCCCAGGTAACGCTGCTCACTGCCTATCCACACTGTAATCAGCCGCACAGTTAACGCTGCTCACTCCCTATCCACACTGGAAACATTTTCCCAGCTAACGCTGCTCACTGCTTATCCACACTGTAATCATCCGCCCAGATAACGCTGCTCACTGCCTGTCCACACTGTAAACATTTTCGCAGGTAACGCTGCTCACTGCCTATCCACACTGTAAACATTTTCCCAGGGAACACGGCACACTGCCTATCCACACTGTAATAATTTCCCCAGGTAACGCTGCTCACTGCCTATCCACACTGTAATCAGCCGCACAGGTAACGCTGCTCACTCCCTATCCACACTGTAAACATTTTCCCAGGTAACGCTGCTCACTGCCTATCCACACAGTAATCGTTTCCCCAGGGAACGCAGCTCACTGCAATTCCACACTGTAAACATTTCCCCATGGAACACTGCTCACTGCCTATCTACACTGTAAACATTTCCCCAGGTAACCCTGCTCACTGCCTGTCCACACTGTAAAAATTTCCCCAGGGAACACTGCTCACTGCCTATCCACAGTGTAATCATTTCCCCAGGTAACGATGCTCACTGCCTATCCACACTGTAATCGTTTCCCCAGGGAACACTGCTCACTGCCTATCCATACTGTGAACATTTTCCCAGGAAATGCTGCTCGCTGCCTATCCACACTATAATCATATCCCCAGGTAACTCTGCTCACTGCCTATCCACACTGTAAACATTTCCCCAGGGAACACTGCTCAATGCCTATCCACAGTGTAATCATTTCCCCATGGAACACTGCTCACTGCCTATCTACACTGTAAACATTTCCCCAGGGAACACTGCTCACTGCCTATCCACAGTGTAATCATTTCCCCAGGTAACGCTGCTCACTGCCTATCCACACTGTAATCGTTTCCCCAGCTAACGCTGCTCACTGCTTATCCACACTGTAATCATCCGCCCAGATAACGCTGCTCACTGCCTGTCCACACTGTAAACATTTTCGCAGGTAACGCTGCTCACTGCCTATCCCCACTGTAAACATTTTCCCAGGGAACACGGCACACTGCCTATCCACACTGTAATAATTTCCCCAGGTAACGCTGCTCACTGCCTATCCACACTGTAATCAGCCGCACAGGTAACGCTGCTCACTCCCTATCCACACTGTAAACATTTTCCCAGGTAACGCTGCTCACTGCCTATCCACACAGTAATCGTTTCCCCAGGGAACGCAGCTCACTGCAATTCCACACTGTAAACATTTCCCCATGGAACACTGCTCACTGCCTATCTACACTGTAAACATTTCCCCAGGTAACCCTGCTCACTGCCTGTCCACACTGTAAAAATTTCCCACAGGGAACACTGCTCACTGCCTATCCACAGTGTAATCATTTCCCCAGGTAACGATGCTCACTGCCTATCCACACTGTAATCGTTTCCCCAGGGAACACTGCTCACTGCCTATCCATACTGTGAACATTTTCCCAGGAAATGCTGCTCGCTGCCTATCCACACTATAATCATATCCCCAGGTAACTCTGCTCACTGCCTATCCACAATGTAAACATTTCCCCAGGGAACACTGCTCAATGCCTATCCACAGTGTAATCATTTCCCCATGGAACACTGCTCACTGCCTATCTACACTGTAAACATTTCCCCAGGGAACACTGCTCACTGCCTATCCACAGTGTAATCATTTCCCCAGGTAACGCTGCTCACTGCCTATCCACACTGTAATCGTTTCCCCAGGGAACACTGCTCACTGCTTATCCACACTGTAATCATCCGCCCAGGTAACGCTGCTCACTGCCTATCCACACTGTAAACATTTTCCCAGGGAACACGGCACACTGCCTATCCACACTGTAATAATTTACCCAGGTAACGCTGCTCACTGCCTATCCACACTGTAAACATTTTCCCAGGGAACACTGCTCACTGCCTATCCACACTGTAAACATTTTCCCAGGTAACGCTGCTCACTGCCTATCCACACTGTACTCATTTCACCAGGGAACACTGCTCACTGCCTATCCACACTGTAATAATTTGCCCAGGTAACGCTGCTCACTGCCTATCCACACTGTAAACATTTTCCCAAGGAACACTGCTCACTGCCTATCCACACTGTAATCATTTCCCCAGGTAACGCTGCTCACTGCCTATCCACACTGTAATCGTTTCCCCAGGGAACACTGCTCACTGCCTATCCACACTGTAAACATTTTCCCAGGTAACGCTGCTCACTGCCTATCCACATTGTAGTCAGCCGCACAGGTAAAGCTGCTCACTCCCTATCCACACTGTAAACATTTTCCCAGCTAACGCTGCTCACTGCTTATCCACACTGTAATCATCCGCCCAGATAACGCTGCTCACTGCCTGTCCACACTGTAATCAGCCGCACAGGTAACGCTGCTCACTCCCTATCCACACTGTAAACATTTTCCCAGGTAACGCTGCTCACTGCCTATCCACACAGTAATCATTTCCCCAGGGAACGCAGCTCACTGCAATTCCACACTGTAAACATTTCCCCATGGAACACTGCTCACTGCCTATCTACATTGTAAACATTTCCCCAGGTAACCCTGCTCACTGCCTATCCACACTGTAAACATTTCCCCAGGGAACACTGCTCACTGCCTATCCACAGTGTAATCATTTCCCCAGGTAACGCTGCTCACTGCCTATCCACACTGTAATCGTTTCCCCAGGGAACACTGCTCACTGCTTATCCATACTGTAAATATTTTCCCAGGAATTGCTGCTCGCTGCCTATCCACACTGTAATCATATCCCCAGGTAACTCTGCTCACTGCCTATCCACACAGTAAACATTTCCCCAGGGAACACTGCTCAATGCCTATCCACAGTGTAATCATTTCCCCATGGAACACTGCTCACTGCCTATCCACAGTGTAATCATTTCCCCAGGTAACGCTGCTCACTGCCTATCCACACTGTAATCGTTTCCCCAGGGAACACTGCTCACTGCCTATCCATACTGTAAACATTTTCCCAGATAACGCTGCTCACTGCTTATCCACACTGTAATCATATCCCCAGGTAACTCTGCTCACTGCCTATCCACACTGTAAACATTTCCCCAGGGAACACTGCTCAATGCCTATCCACAGTGTAATCATTTCCCCAGGTAACGCTGCTCACTGCCTATCCACACTGTAATCGTTTCCCCAGGGAACACTGCTCACTACTTATCCACACTGTAATCATCCGCCCAGGTAACGCTGCTCACTGCCTATCCACACTGTAAACATTTTCCCAGGGAACACGGCACACTGCCTATCCACACTGTAATAATTTACCCAGGTAACGCTGCTCACTGCGCATCCCCACTGAAAACATTTTCACAGGGAACACTGCTCACCGCCTATCCACACTGTAAACATTTTCCCAGGTAACGCTGCTCACTGCCTATCCACACTGTACTCATTTCACCAGGGAACACTGCTCACTGCCTATCCGCACTGTAATCATTTGCCCAGGTAACGCTGCTCACTGCCTATCCACACTGTAAACATTTTCCCAAGGAACACTGCTCAATGCCTATCCACAGTGTAATCATTTCCCCAGGGAACACTGCTCACTGTCTATCCACACTGTAAACATTTCGCTAGGGAACACTGCTCAATGCCTATCCACAGTGTAATCATTTCCCCAGGGAACACTGCTCACTGCCTATCCACACTGTAAACATTTTCCCAGATAACGCTGCTAACTGCTTATTCACACTGTAATCATCCGCCCAGGTAACGCTGCTCACTGCCTGTCCACACTGTAAACATTTTCCCAGATAACGCTGCTCACTGCTTATCCACACTGTAATCATCCGCCTAGGTAACGCTGCTCACTGCCTATCCGCACTGTAAACATTTCCCCAGGGAACACTGCTCAATGCCTATCCACAGTGTAATCATTTCCCCAGGGAACACTGCTCACTGTCTATCCACCCTGTAAACATTTCGCTAGGGAACACTGCTCAATGCCTATCCACAGTGTAATCATTTCCCCAGGGAACACTGCTCACTGCCTATCCACACTGTAAACATTTTCCCAGATAACGCTGCTCACTGCTTATTCAAACTGTAATCATCCGCCCAGGTAACGCTGCTCACTGCCTGTCCACACTGTAAACATTTACCCAGATAACGCTGCTCACTGCTTATCCACACTGTAATCATCCGCCTAGGTAACGCTGCTCACTGCCTATCCACACTGTAATAATTTCCCCAGGTAACGCTGCTCACTGCCTATCCACACTGTAATCATTTCCCCAGGGAACACTGCTCACTGCCTATCCACACTGTAAACATTTCCCCAGGTAACCCTGCTCACTGCCTATCCACACTGTAAACATTTTCCCAGGGAACACTGCTCACTGCCTATCCACACTGTAAACATTTTCACAGGTAACGCTGCTCACTGCCTATCCACAATGTAATCATTTCCCCAGGTAACGCTGCTCACTGCCTATCCAAACTGTAATCATTTCACCATGGAACACTGCTCACTGCCTATCCACACTGTAATCGTTTCCCCAGGGAACACTGCTCACTGCCTATCCACACTGTAAACATTTTCCCAGGGAACACGGCACACTGCCTATCCACACTGTAATAATTTACCCAGGTAACGCTGCTCACTGCCTATCCACACTGTAAACATTTTCCCAGGGAACACGGCACACTGCCTATCCACACTGTAATAATTTTCCCAGGTAACGCTGCTCACTGCCTATCCACACTGTAAACATTTTCCCATGTAACCCTGCTCACTGCCTATCCACACTGTAAACATTTTCCCAGGGAACACTGCTCACTGCCTATCCACACTGTAATCATTTCCCCAGGTAACGCTGCTCACTGCCTATCCACACTGTAATCGTTTCCCCAGGGAACACTGCTCACTGCCTATCCACACTGTAAACATTTTCCCAGGGAACACGGCACACTGCCTATCCACACTGTAATAATTTCCCCAGGTAACGCTGCTCATTGCCTATCCACACTGTAATCAGCCGCACAGGTAACGCTGCTCACTCCCTATCCACACTGTAAACATTTTCCCAGCTAACGCTGCTCACTGCTTATCCACACTGTAATCATCCGCCCAGATAACGCTGCTCACTGCCTGTCCACACTGTAAACATTTTCGCAGGTAACGCTGCTCACTGCCTATCCACACTGTAAACATTTTCCCAGGGAACACGGCAGACTGCCTATCCACACTGTAATAATTTCCCCAGGTAACGCTGCTCACTGCCTATCCACACTGTAATCAGCCGCACAGGTAACGCTGCTCACTCCCTATCCACACTGTAAACATTTCCCCAGGTAACGCTGCTCACTGCCTATCCGCACTGTAAACATTTCCCCAGGGAACACTGCTCAATGCCTATCCACAGTGTAATCATTTCCCCAGGGAACACTGCTCACTGTCTATCCACCCTGTAAACATTTCGCTAGGGAACACTGCTCAATGCCTATCCACAGTGTAATCATTTCCCCAGGGAACACTGCTCACTGCCTATCCACACTGTAAACATTTTCCCAGATAACGCTGCTCACTGCTTATTCAAACTGTAATCATCCGCCCAGGTAACGCTGCTCACTGCCTGTCCACACTGTAAACATTTACCCAGATAACGCTGCTCACTGCTTATCCACACTGTAATCATCCGCCTAGGTAACGCTGCTCACTGCCTATCCACACTGTAATAATTTCCCCAGGTAACGCTGCTCACTGCCTATCCACACTGTAATCATTTCCCCAGGGAACACTGCTCACTGCCTATCCACACTGTAAACATTTCCCCAGGTAACCCTGCTCACTGCCTATCCACACTGTAAACATTTTCCCAGGGAACACTGCTCACTGCCTATCCACACTGTAAACATTTTCACAGGTAACGCTGCTCACTGCCTATCCACAATGTAATCATTTCCCCAGGTAACGCTGCTCACTGCCTATCCAAACTGTAATCATTTCACCATGGAACACTGCTCACTGCCTATCCACACTGTAATCGTTTCCCCAGGGAACACTGCTCACTGCCTATCCACACTGTAAACATTTTCCCAGGGAACACGGCACACTGCCTATCCACACTGTAATAATTTACCCAGGTAACGCTGCTCACTGCCTATCCACACTGTAAACATTTTCCCAGGGAACACGGCACACTGCCTATCCACACTGTAATAATTTTCCCAGGTAACGCTGCTCACTGCCTATCCACACTGTAAACATTTTCCCATGTAACCCTGCTCACTGCCTATCCACACTGTAAACATTTTCCCAGGGAACACTGCTCACTGCCTATCCACACTGTAATCATTTCCCCAGGTAACGCTGCTCACTGCCTATCCACACTGTAATCGTTTCCCCAGGGAACACTGCTCACTGCCTATCCACACTGTAAACATTTTCCCAGGGAACACGGCACACTGCCTATCCACACTGTAATAATTTCCCCAGGTAACGCTGCTCATTGCCTATCCACACTGTAATCAGCCGCACAGGTAACGCTGCTCACTCCCTATCCACACTGTAAACATTTTCCCAGCTAACGCTGCTCACTGCTTATCCACACTGTAATCATCCGCCCAGATAACGCTGCTCACTGCCTGTCCACACTGTAAACATTTTCGCAGGTAACGCTGCTCACTGCCTATCCACACTGTAAACATTTTCCCAGGGAACACGGCAGACTGCCTATCCACACTGTAATAATTTCCCCAGGTAACGCTGCTCACTGCCTATCCACACTGTAATCAGCCGCACAGGTAACGCTGCTCACTCCCTATCCACACTGTAAACATTTTCCCAGGTAACGCTGCTCACTGCCTATCCACACAGCAATCGTTTCCCCAGGGAACGCAGCTCACTGCAATTCCACACTGTAAACATTTCCCCATGGAACACTGCTCACTGCCTATCTACACTGTAAACATTTCCCCAGGTAACCCTGCTCACTGCCTGTCCACACTGTAAAAATTTCCCCAGGGAACACTGCTCACTGCCTATCCACAGTGTAATCATTTCCCGAGGTAACGATGCTCACTGCCTATCCACACTGTAATCGTTTCCCCAGGGAACACTGCTCACTGCCTATCCATACTGTGAACATTTTCCCAGGAAATGCTGCCCGCTGCCTATCCACACTATAATCATATCCCCAGGTAACTCTGCTCACTGCCTATCCACACTGTAAACATTTCCCCAGGGAACACTGCTCAATGCCTATCCACAGTGTAATCATTTCCCCATGGAACACTGCTCACTGCCTATCTACACTGTAAACATTTCCCCAGGGAACACTGCTCACTGCCTATCCACAGTGTAATCATTTCCCCAGGTAACGCTGCTCACTGCCTATCCACACGGTAATCGTTTCCCCAGGGAACACTGCTCACTGCTTATCCACACTGTAATCATCCGCCCAGGTAACGCTGCTCACTGCCTATCCACACTGTAAACATTTTCCCAGGGAACACGGCACACTGCCTATCCACACTGTAAACATTTCCCCAGGTAACCCTGCTCACTGCCTGTCCACACTGTAAAAATTTCCCACAGGGAACACTGCTCACTGCCTATCCACAGTGTAATCATTTCCCCAGGTAACGATGCTCACTGCCTATCCACACTGTAATCGTTTCCCCAGGGAACACTGCTCACTGCCTATCCATACTGTGAACATTTTCCCAGGAAATGCTGCTCGCTGCCTATCCACACTATAATCATATCCCCAGGTAACTCTGCTCACTGCCTATCCACAATGTAAACATTTCCCCAGGGAACACTGCTCAATGCCTATCCACAGTGTAATCATTTCCCCATGGAACACTGCTCACTGCCTATCTACACTGTAAACATTTCCCCAGGGAACACTGCTCACTGCCTATCCACAGTGTAATCATTTCCCCAGGTAACGCTGCTCACTGCCTATCCACACTGTAATCGTTTCCCCAGGGAACACTGCTCACTGCTTATCCACACTGTAATCATCCGCCCAGGTAACGCTGCTCACTGCCTATCCACACTGTAAACATTTTCCCAGGGAACACGGCACACTGCCTATCCACACTGTAATAATTTACCCAGGTAACGCTGCTCACTGCCTATCCACACTGTAAACATTTTCCCAGGGAACACTGCTCACTGCCTATCCACACTGTAAACATTTTCCCAGGTAACGCTGCTCACTGCCTATCCACACAGTAATCATTTCCCCAGGGAACGCAGCTCACTGCAATTCCACACTGTAAACATTTCCCCATGGAACACTGCTCACTGCCTATCTACATTGTAAACATTTCCCCAGGTAACCCTGCTCACTGCCTATCCACACTGTAAACATTTCCCCAGGGAACACTGCTCACTGCCTATCCACAGTGTAATCATTTCCCCAGGTAACGCTGCTCACTGCCTATCCACACTGTAATCGTTTCCCCAGGGAACACTGCTCACTGCTTATCCATACTGTAAATATTTTCCCAGGAAATGCTGCTCGCTGCCTATCCACACTGTAATCATATCCCCAGGTAACTCTGCTCACTGCCTATCCACACAGTAAACATTTCCCCAGGGAACACTGCTCAATGCCTATCCACAGTGTAATCATTTCCCCATGGAACACTGCTCACTGCCTATCCACAGTGTAATCATTTCCCCAGGTAACGCTGCTCACTGCCTATCCACACTGTAATCGTTTCCCCAGGGAACACTGCTCACTGCCTATCCATACTGTAAACATTTTCCCAGATAACGCTGCTCACTGCTTATCCACACTGTAATCATATCCCCAGGTAACTCTGCTCACTGCCTATCCACACTGTAAACATTTCCCCAGGGAACACTGCTCAATGCCTATCCACAGTGTAATCATTTCCCCATGGAACACTGCTCACTGCCTATCTACACTGTAAACATTTCCCCAGGGAACACTGCTCACTGCCTATCCACAGTGTAATCATTTCCCCAGGTAACGCTGCTCACTGCCTATCCACACTGTAATCGTTTCCCCAGGGAACACTGCTCACTACTTATCCACACTGTAATCATCCGCCCAGGTAACGCTGCTCACTGCCTATCCACACTGTAAACATTTTCCCAGGGAACACGGCACACTGCCTATACACACTTTAATAATTTACCCAGGTAACGCTGCTCACTGCGTATCCCCACTGTAAACATTTTCACAGGGAACACTGCTCACCGCCTATCCACACTGTAAACATTTTCCCAGGTAACGCTGCTCACTGCCTATCCACACTGTACTCATTTCACCAGGGAACACTGCTCACTGCCTATCCGCACTGTAATCATTTGCCCAGGTAACGCTGCTCACTGCCTATCCACACTGTAAACATTTTCCCAAGGAACACTGCTCAATGCCTATCCACAGTGTAATCATTTCCCCAGGGAACACTGCTCACTGTCTATCCACACTGTAAACATTTTCCCAAGGAACACTGCTCAATGCCTATCCACAGTGTAATCATTTTCCCAGGGAACACGGCACACTGCCTATCCACACTGTAATAATTTACCCAGGTAACGCTGCTCACTGCCTATCCACACTGTAAACATTTTCCCAGGGAACACTGCTCACTGCCTATCCACACTGTAAACATTTTCCCAGGTAACGCTGCTCACTGCCTATCCACACAGTAATCATTTCCCCAGGGAACGCAGCTCACTGCAATTCCACACTGTAAACATTTCCCCATGGAACACTGCTCACTGCCTATCTACATTGTAAACATTTCCCCAGGTAACCCTGCTCACTGCCTATCCACACTGTAAACATTTCCCCAGGGAACACTGCTCACTGCCTATCCACAGTGTAATCATTTCCCCAGGTAACGCTGCTCACTGCCTATCCACACTGTAATCGTTTCCCCAGGGAACACTGCTCACTGCTTATCCATACTGTAAATATTTTCCCAGGAAATGCTGCTCGCTGCCTATCCACACTGTAATCATATCCCCAGGTAACTCTGCTCACTGCCTATCCACACAGTAAACATTTCCCCAGGGAACACTGCTCAATGCCTATCCACAGTGTAATCATTTCCCCATGGAACACTGCTCACTGCCTATCCACAGTGTAATCATTTCCCCAGGTAACGCTGCTCACTGCCTATCCACACTGTAATCGTTTCCCCAGGGAACACTGCTCACTGCCTATCCATACTGTAAACATTTTCCCAGATAACGCTGCTCACTGCTTATCCACACTGTAATCATATCCCCAGGTAACTCTGCTCACTGCCTATCCACACTGTAAACATTTCCCCAGGGAACACTGCTCAATGCCTATCCACAGTGTAATCATTTCCCCATGGAACACTGCTCACTGCCTATCTACACTGTAAACATTTCCCCAGGGAACACTGCTCACTGCCTATCCACAGTGTAATCATTTCCCCAGGTAACGCTGCTCACTGCCTATCCACACTGTAATCGTTTCCCCAGGGAACACTGCTCACTACTTATCCACACTGTAATCATCCGCCCAGGTAACGCTGCTCACTGCCTATCCACACTGTAAACATTTTCCCAGGGAACACGGCACACTGCCTATACACACTTTAATAATTTACCCAGGTAACGCTGCTCACTGCGTATCCCCACTGTAAACATTTTCACAGGGAACACTGCTCACCGCCTATCCACACTGTAAACATTTTCCCAGGTAACGCTGCTCACTGCCTATCCACACTGTACTCATTTCACCAGGGAACACTGCTCACTGCCTATCCGCACTGTAATCATTTGCCCAGGTAACGCTGCTCACTGCCTATCCACACTGTAAACATTTTCCCAAGGAACACTGCTCAATGCCTATCCACAGTGTAATCATTTCCCCAGGGAACACTGCTCAATGTCTATCCACACTGTAAACATTTCGCTAGGGATCACTGCTCAATGCCTATCCACAGTGTAATCATTTCCCCAGGGAACACTGCTCACTGCCTATCCACACTGTAAACATTTTCCCAGATAACGCTGCTAACTGCTTATTCACACTGTAATCATCCGCCCAGGTAACGCTGCTCACTGCCTGTCCACACTGTAAACATTTTCCCAGATAACGCTGCTCACTGCTTATCCACACTGTAATCATCCGCCTAGGTAACGCTGCTCACTGCCTATCCGCACTGTAAACATTTCCCCAGGGAACACTGCTCAATGCCTATCCACAGTGTAATCATTTCCCCAGGGAACACTGCTCACTGTCTATCCACCCTGTAAACATTTCGCTAGGGAACACTGCTCAATGCCTATCCACAGTGTAATCATTTCCCCAGGGAACACTGCTCACTGCCTATCCACACTGTAAACATTTTCCCAGATAACGCTGCTCACTGCTTATTCAAACTGTAATCATCCGCCCAGGTAACGCTGCTCACTGCCTGTCCACACTGTAAACATTTACCCAGATAACGCTGCTCACTGCTTATCCACACTGTAATCATCCGCCTAGGTAACGCTGCTCACTGCCTATCCACACTGTAATAATTTCCCCAGGTAACGCTGCTCACTGCCTATCCACACTGTAATCATTTCCCCAGGGAACACTGCTCACTGCCTATCCACACTGTAAACATTTCCCCAGGTAACCCTGCTCACTGCCTATCCACACTGTAAACATTTTCCAAGGGAACACTGCTCACTGCCTATCCACACTGTAAACATTTTCACAGGTAACGCTGCTCACTGCCTATCCACAATGTAATCATTTCCCCAGGTAACGCTGCTCACTGCCTATCCAAACTGTAATCATTTCACCATGGAACACTGCTCACTGCCTATCCACACTGTAATCGTTTCCCCAGGGAATACTGCTCACTGCCTATCCACACTGTAAACATTTTCCCAGGGAACACGGCACACTGCCTATCCACACTGTAATAATTTACCCAGGTAACGCTGCTCACTGCCTATCCACACTGTAAACATTTTCCCAGGGAACACGGCACACTGCCTATCCACACTGTAATAATTTTCCCAGGTAACGCTGCTCACTGCCTATCCACACTGTAAACATTTTCCCATGTAACCCTGCTCACTGCCTATCCACACTGTAAACATTTTCCCAGGGAACACTGCTCACTGCCTATCCACACTGTAATCATTTCCCCAGGTAACGCTGCTCACTGCCTATCCACACTGTAATCGTTTCCCCAGGGAACACTGCTCACTGCCTATCCACACTGTAAACATTTTCCCAGGGAACACGGCACACTGCCTATCCACACTGTAATAATTTCCCCAGGTAACGCTGCTCATTGCCTATCCACACTGTAATCAGCCGCACAGGTAACGCTGCTCACTCCCTATCCACACTGTAAACATTTTCCCAGCTAACGCTGCTCACTGCTTATCCACACTGTAATCATCCGCCCAGATAACGCTGCTCACTGCCTGTCCACACTGTAAACATTTTCGCAGGTAACGCTGCTCACTGCCTATCCACACTGTAAACATTTTCCCAGGGAACACGGCAGACTGCCTATCCACACTGTAATAATTTCCCCAGGTAACGCTGCTCACTGCCTATCCACACTGTAATCAGCCGCACAGGTAACGCTGCTCACTCCCTATCCACACTGTAAACATTTTCCCAGGTAACGCTGCTCACTGCCTATCCACACAGCAATCGTTTCCCCAGGGAACGCAGCTCACTGCAATTCCACACTGTAAACATTTCCCCATGGAACACTGCTCACTGCCTATCTACACTGTAAACATTTCCCCAGGTAACCCTGCTCACTGCCTGTCCACACTGTAAAAATTTCCCCAGGGAACACTGCTCACTGCCTATCCACAGTGTAATCATTTCCCGAGGTAACGATGCTCACTGCCTATCCACACTGTAATCGTTTCCCCAGGGAACACTGCTCACTGCCTATCCATACTGTGAACATTTTCCCAGGAAATGCTGCCCGCTGCCTATCCACACTATAATCATATCCCCAGGTAACTCTGCTCACTGCCTATCCACACTGTAAACATTTCCCCAGGGAACACTGCTCAATGCCTATCCACAGTGTAATCATTTCCCCATGGAACACTGCTCACTGCCTATCTACACTGTAAACATTTCCCCAGGGAACACTGCTCACTGCCTATCCACAGTGTAATCATTTCCCCAGGTAACGCTGCTCACTGCCTATCCACACGGTAATCGTTTCCCCAGGGAACACTGCTCACTGCTTATCCACACTGTAATCATCCGCCCAGGTAACGCTGCTCACTGCCTATCCACACTGTAAACATTTTCCCAGGGAACACGGCACACTGCCTATCCACACTGTAATAATTTACCCAGGTAACGCTGCTCACTGCCTATCCACACTGTAAACATTTTCCCAGGGAACACTGCTCACTGCCTATCCACATTGTAGTCAGCCGCACAGGTAACGCTGCTCACTCCCTATCCACACTGTAAACATTTTCCCAGCTAACGCTGCTCACTGCTTATCCACACTGTAATCATCCGCCCAGATAACGCTGCTCACTGCCTGTCCACACTGTAATCAGCCTCACAGGTAACGCTGCTCACTCCCTATCCACACTGTAAACATTTTCCCAGGTAACGCTGCTCACTGCCTATCCACACAGTAATCATTTCCCCAGGGAACGCAGCTCACTGCAATTCCACACTGTAAACATTTCCCCATGGAACACTGCTCACTGCCTATCTACATTGTAAACATTTCCCCAGGTAACCCTGCTCACTGCCTATCCACACTGTAAACATTTCCCCAGGGAACACTGCTCACTGCCTATCCACAGTGTAATCATTTCCCCAGGTAACGCTGCTCACTGCCTATCCACACTGTAATCGTTTCCCCAGGGAACACTGCTCACTGCCTATCCATACTGTAAACATTTTCCCATGAAATGCTGCTCGCTGCCTATCCACACTGTAATCATATCCCCAGGTAACTCTGCTCACTGCCTATCCACACTGTAAACATTTCCCCAGGGAACACTGCTCAATGCCTATCCACAGTGTAATCATTTCCCCATGGAACACTGCTCACTGCCTATCCACAGTGTAATCATTTCCCCAGGTAACGCTGCTCACTGCCTATCCACACTGTATTCGTTTCCCCAGGGAACACTGCTCACTGCCTATCCATACTGTAAACATTTTCCCAGATAACGCTGCTCACTGCTTATCCACACTGTAATCATATCCCCAGGTAACTCTGCTCACTGCCTATCCACACTGTAAACATTTCCCCAGGGAACACTGCTCAATGCCTATCCACAGTGTAATCATTTCCCCATGGAACACTGCTCACTGCCTATCTACACTGTAAACATTTCCCCAGGGAACACTGCTCACCGCCTATCCACACTGTAAACATTTTCCCAGGTAACGCTGCTCACTGCCTATCCACACTGTACTCATTTCACCAGGGAACACTGCTCACTGCCTATCCGCACTGTAATCATTTGCCCAGGTAACGCTGCTCACTGCCTATCCACACTGTAAACATTTTCCCAAGGAACACTGCTCACTGCCTATCCACACTGTAAACATTTTCCCAGGAAACACTGCTCACTGCCTATCCACACTGTAAACATTTTCCCAGATAACGCTGCTCACTGCTTATTCACACTGTAATCATCCGCCCAGGTAACGCTGCTCACTGCCTGTCCACACTGTAAACATTTTCCCAGATAACGCTGCTCACTGCTTATCCACACTGTAATCATCCGCCTAGGTAACGCTGCTCACTGCCTATCCACACTGTAATAATTTCCCCAGGTAACGCTGCTCACTGCCTATCCACACTGTAATCATTTCCCCAGGGAACACTGCTCACTGCCTATCCACACTGTAAACATTTCCCCAGGTAACCCTGCTCACTGCCTATCCACACTGTAAACATTTCCCCAGGGAACACTGCTCACTGCCTATCCGCACTGTAATCATTTGCCCAGGTAACGCTGCTCACTGCCTATCCACACTGTAAACATTTTCCCAAGGAACACTGCTCACTGCCTATCCACACTGTAAACATTTTCCCAGGAAACACTGCTCACTGCCTATCCACACTGTAAACATTTTCCCAGGTAACGCTGCTCACTGCCTATCCGCACTGTAAACATTTCCCCAGGGAACACTGCTCAATGCCTATCCACAGTGTAATCATTTCCCCAGGGAACACTGCTCACTGTCTATCCACACTGTAAACATTTCGCTAGGGAACACTGCTCAATGCCTATCCACAGTGTAATCATTTCCCCAGGGAACACTGCTCACTGCCTATCCACACTGTAAACATTTTCCCAGATAACGCTGCTCACTGCTTATTCACACTGTAATCATCCGCCCAGGTAACGCTGCTCACTGCCTGTCCACACTGTAAACATTTTCCCAGATAACGCTGCTCACTGCTTATCCACACTGTAATCATCCGCCTAGGTAACGCTGCTCACTGCCTATCCACACTGTAATAATTTCCCCAGGTAACGCTGCTCACTGCCTATCCACACTGTAATCATTTCCCCAGTGAACACTGCTCACTGCCTATCCACACTGTAAACATTTCCCCAGGTAACCCTGCTCACTGCCTATCCACACTGTAAACATTTCCCCAGGGAACACTGCTCACTGCCTATCCACACTGTAAACATTTTCACAGGTAACGCTGCTCACTGCCTATCCACACTGTAATCATTTCACCAGGGAACACTGCTCACTGCCTATCCACACTGTAATCATTTGGCCAGGTAACGCTGCTCACTGCCTATCCACACTGTAAACATTTTCCCAGGGAACACTGCTCACTGCCTATCCACACTGTAATCATTTCCCCAGGTAACGCTGCTCACTGCCTATCCACACTGTAATCGTTTCCCCAGGGAACAATGCTCACTGCCCATCCACACTGTAAACATTTTCCCAGGGAACACGGCACACTGCCTATCCACACTGTAATAATTTCCCCAGGTAACGCTGCTCACTGCCTATCCACACTGTAATCAGCAGCACAGGTAACGCTGCTCACTCCCTATCCACACTGTAAACATTTTCCCAGCTAACGCTGCTCACTGCTTATCCACACTGTAATCATCCGCCCAGATAACGCTGCTCACTGCCTGTCCACACTGTAAACATTTTCGCAGGTAACGCTGCTCACTGCCTATCCACACTGTAAACATTTTCCCAGGGAACACGGCACACTGCCTATCCACACTGTAAACATTTTCCCAGGGAACACGGCACACTGCCTATCCACACTGTAATAATTTCCCCAGGTAACGCTGCTCACTGCCTATCCACATTGTAAACATTTTCCCAGGTAACACTGCTCACTGCCTATCCACACTGTAATCATTTCCCCTGGTAACGCTGCTCACTGCCTATCCACACTGTAATCAGCCGCACAGGTAACGCTGCTCACTCCCTATCCACACTGTAAACATTTTCCCAGGTAACGCTGCTCACTGCCTAACCACACTGTAATAGTTTCCCCAGGGAACGCTGCTCACTGCCTATCCACCCAGTAATCGTTTCCCCAGGGAACGCAGCTCACTGCCATTCCACACTGTAAACATTTCCCCAGGGAACACTGCTCATTGCCTATCCACACTGTAATCATTTGCTCATGGAACACTGCTCACTGCCTATCTACACTGTAAACATTTCCCCAGGTAACGCTGCTCACTGACTATCCACACTGTAATCATATCCCCAGGTAACGCTGCTCACTGCCTATCCACACAGAAAACATTTCCCCAGGGAACACAGCTCACTGACTATCCACACTGTAATCATTTCCCCAGGGAACAGTGCTCACTGCCTATCCACACTGTAAACATTTTCCCAGCTAACGCTGCTCACTGCTTATCCACACTGTAATCATCCGCCCAGATAACGCTGCTCACTGCCTGTCCACACTGTAAACATTTTCGCAGGTAACGCTGCTCACTGCCTATCCACACTGTAAACATTTTCCCAGGGAACACGGCACACTGCCTATCCACACTGTAATAATTTCCCCAGGTAACGCTGCTCACTGCCTAACCACACTGTAATCATTTCACCAGGGAACAATGCTCACTGCCTATCCACACTGTAATCATTTGCCCAGGTAACGCTGCTCACTGCCTATCCACACTGTAAATATTTTCCCAGGGAACACTGCTCACTGCCTATCCACACTGTAATCAGCCGCACAGGTAACGCTGCTCACTCCCTATCCACACTGTAAACATTTTCCCAGCTAACGCTGCTCACTGCTTATCCACACTGTAATCATCCGCCCAGATAACGCTGCTCACTGCCTGTCCACACTGTAAACATTTGCGCAGGTAACGCTGCTCACTGCCTATCCACACTGTAAACATTTTCCCAGGGAACACGGCACACTGCCTATCCACACTGTAATAATTTCCCCAGGTAACGCTGCTCACTGCCTATCCACACTGTAATCAGCCGCACAGGTAACGCTGCTCACTCCCTATCCACACTGTAAACATTTTCCCAGGTAACGCTGCTCACTGCCTATCCACACAGTAATCGTTTCCCCAGGGAACGCAGCTCACTGCAATTCCACACTGTAAACATTTCCCCATGGAACACTGCTCACTGCCTATCTACACTGTAAACATTTCCCCAGGTAACCCTGCTCACTGCCTGTCCACACTGTAAAAATTTCCCCAGGGAACACTGCTCACTGCCTATCCACAGTGTAATCATTTCCCCAGGTAACGATGCTCACTGCCTATCCACACTGTAATCGTTTCCCCAGGGAACACTGCTCACTGCCTATCCATACTGTGAACATTTTCCCAGGAAATGCTGCTCGCTGCCTATCCACACTATAATCATATCCCCAGGTAACTCTGCTCACTGCCTATCCACACTGTAAACATTTCCCAAGGGAACACTGCTCAATGCCTATCCACAGTGTAATCATTTCCCCATGGAACACTGCTCACTGCCTATCTACACTGTAAACATTTCCCCAGGGAACACTGCTCACTGCCTATCCACAGTGTAATCATTTCCCCAGGTAACGCTGCTCACTGCCTATCCACACTGTAATCGTTTCCCCAGGGAACACTGCTCACTGCTTATCCACACTGTAATCATCCGCCCAGGTAACGCTGCTCACTGCCTATCCACACTGTAAACATTTTCCCAGGGAACACGGCACACTGCCTATCCACACTGTAATAATTTACCCAGGTAACGCTGCTCACTGCCTATCCACACTGTAAACATTTTCCCAGGGAACACTGCTCACTGCCTATCTACACTGTAAACATTTTCCCAGGTAACGCTGCTCACTGCCTATCCACACTGTACTCATTTCACCAGGGAACACTGCTCACTGCCTATCCACACTGTAATAATTTGCCCAGGTAACGCTGCTCACTGCCTATCCACACTGTAAACATTTTCCCAAGGAACACTGCTCACTGCTTATCCACACTGTAATCATTTGCCCAGGTAACGCTGCTCACTGCCTATCCACACTGTAATCGTTTCCCCAGGGAACACTGCTCACTGCCTATCCACACTGTAAACATTTTCCCAGGTAACGCTGCTCACTGCCTATCCACATTGTAGTCAGCCGCACAGGTAACGCTGCTCACTCCCTATCCACACTGTAAACATTTTCCCAGCTAACGCTGCTCACTGCTTATCCACACTGTAATCATCCGCCCAGATAACGCTGCTCACTGCCTGTCCACACTGTAATCAGCCGCACAGGTAACGCTGCTCACTCCCTATCCTCACTGTAAACATTTTCCCAGGTAACGCTGCTCAATGCCTATCCACACGGTAATCATTTCCCCAGGGAACGCAGCTCAATGCAATTCCACACTGTAAACATTTCCCCATGGAACACTGCTCACTGCCTATCTACATTGTAAACATTTCCCCAGGTAACCCTGCTCACTGCCTATCCACACTGTAAACATTTCCCCAGGGAACACTGCTCACTGCCTATCCACAGTGTAATCATTTCCCCAGGTAACGCTGCTCACTGCCTATCCACACTGTAATCGTTTCCCCAGGGAACACTGCTCACTGCCTATCCATACTGTAAATATTTTCCCAGGAAATGCTGCTCGCTGCCTATCCACACTGTAATCATATCCCCAGGTAACTCTGCTCACTGCCTATCCACACAGTAAACATTTCCCCAGGGAACACTGCTCAATGCCTATCCACAGTGTAATCATTTCCCCATGGAACACTGCTCACTGCCTATCCACAGTGTAATCATTTCCCCAGGTAACGCTGCTCACTGCCTATCCACACTGTAATCGTTTCCCCAGGGAACACTGCTCACTGCCTATCCACACTGTAAACATTTCCCCAGGGAACACTGCTCAATGCCTATCCACAGTGTAATCATTTCCCCATGGAACACTGCTCACTGCCTATCTACACTGTAAACATTTCCCCAGGGAACACTGCTCACTGCCTATCCACAGTGTAATCATTTCCCCAGGTAACGCTGCTCACTGCCTATCCACACTGTAATCGTTTCCCCAGGGAACACTGCTCACTACTTATCCACACTGTAATTATCCGCCCAGGTAACGCTGCTCACTGCCTATCCACACTGTAAACATTTTCCCAGGGAACACGGCACACTGCCTATCCACACTGTAATAATTTACCCAGGTAACGCTGCTCACTGCGTATCCACACTGTAAACATTTTCACAGGGAACACTGCTCACCGCCTATCCACACTGTAAACATTTTCCCAGGTAACGCTGCTCACTGCCTATCCACACTGTACTCATTTCACCAGGGAACACTGCTCACTGCCTATCCGCACTGTAATCATTTGCCCAGGTAACGCTGCTCACTGCCTATCCACACTGTAAACATTTTCCCAAGGAACACTGCTCACTGCCTATCCACACTGTAAACATTTTCCCAGGAAACACTGCTCACTGCCTATCCACACTGTAAACATTTTCCCAGGTAACGCTGCTCACTGCCTATCCGCACTGTAAACATTTCCCCAGGGAACACTGCTCAATGCCTATCCACAGTGTAATCATTTCCCCACGGAACACTGCTCACTGTCTATCCACACTGTAAACATTTCGCTAGGGAACACTGCTCAATGCCTATCCACAGTGTAATCATTTCCCCAGGGAACACTGCTCACTGCCTATCCACACTGTAAACATTTTTCCAGATAACGCTGCTCACTGCTTATTCACACTGTAATCATCCGCCCAGGTAACGCTGCTCACTGCCTGTCCACACTGTAAACATTTTCCCAGATAACGCTGCTCACTGCTTATCCACACTGTAATCATCCGCCTAGGTAACGCTGCTCACTGCCTATCCGCACTGTAAACATTTCCCCAGGGAACACTGCTCAATGCCTATCCACAGTGTAATCATTTCCCCAGGGAACACTGCTCACTGTCTATCCACACTGTAAACATTTCGCTAGGGAACACTGCTCAATGCCTATCCACAGTGTAATCATTTCCCCAGGGAACACTGCTCACTGCCTATCCACACTGTAAACATTTTCCCAGATAACGCTGCTCACTGCTTATCCACACTGTAATCATCCGCCCAGGTAACGCTGCTCACTGCCTGTCCACACTGTAAACATTTTCCCAGATAACGCTGCTCACTGCTTATCCACACTGTAATCATCCGCCTAGGTAACGCTGCTCACTGCCTATCCACACTGTAATAATTTCCCCAGGTAACGCTGCTCACTGCCTATCCACACTGTAATCATTTCCCCAGGGAACACTGCTCACTGCCTATCCACACTGTAAACATTTCCCCAGGTAACCCTGCTCACTGCCTATCCACACTGTAAACATTTTCCCAGGGAACACTGCTCACTGCCTATCCACACTGTAAACATTTTCACAGGTAACGCTGCTCACTGCCTATCCACAATGTAATCATTTCCCCAGGTAACGCTGCTCACTGCCTATCCAAACTGTAATCATTTCACCATGGAACACTGCTCACTGCCTATCCACACTGTAATCGTTTCCCCAGGGAACACTGCTCACTGCCTATCCACACTGTAAACATTTTCCCAGGGAACACGGCACACTGCCTATCCACACTGTAATAATTTACCCAGGTAACGCTGCTCACTGCCTATCCAAACTGTAATCATTTCACCATGGAACACTGCTCACTGCCTATCCACACTGTAATCGTTTCCCCAGGGAACACTGCTCACTGCCTATCCACACTGTAAACATTTTCCCAGGTAACGCTGCTCACTGCCTATCCACATTGTAGTCAGCCGCACAGGTAACGCTGCTCACTCCCTATCCACACTGTAAACATTTTCCCAGCTAACGCTGCTCACTGCTTATCCACACTGTAATCATCCGCCCAGATAACGCTGCTCACTGCCTGTCCACACTGTAATCAGCCGCACAGGTAACGCTGCTCACTCCCTATCCTCACTGTAAACATTTTCCCAGGTAACGCTGCTCAATGCCTATCCACACGGTAATCATTTCCCCAGGGAACGCAGCTCAATGCAATTCCACACTGTAAACATTTCCCCATGGAACACTGCTCACTGCCTATCTACATTGTAAACATTTCCCCAGGTAACCCTGCTCACTGCCTATCCACACTGTAAACATTTCCCCAGGGAACACTGCTCACTGCCTATCCACAGTGTAATCATTTCCCCAGGTAACGCTGCTCACTGCCTATCCACACTGTAATCGTTTCCCCAGGGAACACTGCTCACTGCCTATCCATACTGTAAATATTTTCCCAGGAAATGCTGCTCGCTGCCTATCCACACTGTAATCATATCCCCAGGTAACTCTGCTCACTGCCTATCCACACAGTAAACATTTCCCCAGGGAACACTGCTCAATGCCTATCCACAGTGTAATCATTTCCCCATGGAACACTGCTCACTGCCTATCCACAGTGTAATCATTTCCCCAGGTAACGCTGCTCACTGCCTATCCACACTGTAATCGTTTCCCCAGGGAACACTGCTCACTGCCTATCCACACTGTAAACATTTCCCCAGGGAACACTGCTCAATGCCTATCCACAGTGTAATCATTTCCCCATGGAACACTGCTCACTGCCTATCTACACTGTAAACATTTCCCCAGGGAACACTGCTCACTGCCTATCCACAGTGTAATCATTTCCCCAGGTAACGCTGCTCACTGCCTATCCACACTGTAATCGTTTCCCCAGGGAACACTGCTCACTACTTATCCACACTGTAATTATCCGCCCAGGTAACGCTGCTCACTGCCTATCCACACTGTAAACATTTTCCCAGGGAACACGGCACACTGCCTATCCACACTGTAATAATTTACCCAGGTAACGCTGCTCACTGCGTATCCACACTGTAAACATTTTCACAGGGAACACTGCTCACCGCCTATCCACACTGTAAACATTTTCCCAGGTAACGCTGCTCACTGCCTATCCACACTGTACTCATTTCACCAGGGAACACTGCTCACTGCCTATCCGCACTGTAATCATTTGCCCAGGTAACGCTGCTCACTGCCTATCCACACTGTAAACATTTTCCCAAGGAACACTGCTCACTGCCTATCCACACTGTAAACATTTTCCCAGGAAACACTGCTCACTGCCTATCCACACTGTAAACATTTTCCCAGGTAACGCTGCTCACTGCCTATCCGCACTGTAAACATTTCCCCAGGGAACACTGCTCAATGCCTATCCACAGTGTAATCATTTCCCCACGGAACACTGCTCACTGTCTATCCACACTGTAAACATTTCGCTAGGGAACACTGCTCAATGCCTATCCACAGTGTAATCATTTCCCCAGGGAACACTGCTCACTGCCTATCCACACTGTAAACATTTTTCCAGATAACGCTGCTCACTGCTTATTCACACTGTAATCATCCGCCCAGGTAACGCTGCTCACTGCCTGTCCACACTGTAAACATTTTCCCAGATAACGCTGCTCACTGCTTATCCACACTGTAATCATCCGCCTAGGTAACGCTGCTCACTGCCTATCCGCACTGTAAACATTTCCCCAGGGAACACTGCTCAATGCCTATCCACAGTGTAATCATTTCCCCAGGGAACACTGCTCACTGTCTATCCACACTGTAAACATTTCGCTAGGGAACACTGCTCAATGCCTATCCACAGTGTAATCATTTCCCCAGGGAACACTGCTCACTGCCTATCCACACTGTAAACATTTTCCCAGATAACGCTGCTCACTGCTTATCCACACTGTAATCATCCGCCCAGGTAACGCTGCTCACTGCCTGTCCACACTGTAAACATTTTCCCAGATAACGCTGCTCACTGCTTATCCACACTGTAATCATCCGCCTAGGTAACGCTGCTCACTGCCTATCCACACTGTAATAATTTCCCCAGGTAACGCTGCTCACTGCCTATCCACACTGTAATCATTTCCCCAGGGAACACTGCTCACTGCCTATCCACACTGTAAACATTTCCCCAGGTAACCCTGCTCACTGCCTATCCACACTGTAAACATTTTCCCAGGGAACACTGCTCACTGCCTATCCACACTGTAAACATTTTCACAGGTAACGCTGCTCACTGCCTATCCACAATGTAATCATTTCCCCAGGTAACGCTGCTCACTGCCTATCCAAACTGTAATCATTTCACCATGGAACACTGCTCACTGCCTATCCACACTGTAATCGTTTCCCCAGGGAACACTGCTCACTGCCTATCCACACTGTAAACATTTTCCCAGGGAACACGGCACACTGCCTATCCACACTGTAATAATTTACCCAGGTAACGCTGCTCACTGCCTATCCACACTGTAAACATTTTCCCAGGGAACACGGCACACTGCCTATCCACACTGTAATAATTTTCCCAGGTAACGCTGCTCACTGCCTATCCACACTGTAAACATTTTCCCATGTAACCCTGCTCACTGCCTATCCACACTGTAAACATTTTCCCAGGGAACACTGCTCACTGCCTATCCACACTGTAAACATTTTCCCAGGTAACGCTGCTCACTGCCTAACCACACTGTAATCATTTCACCAGGGAACACTGCTCACTGCCTATCCACACTGTAATCATTTGCCCAAGTAACGCTGCTCACTGCCTATCCACACTGTAAATATTTTCCCAGGGAACACTGCTCACTGCCTATCCACACTGTAATCATTTCCCCAGGTAACGCTGCTCACTGCCTATCCACACTGTAATCGTTTCCCCAGGGAACACTGCTCACTGCCTATCCACACTGTAAACATTTTCCCAGGGAACACGGCACACTGCCTATCCACACTGTAATAATTTCCCCAGGTAACGCTGCTCACTGCCTATCCACACTGTAATCAGCCGCACAGGTAACGCTGCTCACTCCCTATCCACACTGTAAACATTTTCCCAGCTAACGCTGCTCACTGCTTATCCACACTGTAATCATCCGCCCAGATAACGCTGCTCACTGCCTGTCCACACTGTAAACATTTTCGCAGGTAACGCTGCACACTGCCTATCCACACTGTAAACATTTTCCCAGGGAACACGGCACACTGCCTATCCACACTGTAATAATTTCCCCAGGTAACGCTGCTCACTGCCTATCCACACTGTAATCAGCCGCACAGGTAACGCTGCTCACTCCCTATCCACACTGTAAACATTTTCCCAGGTAACGCTGCTCACTGCCTATCCACACAGTAATCGTTTCCCCAGGGAACGCAGCTCACTGCAATTCCACACTGTAAACATTTCCCCATGGAACACTGCTCACTGCCTATCCACACTGTAAACATTTTCACAGGTAACGCTGCTCACTGCCTATCCACAATGTAATCATTTCCCCAGGTAACGCTGCTCACTGCCTATCCAAACTGTAATCATTTCACCATGGAACACTGCTCACTGCCTATCCACACTGTAATCGTTTCCCCAGGGAACACTGCTCACTGCCTATCCACACTGTAAACATTTTCCCAGGGAACACGGCACACTGCCTATCCACACTGTAATAATTTACCCAGGTAACGCTGCTCACTGCCTATCCACACTGTAAACATTTTCCCAGGGAACACGGCACACTGCCTATCCACACTGTAATAATTTTCCCAGGTAACGCTGCTCACTGCCTATCCACACTGTAAACATTTTCCCATGTAACCCTGCTCACTGCCTATCCACACTGTAAACATTTTCCCAGGGAACACTGCTCACTGCCTATCCACACTGTAAACATTTTCCCAGGTAACGCTGCTCACTGCCTAACCACACTGTAATCATTTCACCAGGGAACACTGCTCACTGCCTATCCACACTGTAATCATTTGCCCAAGTAACGCTGCTCACTGCCTATCCACACTGTAAATATTTTCCCAGGGAACACTGCTCACTGCCTATCCACACTGTAATCATTTCCCCAGGTAACGCTGCTCACTGCCTATCCACACTGTAATCGTTTCCCCAGGGAACACTGCTCACTGCCTATCCACACTGTAAACATTTTCCCAGGGAACACGGCACACTGCCTATCCACACTGTAATAATTTCCCCAGGTAACGCTGCTCACTGCCTATCCACACTGTAATCAGCCGCACAGGTAACGCTGCTCACTCCCTATCCACACTGTAAACATTTTCCCAGCTAACGCTGCTCACTGCTTATCCACACTGTAATCATCCGCCCAGATAACGCTGCTCACTGCCTGTCCACACTGTAAACATTTTCGCAGGTAACGCTGCACACTGCCTATCCACACTGTAAACATTTTCCCAGGGAACACGGCACACTGCCTATCCACACTGTAATAATTTCCCCAGGTAACGCTGCTCACTGCCTATCCACACTGTAATCAGCCGCACAGGTAACGCTGCTCACTCCCTATCCACACTGTAAACATTTTCCCAGGTAACGCTGCTCACTGCCTATCCACACAGTAATCGTTTCCCCAGGGAACGCAGCTCACTGCAATTCCACACTGTAAACATTTCCCCATGGAACACTGCTCCCTGCCTATCTACACTGTAAACATTTCCCCAGGTAACCCTGCTCACTGCCTGTCCACACTGTAAAAATTTCCCCAGGGAACACTGCTCACTGCCTATCCACAGTGTAATCATTTCCCGAGGTAACGATGCTCACTGCCTATCCACACTGTAATCGTTTCCCCAGGGAACACTGCTCACTGCCTATCCATACTGTGAACATTTTCCCAGGAAATGCTGCCCGCTGCCTATCCACACTATAATCATATCCCCAGGTAACTCTGCTCACTGCCTATCCACACTGTAAACATTTCCCCAGGGAACACTGCTCAATGCCTATCCACAGTGTAATCATTTCCCCATGGAACACTGCTCACTGCCTATCTACACTGTAAACATTTCCCCAGGGAACACTGCTCACTGCCTATCCACAGTGTAATCATTTCCCCAGGTAACGCTGCTCACTGCCTATCCACACTGTAATCGTTTCCCCAGGGAACACTGCTCACTGCTTATCCACACTGTAATCATCCGCCCAGGTAACGCTGCTCACTGCCTATCCACACTGTAAACATTTTCCCAGGGAACACGGCACACTGCCTATCCACACTGTAATAATTTACCCAGGTAACGCTGCTCACTGCCTATCCACACTGTAAACATTTTCCCAGGGAACACTGCTCACTGCCTATCCACATTGTAGTCAGCCGCACAGGTAACGCTGCTCACTCCCTATCCACACTGTAAACATTTTCCCAGCTAACGCTGCTCACTGCTTATCCACACTGTAATCATCCGCCCAGATAACGCTGCTCACTGCCTGTCCACACTGTAATCAGCCGCACAGGTAACGCTGCTCACTCCCTATCCACACTGTAAACATTTTCCCAGGTAACGCTGCTCACTGCCTATCCACACAGTAATCATTTCCCCAGGGAACGCAGCTCACTGCAATTCCACACTGTAAACATTTCCCCATGGAACACTGCTCACTGCCTATCTACATTGTAAACATTTCCCCAGGTAACCCTGCTCACTGCCTATCCACACTGTAAACATTTCCCCAGGGAATACTGCTCACTGCCTATCCACAGTGTAATCATTTCCCCAGGTAACGCTGCTCACTGCCTATCCACACTGTAATCGTTTCCCCAGGGAACACTGCTCACTGCCTATCCATACTGTAAACATTTTCCCAGGAAATGCTGCTCGCTGCCTATCCACACTGTAAACATTTTCCCATGTAACCCTGCTCACTGCCTATCCACACTGTAAACATTTTCCCAGGGAACACTGCTCACTGCCTATCCACACTGTAAACATTTTCCCAGGTAACGCTGCTCACTGCCTAACCACACTGTAATCATTTCACCAGGGAACACTGCTCACTGCCTATCCACACTGTAATCATTTGCCCAAGTAACGCTGCTCACTGCCTATCCACACTGTAAATATTTTCCCAGGGAACACTGCTCACTGCCTATCCACACTGTAATCATTTCCCCAGGTAACGCTGCTCACTGCCTATCCACACTGTAATCGTTTCCCCAGGGAACACTGCTCACTGCCTATCCACACTGTAAACATTTTCCCAGGGAACACGGCACACTGCCTATCCACACTGTAATAATTTCCCCAGGTAACGCTGCTCACTGCCTATCCACACTGTAATCAGCCGCACAGGTAACGCTGCTCACTCCCTATCCACACTGTAAACATTTTCCCAGCTAACGCTGCTCACTGCTTATCCACACTGTAATCATCCGCCCAGATAACGCTGCTCACTGCCTGTCCACACTGTAAACATTTTCGCAGGTAACGCTGCACACTGCCTATCCACACTGTAAACATTTTCCCAGGGAACACGGCACACTGCCTATCCACACTGTAATAATTTCCCCAGGTAACGCTGCTCACTGCCTATCCACACTGTAATCAGCCGCACAGGTAACGCTGCTCACTCCCTATCCACACTGTAAACATTTTCCCAGGTAACGCTGCTCACTGCCTATCCACACAGTAATCGTTTCCCCAGGGAACGCAGCTCACTGCAATTCCACACTGTAAACATTTCCCCATGGAACACTGCTCCCTGCCTATCTACACTGTAAACATTTCCCCAGGTAACCCTGCTCACTGCCTGTCCACACTGTAAAAATTTCCCCAGGGAACACTGCTCACTGCCTATCCACAGTGTAATCATTTCCCGAGGTAACGATGCTCACTGCCTATCCACACTGTAATCGTTTCCCCAGGGAACACTGCTCACTGCCTATCCATACTGTGAACATTTTCCCAGGAAATGCTGCCCGCTGCCTATCCACACTATAATCATATCCCCAGGTAACTCTGCTCACTGCCTATCCACACTGTAAACATTTCCCCAGGGAACACTGCTCAATGCCTATCCACAGTGTAATCATTTCCCCATGGAACACTGCTCACTGCCTATCTACACTGTAAACATTTCCCCAGGGAACACTGCTCACTGCCTATCCACAGTGTAATCATTTCCCCAGGTAACGCTGCTCACTGCCTATCCACACTGTAATCGTTTCCCCAGGGAACACTGCTCACTGCTTATCCACACTGTAATCATCCGCCCAGGTAACGCTGCTCACTGCCTATCCACACTGTAAACATTTTCCCAGGGAACACGGCACACTGCCTATCCACACTGTAATAATTTACCCAGGTAACGCTGCTCACTGCCTATCCACACTGTAAACATTTTCCCAGGGAACACTGCTCACTGCCTATCCACATTGTAGTCAGCCGCACAGGTAACGCTGCTCACTCCCTATCCACACTGTAAACATTTTCCCAGCTAACGCTGCTCACTGCTTATCCACACTGTAATCATCCGCCCAGATAACGCTGCTCACTGCCTGTCCACACTGTAATCAGCCGCACAGGTAACGCTGCTCACTCCCTATCCACACTGTAAACATTTTCCCAGGTAACGCTGCTCACTGCCTATCCACACAGTAATCATTTCCCCAGGGAACGCAGCTCACTGCAATTCCACACTGTAAACATTTCCCCATGGAACACTGCTCACTGCCTATCTACATTGTAAACATTTCCCCAGGTAACCCTGCTCACTGCCTATCCACACTGTAAACATTTCCCCAGGGAATACTGCTCACTGCCTATCCACAGTGTAATCATTTCCCCAGGTAACGCTGCTCACTGCCTATCCACACTGTAATCGTTTCCCCAGGGAACACTGCTCACTGCCTATCCATACTGTAAACATTTTCCCAGGAAATGCTGCTCGCTGCCTATCCACACTGTAAACATTTTCCCATGTAACCCTGCTCACTGCCTATCCACACTGTAAACATTTTCCCAGGGAACACTGCTCACTGCCTATCCACACTGTAAACATTTTCCCAGGTAACGCTGCTCACTGCCTAACCACACTGTAATCATTTCACCAGGGAACACTGCTCACTGCCTATCCACACTGTAATCATTTGCCCAAGTAACGCTGCTCACTGCCTATCCACACTGTAAATATTTTCCCAGGGAACACTGCTCACTGCCTATCCACACTGTAATCATTTCCCCAGGTAACGCTGCTCACTGCCTATCCACACTGTAATCGTTTCCCCAGGGAACACTGCTCACTGCCTATCCACACTGTAAACATTTTCCCAGGGAACACGGCACACTGCCTATCCACACTGTAATAATTTCCCCAGGTAACGCTGCTCACTGCCTATCCACACTGTAATCAGCCGCACAGGTAACGCTGCTCACTCCCTATCCACACTGTAAACATTTTCCCAGCTAACGCTGCTCACTGCTTATCCACACTGTAATCATCCGCCCAGATAACGCTGCTCACTGCCTGTCCACACTGTAAACATTTTCGCAGGTAACGCTGCACACTGCCTATCCACACTGTAAACATTTTCCCAGGGAACACGGCACACTGCCTATCCACACTGTAATAATTTCCCCAGGTAACGCTGCTCACTGCCTATCCACACTGTAATCAGCCGCACAGGTAACGCTGCTCACTCCCTATCCACACTGTAAACATTTTCCCAGGTAACGCTGCTCACTGCCTATCCACACAGTAATCGTTTCCCCAGGGAACGCAGCTCACTGCAATTCCACACTGTAAACATTTCCCCATGGAACACTGCTCCCTGCCTATCTACACTGTAAACATTTCCCCAGGTAACCCTGCTCACTGCCTGTCCACACTGTAAAAATTTCCCCAGGGAACACTGCTCACTGCCTATCCACAGTGTAATCATTTCCCGAGGTAACGATGCTCACTGCCTATCCACACTGTAATCGTTTCCCCAGGGAACACTGCTCACTGCCTATCCATACTGTGAACATTTTCCCAGGAAATGCTGCCCGCTGCCTATCCACACTATAATCATATCCCCAGGTAACTCTGCTCACTGCCTATCCACACTGTAAACATTTCCCCAGGGAACACTGCTCAATGCCTATCCACAGTGTAATCATTTCCCCATGGAACACTGCTCACTGCCTATCTACACTGTAAACATTTCCCCAGGGAACACTGCTCACTGCCTATCCACAGTGTAATCATTTCCCCAGGTAACGCTGCTCACTGCCTATCCACACTGTAATCGTTTCCCCAGGGAACACTGCTCACTGCTTATCCACACTGTAATCATCCGCCCAGGTAACGCTGCTCACTGCCTATCCACACTGTAAACATTTTCCCAGGGAACACGGCACACTGCCTATCCACACTGTAATAATTTACCCAGGTAACGCTGCTCACTGCCTATCCACACTGTAAACATTTTCCCAGGGAACACTGCTCACTGCCTATCCACATTGTAGTCAGCCGCACAGGTAACGCTGCTCACTCCCTATCCACACTGTAAACATTTTCCCAGCTAACGCTGCTCACTGCTTATCCACACTGTAATCATCCGCCCAGATAACGCTGCTCACTGCCTGTCCACACTGTAATCAGCCGCACAGGTAACGCTGCTCACTCCCTATCCACACTGTAAACATTTTCCCAGGTAACGCTGCTCACTGCCTATCCACACAGTAATCATTTCCCCAGGGAACGCAGCTCACTGCAATTCCACACTGTAAACATTTCCCCATGGAACACTGCTCACTGCCTATCTACATTGTAAACATTTCCCCAGGTAACCCTGCTCACTGCCTATCCACACTGTAAACATTTCCCCAGGGAATACTGCTCACTGCCTATCCACAGTGTAATCATTTCCCCAGGTAACGCTGCTCACTGCCTATCCACACTGTAATCGTTTCCCCAGGGAACACTGCTCACTGCCTATCCATACTGTAAACATTTTCCCAGGAAATGCTGCTCGCTGCCTATCCACACTGTAATCATATCCCCAGGTAACTCTGCTCACTGCCTATCCACACTGTAAACATTTCCCCAGGGAACACTGCTCAATGCCTATCCACAGTGTAATCATTTCCCCATGGAACACTGCTCACTGCCTATCCACAGTGTAATCATTTCCCCAGGTAACGCTGCTCACTGCCTATCCACACTGTATTCGTTTCCCCAGGGAACACTGCTCACTGCCTATCCATACTGTAAACATTTTCCCAGATAACGCTGCTCACTGCTTATCCACACTGTAATCATATCCCCAGGTAACTCTGCTCACAGCCTATCCACACTGTAAACATTTCCCCAGGGAACACGGCACACTGCCTATCCACACTGTAATAATTTCCCCAGGTAACGCTGCTCACTGCCTATCCACACTGTAATCAGCCGCACAGGTAACGCTGCTCACTCCCTATCCACACTGTAAACATTTTCCCAGGTAACGCTGCTCACTGCCTATCCACACAGTAATCGTTTCCCCAGGGAATGCAGCTCACTGCAATTCCACACTGTAAACATTTCCCCATGGAACACTGCTCACTGCCTATCTACACTGTAAACATTTCCCCAGGTAACCCTGCTCAATGCCTATCCACACTGTAAACTTTTCCCCAGGGAACACTGCTCACTGCCTATCCACAGTGTAATCATTTCCCCAGGTAACGCTGCTCACTGCCTATCCACACTGTAATCGTTTCCCCAGGGAACACTGCTCACTGCTTATCCACACTGTAATCATCCGCCTAGGTAACGCTGCTCACTGCCTATCCACACTGTAAACATTTTCCCAGGGAACACGGCACACTGCCTATCCACACTGTAATCGTTTCCCCAGGGAACACTGCTCACTGCCTATCCACAGTGTAAACATTTTCCCAGGTAACGCAGCTCACTGCCTATCCACATTGTAAACATTTTCCCAGGTAACACTACTCACTGCCTATCCACACTGTAAACATTTTCCCAGGTAACGCTGCTCACTGCCTATCCACACTGTACTCATTTCACCAGGGAACACTGCTCACTGCCTATCCACACTGTAATCATTTGCCCAGGTAACGCTGCTCACTGCCTATCCACACTGTAAACATTTTTCCAAGGAACACTGCTCACTGCCTATCCACACTGTAATCATTTCCCCAGGTAACGCTGCTCACTGCCTATCCACACTGTAATCGTTTCCCCAGGGAACACTGCTCACTGCCTATCCACAGTGTAAACATTTTCCCAGGTAACGCAGCTCACTGCCTATCCACATTGTAAACATTTTCCCAGGTAACACTACTCACTGCCTATCCACACTGTAATCATTTCCCCATATAACGCTGCCCACTGCCTATCCAAACTGTAATCATTTCACCATGGAACACTGCTCACTGCCTATCCACACTGTAAACATTTCCCGAGGGAACACTGCTCACTGCCTATCCACACTGTAATCATTTCCCCAGGGAACAGTGCTCACTGCCTATCCACACTGTAAACATTTTCCCAGCTAACGCTGCTCACTGCTTATCCACACTGTAATTATCCGCCCAGAAAACGCTGCTCACTGCCTGTCCACACTGTAAACATTTTCGCAGGTAACGCTGCTCCCTGCCTATCCACACTGTAAACATTTTCCCAGGGAACACTGCTCACTGCCTATCCACACTGTAATAATTTCCCCAGGTAACGCTGCTCACTGCCTATCCACACTGTAATCAGCCGCACAGGTAACGCTGCTCACTCCCTATCCACACTGTAAACATTTTCCCAGGTAACGCTGCTCACTGCCTAACCACACTGTAATAGTTTCCCCAGGGAACGCTGCTCACTGCCTATCCACCCAGTAATCGTTTCCCCAGGGAACGCAGCTCACTGCCATTCCACACTGTAAACATTTCCCCAGGGAACACTGCTCATTGCCTATCCGCACTGAAAAACATTTTCCCAGGTAACGGTGCTGACTGCCTATTCACACTGTAATCATTTGCTCATGGAACACTGCTCACTGCCTATCTACACTGTAAACATTTCCCCAGGTAACCCTGCTCACTGCCTATCCACACTGTAAACATTTTCACAGGGAAGACTGCTCACTGCCCATCCACAGTGTAATCATTTCCCCAGGTAACGCTGCTCACTGCCTATCCACACTGTAATCATATCCCCAGGTAACTCTGCTCACTGCCTATCCACACTGTAAACATTTCCCCAGGGAACACTGCTCAATGCCTATCCACAGTGTAATCATTTCCCCAGGGAACACGGCACACTGCCTATCCACACTGTAATAATTTCCCCAGGTAACGCTGCTCACTGCCTATCCACACTGTAATCATTTCCCCAAGGAACACAGCTCACTGCCTATCCACACTGTAAACATTTCCCCAGGTAACCCTGCTCACTGCATATCCACACTGTAAACATTTTCCCAGGAAACACTGCTCACTGCCTATCCACACTGTAAACATTTTCCCAGGTAAAGCTGCTCACTGCCTATCCACACTGTAATCATTTCACCAGGGAACACTGCTCACTGTCTATCCACACTGTAAACATTTCCCTAGGGAACACTGCTCAATGCCTATCCACAGTGTAACCATTTTCCCAGGAAATGCTGCTCGCTGCCTATCCACACTGTAATCATATGCCCAGGTAACTCTGCTCACTGTCTATCCACACTGTAAACATTTCCCTAGGGAACACTGCTCAATGCCTATCCACAGTGTAATCATTTCCCCAGGGAACACTGCTCACTGCCTATCCACACTGTAATCATTTCCCCAGGGAACAGTGCTCACTGCCTATCCACACTGTAAACATTTTCGCAGGTAACGCTGCTCCCTGCCTATCCACCCAGTAATCGTTTCCCCAGGGAACGCAGCTCACTGCCATTCCACACTGTAAACATTTCCCCAGGGAACACTGCTCATTGCCTATCCTCACCGAAAAACATTTTCCCAGGTAACGGTGCTGACTGCCTATTCACACTGTAATCATTTGCTCATGGAACACTGCTCACTGCCTATCTACACTGTAAACATTTCCCCAGGTAACCCTGCTCACTGCCTATCCACACTGTAAACATTTTCATAGGGAAGACTGCTCACTGCCCATCCACAGTGTAATCATTTCCCCAGGTAACGCTGCTCACTGCCTATCCACACTGTAATCATATCCCCAGGTAACTCTGCTCACTGCCTATCCACACTGTAAACATTTCCCCAGGGAACACTGCTCAATGCCTATCCACAGTGTAATCATTTCCCCAGGGAACACTGCTCACTGTCTATCCACACTGTAAACATTTCCCTACGGAACACTGCTCAATGCCTATCCACAGTGTAATCATTTCCCCAGGGAACACGGCACACTGCCTATCCACACTGTAATAATTTCCCCAGGTAACGCTGCTCACTGCCTATCCACACTGTAATCATTTCCCCAAGGAACACAGCTCACTGCCTATCCACACTGTAAACATTTCCCCAGGTAACCCTGCTCACTGCCTATCCACACTGTAAACATTTTCCCAGGAAACACTGCTCACTGCCTATCCACACTGTAAACATTTTCCCAGGTAAAGCTGCTCACTGCCTATCCACACTGTAATCATTTCACCAGGGAACACTGCTCACTGCCTATCCACACTGTAATCATTTGCCCAGGTAACGCTGCTCACCGCCTATACACACTGTAACCATTTTCCCAGGAAATGCTGCTCGCTGCCTATCCACACTGTAATCATATGCCCAGGTAACTCTGCTCACTGTCTATCCACACTGTAAACATTTCCCTAGGGAACACTGCTCAATGCCTTTCCACAGTGTAATCATTTCCCCAGGGAACACTGCTCACTGCCTATCCATACTGTAAACATTTTCCCAGATAACGCTGCTCACTGCTTATTCACACTGTAATCATCCGCCCAGGTAACGCTGCTCACCGCCTATACACACTGTAACCATTTTCACAGGAAATGCTGCTCGCTGCCTATCCACACTGTAATCATTTCCCCAGGGAACAGTGCTCACTGCCTATCCACACTGTAAACATTTTCCCAGCTAACGCTGCTCACTGCTTATCCACACTGTAATTATCCGCCCAGAAAACGCTGCTCACTGCCTGTCCACACTGTAAACATTTTCGCAGGTAACGCTGCTCCCTGCCTATCCACACTGTAAACATTTTCCCAGGGAACACGGCACACTGCCTATCCACACTGTAATAATTTCCCCAGGTAACGCTGCTCACTGCCTATCCACACTGTAATCAGCCGCACAGGTAACGCTGCTCACTCCCTATCCACACTGTAAACATTTTCCCAGGTAACGCTGCTCACTGCCTAACCACACTGTAATAGTTTCCCCAGGGAACGCTGCTCACTGCCTATCCACACAGTAATCGTTTCCCCAGGGAACGCAGCTCACTGCCATTCCACACTGTAAACATTTCCCCAGGGAACACTGCTCATTGCCTATCCGCACTGAAAAACATTTTCCCAGGTAACGGTGCTGACTGCCTATTCACACTGTAATCATTTGCTCATGGAACACTGCTCACTGCCTATCTACACTGTAAACATTTCCCCAGGTAACCCTGCTCACTGCCTATCCACACTGTAAACATTTTCCCAGGGAAGACTGCTCACTGCCCATCCACAGTGTAATCATTTCCCCAGGTAACGCTGCTCACTGCCTATCCACACTGTAATCATATCCCCAGGTAACTCTGCTCACTGCCTATCCACACTGTAAACATTTCCCCAGGGAACACTGCTCAATGCCTATCCACAGTGTAATCATTTCCCCAGGGAACACTGCTCACTGTCTATCCACACTGTAAACATTTCCCTACGGAACACTGCTCAATGCCTATCCACAGTGTAATCATTTCCCCAGGGAACACGGCACACTGCCTATCCACACTGTAATAATTTCCCCAGGTAACGCTGCTCACTGCCTATCCACACTGTAATCATTTCCCCAAGGAACACAGCTCACTGCCTATCCACACTGTAAACATTTCCCCAGGTAACCCTGCTCACTGCCTATCCACACTGTAAACATTTTCCCAGGAAACACTGCTCACTGCCTATCCACACTGTAAACATTTTCCCAGGTAAAGCTGCTCACTGCCTATCCACACTGTAATCATTTCACCAGGGAACACTGCTCACTGCCTATCCACACTGTAATCATTTGCCCAGGTAACGCTGCTCACCGCCTATACACACTGTAACCATTTTCCCAGGAAATGCTGCTCGCTGCCTATCCACACTGTAATCATATGCCCAGGTAACTCTGCTCACTGTCTATCCACACTGTAAACATTTCCCTAGGGAACACTGCTCAATGCCTATCCACAGTGTAATCATTTCCCCAGGGAACACTGCTCACTGCCTATCCATACTGTAAACATTTTCCCAGATAACGCTGCTCACTGCTTATTCACACTGTAATCATCCGCCCAGGTAACGCTGCTCACCGCCTATACACACTGTAACCATTTTCCCAGAAAATGCTGCTCGCTGCCTATCCACACTGTAATCATATGCCCAGGTAACTCTGCTCACTGTCTATCCACACTGTAAACATTTCCCTAGGGAACACTGCTCAATGCCTATCCACAGTGTAATCATTTCCCCAGGGAACACTGCTCACTGCCTATCCATACTGTAAACATTTTCCCAGATAACGCTGCTCACTGCTTATTCACACTGTAATCATCCGCCCAGGTAACGCTGCTCACTGCCTATCCACACTGTAAACATTTTCCCTGATAACGCTGCTCACTGCCTATCCACACTGTAAACATTTTCCCAGGGAACACGGCACACTGCCTATCCACACTGTAATAATTTCCCCATGGAACACTGCTCACTGCCTATCTACACTGTAAACATTTCCCCAGGTAAAGCTGCTCACTGCCTATCCATACTGTAAACATTTTCCCAGGAAATGCTGCTCGCTGCCTATCCACACTGTAATCATATCCCCAGGTAACTCTGCTCACTGCCTATCCAGACTGTAAACATTTCCCCAGATAACGCTGCTCACTGCTTATCCACACTGTAATCATATCCCCAGGTAACTCTGCTCACTGCCTATCCATACTGTAAACATTTTCCCAGATAACGCTGCTCACTGCTTATCCACACTGTAATCATATCCCCAGGTAACTCTGCTCACTGCCTATCCACACTGTAAACATTTCCCCAGGGAACACTGCTCAATGCCTATCCACAGTGTAATGATTTCCCCATGGAACACTGCTCACTGCCTATCTACACTGTAAACATTTCCCCAGGGAACACTGCTCACTGCCTATCCACAGTGTAATCATTTCCCCAGGTAACGCTGCTCACTGCCTATCCACACTGTAATCGTTTCCCCAGGGAACACTGCTCACTGCTTATCCACACTGTAATCATCCGCCCAGGTAACGCTGCTCACTGCCTATCCACACTGTAAACATTTTCCCAGGGAACACGGCACACTGCCTATCCACACTGTAATAATTTACCCAGGTAACGCTGCTCACTGCCTATCCACACTGTAAACATTTTCCCAGGGAACACTGCTCACTGCCTATCCACACAGTAAACATTTTCCCAGGTAACGCTGCTCACTGCCTATCCACACTGTACTCATTTCACCAGGGAACACTGCTCACTGCCTATCCACACTGTAATCATTTGCCCAGGTAACGCTGCTCACTGCCTATCCACATTGTAAACATTTTCCCAAGGAACACTGTTCACTGCCTATCCACACTGTAATCGTTTCCCCAGGGAACACTGCTCACAGCGTATCCACAGTGTAAACATTTTCCCAGGTAACGCAGCTCACTGCCTATCCACATTGTAAACATTTTCCCAGGTAACACTACTCACTGCCTATCCACACTGTAATCATTTCCCCATATAACGCTGCCCACTGCCTATCCAAACTGTAATCATTTCACCATGGAACACTGCTCACTGCCTATCCACACTGTAAACATTTCCCGAGGGAACACTGCTCACTGCCTATCCACACTGTAATCATTTCCCCAGGGAACAGTGCTCACTGCCTATCCACACTGTAAACATTTTCCCAGCTAACGCTGCTCACTGCTTATCCACACTGTAATTATCCGCCCAGATAACGCTGCTCACTGCCTGTCCACACTGTAAACATTTTCGCAGGTAACGCTGCTCACTGCATATCCACACTGTAAACATTTTCCCAGGGAACACGGCACACTGCCTATCCACACTGTAATAATTTCCCCAGGTAACGCTGCTCACTGCCTATCCACACTGTAATCAGCCGCACAGGTAACGCTGCTCACTCCCTATCCACACTGTAAACATTTTCCCAGGTAACGCTGCTCACTGCCTAACCACACTGTAATAGTTTCCCCAGGGAACGCTGCTCACTGCCTATCCACCCAGTAATCGTTTCCCCAGGGAACGCAGCTCACTGCCATTCCACACTGTAAACATTTCCCCAGGGAACACTGCTCATTGCCTATCCACACTGTAATCATTTGCTTATGGAACACTGCTCACTGCCTATCTACACTGTAAACATTTCCCCAGGTAACCCTGCTCACTGCCTATCCATACTGTAAACATTTTCCCAGAGAACACTGCTCACTGCCTATCCAGACTGTAAACATTTTCCCAGGTAACGCTGCTCACTGCCTATCCACACTGTAATCATTTCACCAGGGAACACTGCTCACTGCCTATCCACACTGTAATCATTTGCCCAGGTAACGCTGCTCACCGCCTATACACACTGTAACCATTTTCCCAGGAAATGCTGCTCGCTGCCTATCCACACTGTAATCATATGCCCAGGTAACTCTGCTCACTGTCTATCCACACTGTAAACATTTCCCTAGGGAACACTGCTCAATGCCTATCCACAGTGTAATCATTTCCCCAGGGAACACTGCTCACTGCCTATCCATACTGTAAACATTTTCCCAGATAACGCTGCTCACTGCTTATTCACACTGTAATCATCCGCCCAGGTAACGCTGCTCACCGCCTATACACACTGTAACCATTTTCCCAGGAAATGCTGCTCGCTGCCTATCCACACTGTAATCATTTCCCCAGGGAACACGGCACACTGCCTATCCACACTGTAATAATTTCCCCAGGTAACGCTGCTCACTGCCTATCCACACTGTAATCAGCCGCACAGGTAACGCTGCTCACTCCCTATCCACACTGTAAACATTTTCCCAGGTAACGCTGCTCACTGCCTAACCGCACTGTAATAGTTTCCCCAGGGAACGCTGCTCACTGCCTATCCACCCAGTAATCGTTTCCCCAGGGAACGCAGCTCACTGCCATTCCACACTGTAAACATTTCCCCAGGGAACACTGCTCATTGCCTATCCGCACTGAAAAACATTTTCCCAGGTAACGGTGCTGACTGCCTATTCACACTGTAATCATTTGCTCATGGAACACTGCTCACTGCCTATCTACACTGTAAACATTTCCCCAGGTAACCCTGCTCACTGCCTATCCACACTGTAAACATTTTCCCAGGGAAGACTGCTCACTGCCCATCCACAGTGTAATCATTTCCCCAGGTAACGCTGCTCACTGCCTATCCACACTGTAATCATATCCCCAGGTAACTCTGCTCACTGCCTATCCACACTGTAAACATTTCCCCAGGGAACACTGCTCAATGCCTATCCACAGTGTAATCATTTCCCCAGGGAACACTGCTCACTGTCTATCCACACTGTAAACATTTCCCTACGGAACACTGCTCAATGCCTATCCACAGTGTAATCATTTCCCCAGGGAACACGGCACACTGCCTATCCACACTGTAATAATTTCCCCAGGTAACGCTGCTCACTGCCTATCCACACTGTAATCATTTCCCCAAGGAACACAGCTCACTGCCTATCCACACTGTAAACATTTCCCCAGGTAACCCTGCTCACTGCCTATCCACACTGTAAACATTTTCCCAGGAAACACTGCTCACTGCCTATCCACACTGTAAACATTTTCCCAGGTAAAGCTGCTCACTGCCTATCCACACTGTAATCATTTCACCAGGGAACACTGCTCACTGCCTATCCACACTGTAATCATTTGCCCAGGTAACGCTGCTCACCGCCTATACACACTGTAACCATTTTCCCAGGAAATGCTGCTCGCTGCCTATCCACACTGTAATCATATGCCCAGGTAACTCTGCTCACTGTCTATCCACACTGTAAACATTTCCCTAGGGAACACTGCTCAATGCCTATCCACAGTGTAATCATTTCCCCAGGGAACACTGCTCACTGCCTATCCATACTGTAAACATTTTCCCAGATAACGCTGCTCACTGCTTATTCACACTGTAATCATCCGCCCAGGTAACGCTGCTCACCGCCTATACACACTGTAACCATTTTCCCAGAAAATGCTGCTCGCTGCCTATCCACACTGTAATCATATGCCCAGGTAACTCTGCTCACTGTCTATCCACACTGTAAACATTTCCCTAGGGAACACTGCTCAATGCCTATCCACAGTGTAATCATTTCCCCAGGGAACACTGCTCACTGCCTATCCATACTGTAAACATTTTCCCAGATAACGCTGCTCACTGCTTATTCACACTGTAATCATCCGCCCAGGTAACGCTGCTCACTGCCTATCCACACTGTAAACATTTTCCCTGATAACGCTGCTCACTGCTTATCCACACTGTAATCATCCGCCCAGGTAACGCTGCTCACTGCCTATCCACACTGTAAACATTTTCCCAGGGAACACGGCACACTGCCTATCCACACTGTAATAATTTCCCCATGGAACACTGCTCACTGCCTATCTACACTGTAAACATTTCCCCAGGTAAAGCTGCTCACTGCCTATCCATACTGTAAACATTTTCCCAGGAAATGCTGCTCGCTGCCTATCCACACTGTAATCATATCCCCAGGTAACTCTGCTCACTGCCTATCCAGACTGTAAACATTTCCCCAGATAACGCTGCTCACTGCTTATCCACACTGTAATCATATCCCCAGGTAACTCTGCTCACTGCCTATCCATACTGTAAACATTTTCCCAGATAACGCTGCTCACTGCTTATCCACACTGTAATCATATCCCCAGGTAACTCTGCTCACTGCCTATCCACACTGTAAACATTTCCCCAGGGAACACTGCTCAATGCCTATCCACAGTGTAATGATTTCCCCATGGAACACTGCTCACTGCCTATCTACACTGTAAACATTTCCCCAGGGAACACTGCTCACTGCCTATCCACAGTGTAATCATTTCCCCAGGTAACGCTGCTCACTGCCTATCCACACTGTAATCGTTTCCCCAGGGAACACTGCTCACTGCTTATCCACACTGTAATCATCCGCCCAGGTAACGCTGCTCACTGCCTATCCACACTGTAAACATTTTCCCAGGGAACACGGCACACTGCCCATCCACACTGTAATAATTTACCCAGGTAACGCTGCTCACTGCCTATCCACACTGTAAACATTTTCCCAGGGAACACTGCTGACTGCCTATCCACACTGTAAACATTTTCCCAGGTAACGCTGCTCACTGCCTATCCACACTGTACTCATTTCACCAGGGAACACTGCTCACTGCCTATCCACACTGTAATCATTTGCCCAGGTAACGCTGCTCACTGCCTATCCACACTGTAAACATTTTCCCAAGGAACACTGCTCACTGCCTATCCACACTGTAATCATTTCCCCAGGTAACGCTGCTCACTGCCTATCCACACTGTAATCGTTTCCCCAGGGAACACTGCTCACAGCGTATCCACAGTGTAAACATTTTCCCAGGTAACGCAGCTCACTGCCTATCCACATTGTAAACATTTTCCCAGGTAACACTACTCACTGCCTATCCACACTGTAATCATTTCCCCATATAACGCTGCCCACTGCCTATCCAAACTGTAATCATTTCACCATGGAACACTGCTCACTGCTTATCTACACTGTAAACATTTCCCCAGGTAAAGCTGCTCACTGCCTATCCATACTGTAAACATTTTCCCAGGAAATGCTGCTCGCTGCCTATCCACACTGTAATCATATCCCCAGGTAACTCTGCTCACTGCCTATCCAGACTGTAAACATTTCCCCAGATAACGCTGATCACTGCTTATCCACACTGTAATCATATCCCCAGGTAACTCTGCTCACTGCCTATCCATACTGTAAACATTTTCCCAGATAACGCTGCTCACTGCTTATCCACACTGTAATCATATCCCCAGGTAACTCTGCTCACTGCCTATCCACACTGTAAACATTTCCCCAGGGAACACTGCTCAATGCCTATCCACAGTGTAATGATTTCCCCATGGAACACTGCTCACTGCCTATCTACACTGTAAACATTTCCCCAGGGAACACTGCTCACTGCCTATCCACAGTGTAATCATTTCCCCAGGTAACGCTGCTCACTGCTTTTCCACACTGTAATCGTTTCCCCAGGGAACACTGCTCACTGCTTATCCACACTGTAATCATCCGCCCAGGTAACGCTGCTCACTGCCTATCCACACTGTAAACATTTTCCCAGGGAACACGGCACACTGCCTATCCACACTGTAATAATTTACCCAGGTAACGCTGCTCACTGCCTATCCACACTGTAAACATTTTCCCAGGGAACACTGCTCACTGCCTATCCACACTGTAAACATTTTCCCAGGTAAGGCTGCTCACTGCCTATCCACACTGTACTCATTTCACCAGGGAACACTGCTCACTGCCTATCCACACTGTAATCATTTGCCCAGGTAACGCTGCTCACTGCCTATCCACACTGTAAACATTTTCCCAAGGAACACTGCTCACTGCCTATCCACACTGTAATCATTTCCCCAGGTAACGCTGCTCACTGCCTATCCACACTGTAATCGTTTCCCCAGGGAACACTGCTCACAGCGTATCCACAGTGTAAACATTTTCCCAGGTAACGCAGCTCACTGCCTATCCACATAGTAAACATTTTCCCAGGTAACACTACTCACTGCCTATCCAAACTGTAATCATTTCACCATGGAACACTGCTCACTGCCTATCCACACTGTAAACATTTCCCGAGGGAACACTGCTCACTGCCTATCCACACTGTAATCATTTCCCCAGGGAACAGTGCTCACTGCCTATCCACACTGTAAACATTTTCCCAGCTAACGCTGCTCACTGCTTATCCACACTGTAATTATCCGCCCAGATAACGCTGCTCACTGCCTGTCCACACTGTAAACATTTTCGCAGGTAACGCTGCTCACTGCCTATCCACACTGTAAACATTTTCCCAGGGAACACGGCACACTGCCTATCCACACTGTAATAATTTCCCCAGGTAACGCTGCTCACTGCCTATCCACACTGTAATCAGCCGCACAGGTAACGCTGCTCACTCCCTATCCACACTGTAAACATTTTCCCAGGTAACGCTGCTCACTGCCTAACCACACTGTAATAGTTTCCCCAGGGAACGCTGCTCACTGCCTATCCACCCAGTAATCGTTTCCCCAGGGAACGCAGCTCACTGCCATTCCACACTGTAAACATTTCCCCAGGGAACACTGCTCATTGCCTATCCACACTGTAATCATTTGCTCATGGAACACTGCTCACTGCCTATCTACACTGTAAACATTTCCCCAGGTAACCCTGCTCACTGCCTATCCACACTGTAATCATATCCCCAGGTAACGCTGCTCACTGCCTATCCACACAGAAAACATTTCCCCAGGGAACACAGCTGAATGCCTATCCACAATGTAATAATTTCCCCAGGGAACACTGCTCACTGCCTATCCACACTGTAAACATTTCCCGAGGGAACACTGCTCACTGACTATCCACACTGTAATCATTTCCCCAGGGAACAGTGCTCACTGCCTATCCACACTGTAAACATTTTCCCAGCTAACGCTGCTCACTGCTTATCCACACTGTAATCATCCGCCCAGATAACGCTGCTCACTGCCTGTCCACACTGTAAACATTTTCGCAGGTAACGCTGCTCACTGCCTATCCACACTGTAAACATTTTCCCAGGGAACACGGCACACTGCCTATCCACACTGTAATAATTTCCCCAGGTAACGCTGCTCACTGCCTATCCACACTGTAATCAGCCGCACAGGTAACGCTGCTCACTCCCTATCCACACTGTAAACATTTTCCCAGGTAACGCTGCTCACTGCCTATCCACACAGTAATCGTTTCCCCAGGGAATGAAGCTCACTGCAATTCCACACTGCAAACATTTCCCCATGGAACACTGCTCACTGCCTATCTACACTGTAAACATTTCCCCAGGTAACCCTGCTCAATGCCTATCCACACTGTAAACTTTTCCCCAGGGAATACTGCTCACTGCCTATCCACAGTGTAATCATTTCCCCAGGTAACGCTGCTCACTGCCTATCCACACTGTAATCGTTTCCCCAGGGAACACTGCTCACTGCCTATCCATACTGTAAACATTTTCCCAGGAAATGCTGCTCGCTGCCTATCCACACTGTAATCATATCCCCAGGTAACTCTGCTCACTGCCTATCCACACTGTAAACATTTCCCCATGGAACACTGCTCACTGCCTATCTACACTGTAAACATTTCCCAAGGGAACACTGCTCACTGCCTATCCACAGTGTAATCATTTCCCCAGGTAACGCTGCTCACTGCCTATCCACACTGTAATCGTTTCCCCAGGGAACACTGCTCACTGCTTATCCACACTGTAATCATCCGCCTAGGTAACGCTGCTCACTGCCTATCCACACTGTAAACATTTTCCCAGGGAACACGGCACACTGCCTATCCACACTGTAATAATTTACCCAGGTAACGCTGCTCACTGCCTATCCACACTGTAAACATTTTCCCAGGGAACACTGCTCACTGCCTATCCACACTGTAAACATTTTCCCAGGTAACGCTGCTCACTGCCTATCCACACTGTACTCATTTCACCAGGGAACACTGCTCACTGCCTAACCACACTGTAATCATTTGCCCAGGTAACGCTGCTCACTGCCTATCCACACTGTAAACATTTTCCCAAGGAACACTGCTCACTGCCTATCCACACTGTAATCATTTCCCCAGGTAACGCTGCTCACTGCCTATCCACACTGTAATCGTTTCCCCAGGGAACACTGCTCACTGCCTATCCACAGTGTAAACATTTTCCCAGGTAACGCAGCTCACTGCCTATCCACATTGTAAACATTTTCCCAGGTAACACTACTCACTGCCTATCCACACTGTAATCATTTCCCCATATAACGCTGCCCACTGCCTATCCAAACTGTAATCATTTCACCATGGAACACTGCTCACTGCCTATCCACACTGTAAACATTTTCCCAGGGAACACGGCACACTGCCTATCCACACTGTAATAATTTCCCCAGGTAACGCTGCTCACTGCCTATCCACACTGTAATCAGCCGCACAGGTAACGCTGCTCACTCCCTATCCACACTGTAAACATTTTCCCAGGTAACGCTGCTCACTGCCTATCCACACAGTCATCGTTTCCCCAGGGAATGCAGCTCACTGCAATTCCACACTGTAAACATTTCCCCATGGAACACTGCTCACTGCCTATCTACACTGTAAACATTTCCCCAGGTAACCCTGCTCAATGCCTATCCACACTGTAAACTTTTCCCCAGGGAACACTGCTCACTGCCTATCCACAGGGTAATCATTTCCCCAGGTAACGCTGCTCACTGCCTATCCACACTGTAATCGTTTCCCCAGGGAACACTGCTCACTGCCGATCCATACTGTAAACATTTTCCCAGGAAATGCTGCTCGCTGCCTATCCACACTGTAATCATATCCCCAGGTAACTCTGCTCACTGCCTATCCACACTGTAAACATTTCCCCAGGGAACACTGCTCAATGCCTATCCACAGTGTAATCATTTCCCCATGGAACCCTGCTCACTGCCTATCTACACTGTAAACATTTCCCCAGGGAACACTGCTCACTGCCTATCCACAGGGTAATCATTTCCCCAGGTAACGCTGCACACTGCCTATCCACACTGTAATCGTTTCCCCAGGGAACACTGCTCACTGCTTATCCACACTGTAATCATCCGCCTAGGTAACGCTGCTCACTGCCTATCCACACTGTAAACATTTTCCCAGGGAACACGGCACACTGCCTATCCACACTGTAATAATTTACCCAGGTAACGCTGCTCACTGCCTATCCACACTGTAAACATTTTCCCAGGGAAAACTGCTCACTGCCTATCCACACTGTAAACATTTTCCCAGGTAACGCTGCTCACTGCCTATCCACACTGTACTCATTTCACCAGGGAACACTGCTCACTGCCTATCCACACTGTAATCATTTGCCCAGGTAACGCTGCTCACTGCCTATCCACACTGTAAACATTTTCCCAAGGAACACTGCTCACTGCCTATCCACACTGTAATCATTTCCCCAGGTAACGCTGCTCACTGCCTATCCACACTGTAATCGTTTCCCCAGGGAACACTGCTCACTGTCTATCCACAGTGTAAACATTTTCCCAGGTAACGCAGCTCACTGCCTATCCACATTGTAAACATTTTCCCAGGTAACACTACTCACTGCCTATCCACACTGTAATCATTTCCCCATATAACGCTGCCCACTGCCTATCCAAACTGTAATCATTTCACCATGGAACACTGCTCACTGCCTATCCACACTGTAAACATTTCCCGAGGGAACACTGCTCACTGCCTATCCACACTGTAATCATTTCCCCAGGGAACAGTGCTCACTGCCTATCCACACTGTAAACATTTTCCCAGCTATCGCTGCTCACTGCTTATCCACACTGTAATTATCCGCCCAGAAAACGCTGCTCACTGCCTGTCCACACTGTAATCATTTCCCCAGGGAACACTGCTCACTCCCTATCCACACTGTAAACATTTTCGCAGGTAACGCTGCTCCCTGCCTATCCACACTGTAAACATTTTCCCAGGGAACACGGCACACTGCCTATCCACACTGTAATAATTTCCCCAGGTAACGCTGCTCACTGCCTATCCACACTGTAATCAGCCGCACAGGTAACGCTGCTCACTCCCTATCCACACTGTAAACATTTTCCCAGGTAACGCTGCTCACTGCCTAACCACACTGTAATAGTTTCCCCAGGGAACGCTGCTCACTGCCTATCCACCCAGTAATCGTTTCCCCAGGGAACGCAGCTCACTGCCATTCCACACTGTAAACATTTCCCCAGGGAACACTGCTCATTGCCTATCCGCACTGAAAAACATTTTCCCAGGTAACGGTGCTGACTGCCTATTCACACTGTAATCATTTGCTCATGGAACACTGCTCACTGCCTATCTACACTGTAAACATTTCCCCAGGTAACCCTGCTCACTGCCTATCCACACTGTAAACATTTTCCCAGGGAAGACTGCTCACTGCCCATCCACAGTGTAATCATTTCCCCAGGTAACGCTGCTCACTGCCTATCCACACTGTAATCATATCCCCAGGTAACTCTGCTCACTGCCTATCCACACTGTAAACATTTCCCCAGGGAACACTGCTCAATGCCTATCCACAGTGTAATCATTTCCCCAGGGAACACTGCTCACTGTCTATCCACACTGTAAACATTTCCCTACGGAACACTGCTCAATGCCTATCCACAGTGTAATCATTTCCCCAGGGAACACGGCACACTGCCTATCCACACTGTAATAATTTCCCCAGGTAACGCTGCTCACTGCCTATCCACACTGTAATCATTTCCCCAAGGAACACAGCTCACTGCCTATCCACACTGTAAACATTTCCCCAGGTAACCCTGCTCACCGCCTATACACACAGTAACCATTTTCCCAGGAAATGCTGCTCGCTGCCTATCCACACTGTAATCATATGCCCAGGTAACTCTGCTCACTGTCTATCCACACTGTAAACATTTCCCTAGGGAACACTGCTCAATGCCTATCCACAGTGTAATCATTTCCCCAGGGAACACTGCTCACTGCCTATCCATACTGTAAACATTTTCCCAGATAACGCTGCTCACTGCTTATTCACACTGTAATCATCCGCCCAGGTAACGCTGCTCACTGCCTATCCACACTGTTAACATTTTCCCTGATAACGCTGCTCACTGCTTATCCACACTGTAATCATCCGCCCAGGTAAAGCTGCTCACTGCCTATCCACACTGTAAACATTTTCCCAGGGAACACGGCACACTGCCTATCCACACTGTAATCATTTCCCCATGGAACACTGCTCACTGCCTATCCACACTGTAAACATTTCCCCAGGTAACCCTGCTCACTGCCTATCCACACTGTAAACATTTTCCCAGGTAACGCTGCTCACTGCCTAACCACACTGTAATCATTTCACCAGGGAACACTGCTCACTGCCTATCCACACTGTAATCATTTGCCCAGGTAACGCTGCTCACTGCCTATCCACACTGTAAACATTTTCCCAGGGAACACTGCTCACTGCCTATCCACACTGTAATCATTTCCCCAGGGAACAGTGCTCACTGCCTATCCACACTGTAAACATTTTCCCAGCTAACGCTGCTCACTGCTTATCCACACTGTAATTATCCGCCCAGATAACGCTGCTCACTGCCTGTCCACACTGTAAACATTTTCGCAGGTAACGCTGCTGACTGCCTATCCACACTGTAAAAATTTTCCCAGGGAACACGGCACACTGCCTATCCACACTGTAATAATTTCCCCAGGTAACGCTGCTCACTGCCTATCCACACTGTAATCAGCCGCACAGGTAACGCTGCTCACTCCCTATCCACACTCTAAACATTTTCCCAGGTAACGCTGCTCACTGCCTAACCACACTGTAATCATTTCCCCAGGTAACGCTGCTCACTGCCTATCCACACTGTAATTATATCCCCAGGTAACTCTGCTCACTGCCTATCCACACTGTAAACATTTCCCCAGGGAACACTGCTCAATGCCTATCCACAGTGTAATCATTTCCCCAGGGAACACTGCTCACTGTCTATCCACACTGTAAACATTTCCCTAGGGAACACTGCTCAATGCCTATCCACAGTGTAATCATTTCCCCAGGGAACACGGCACACTGCCTATCCACACTGTAATAATTTCCCCTGGTAACGCTGCTCACTGCCTATCCACACTGTAATCATTTCCCCATGGAACAGAGCTCACTGCCTATCCACACTGTAAACATTTCACCAGGTAACCCTGCTCACTGCCTATCAACACTGTAAACATTTTCCCAGGAAACACTGCTCACTGCCTATCCACACTGTAAACATTTTCCCAGGTAACGCTGCTCACTGCCTATCCACACTGTAATCATTTCACCAGGGAACACTGCTCACTGCCTATCCACACTGTAATCATTTGCCCAGGTAACGCTGCTCACCGCCTATACACACTGTAACCATTTTCCCAGGAAATGCTGCTCGCTGCCTATCCACACTGTAATCATATGCCCAGGTAACTCTGCTCACTGCCTATCCACACTGTAAATATTTCCCCAGGGAACACTGCTCAATGCCTATCCACAGTGTAATCATTTCCCCAGGGAACACTGCTCACTGTCTATCCACACTGTAAACATTTCCCTAGGGAACACTGCTCTATGCCTATCCACAGTGTAATCATTTCCCCAGGGAACACTGCTCACTGCCTATCCACACTGTAAACATTTTCCAAGATAACGCTGCTCACTGCTTATTCACACTGTAATCATCCGCCCAGGTAACGCTGCTCACTGCCTATCCACACTGTTAACATTTTCCCAGATAACGCTGCTCACTGCTTATCCACACTGTAATCATTTGCCCAGGTAACGCTGCTCACTGCCTATCCACACTGTAAACATTTTCCCAGGGAACACTGCTCACTGCCTATCCACACTGTAATCATTTCCCCAGGTAACGCTGCTCACTGCCTATCCACACTGTAATCATTTCCCCATGGAACACTGCTCACTGCCTATCCACACTGTAAACATTTCCCCAGGAAACCCTGCTCACTGCCTATCCACACTGTAAACATTTTCCCAGGGAACACTGCTCACTGCCTATCCACACTGTAAACATTTTCCCAGGTAACACTGCTCACTGCCTAACCACACTGTAATCATTTCACCAGGGAACACTGCTGACTGCCTATCCACACTGTAATCATTTGCCCAGGTAACGCTGCTCACTGCCTATCCACACTGTAAACATTTTCCCAGGGAACACTGCTCACTGCCTATCCACACTGTAATCATTTCCCCAGGTAACGCTGCTCACTGCCTATCCATACTGTAATCGTTTCCCCAGGGAACACTGCTCACTGCCTATCCACACTGTAAACATTTTCCCAGGGAACACGGCACACTGCCTATCCACAGTGTAATAATTTCCCCAGGTAACGCTGCTCACTGCCTATCCACACTGTTAATATTTTCCCAGCTAACGCTGCTCACTGCTTATCCACACTGTAATCATCCGCCCAGATAACGCTGCTCACTGCCTGTCCACACTGTAAACATTTTCCCAGGGAACACGGAACACTGCCTATCCACACTGTAATAATTTCCCCAGGTAACGCTGCTCACTGCCTATCCACACTGTAATCAGCCGCAGAGGTAACGCTGCTCACTCACTATCCACACTGTAAACATTTTCCCAGGTAACGCGGCTCACTGCCTATCCACACAGTAATCGTTTCCCCAGGGAACGCAGCTCACTGCAATTCCACACTGTAAACATTTCCCCATGGAACACTGCTCACTGCCTATCTACACTATAAACATTTCCCCAGGTAACCCTGCTCACTGCCTATCCACACTGTAAACATTTCCCCAGGGAACACTGCTCACTGCCTATCCACAGTGTAATCATTTCCCCAGGTAACGCTGCTCACTGCCTATCCACACTGTAATCGTTTCCCCAGGGAACACTGCTCACTGCCTATCCATACTGTAAACATTTTCCCAGGAAATGCTGCTCGCTGCCTATCCACACTGTAATCATATCCCCAGGTATCTCTGCTCACTACCTATCCACACTGTAAACATTTCCCCAGGGAACACTGCTCAATGCCTATCCACAGTGTAATCATTTCCCCAGGGAACACTGCTCACTGCCTATCCACACTGTAAACATTTTCCCAGATAACGCTGCTCACTGCTTATCCACACTGTAATCATCCGCCCAGATAACGCTGCTCACTGCCTGTCCACACTGTAAACATTTTCGCAGGTAACGCTGCTCACTGCCTATCCACACTGTAAACATTTTCCCAGGGAACACGGAACACTGCCTATCCACACTGTAATAATTTCCCCAGGTAACGCTGCTCACTGCCTATCCACACTGTAATCAGCCGCAGAGGTAACGCTGCTCACTCACTATCCACACTGTAAACATTTTCCCAGGTAACGCGGCTCACTGCCTATCCACACAGTAATCGTTTCCCCAGGGAACGCAGCTCACTGCAATTCCACACTGTAAACATTTCCCCATGGAACACTGCTCACTGCCTATCTACACTGTAAACATTTCCCCAGGTAACCCTGCTCACTGCCTATCCACACTGTAAACATTTCCCCAGGGAACACTGCTCACTGCCTATCCACAGTGTAATCATTTCCCCAGGTAACGCTGCTCACTGCCTATCCACACTGTAATCGTTTCCCCAGGGAACACTGCTCACTGCCTATCCATACTGTAAACATTTTCCCAGGAAATGCTGCTCGCTGCCTATCCACACTGTAATCACATCCCCAGGTATCTCTGCTCACTGCCTATCCACACTGTAAACATTTCCCCAGGGAACACTGCTCAATGCCTATCCACAGTGTAATCATTTCCCCATGGAACACTGCTCACTGCCTATCCACAGTGTAATCATTTCCCCAGGTAACGCTGCTCACTGCTTATCCACACTGTAATCATCCGCCCAGGTAACGCTGCTCACTGCCTATCCACACTGTAAACATTTTCCCAGGGAACACGGCACACTGCCTATCCACACTGTAATAATTTACCCAGGTAACGCTGCTCACTGCCTATCCACACTGTAAACATTTTCCCAGGGAACACTGCTCACTGCCTATCCACACTGTAAACATTTTCCCAGGTAACGCTGCTCACTGCCTATCCACACTGTACTCATTTCACCAGGGAACACTGCTCACTGCCTATCCACACTGTAATCATTTGTCCAGGTAACGCTGCTCACTGCCTATCCACACTGTAAACATTTTCCCAAGGAACACTGCTCACTGCCTATCCACACTGTAATAATTTACCCAGGTAACGCTGCTCACTGCCTATCCACACTGTAAACATTTTCCCAGGGAAGACTGCTCACTGCCTATCCACAGTGTAAACATTTTCCCAGGTAACGCTGCTCACTGCCTATCCACACTGTACTCATTTCACCAGGGAACACTGCTCACTGCCTATCCACACTGTAATCATTTGCCCAGGTAACGATGCTCACTGCCTATCCACACTGTAAACATTTTCCCAAGGAACACTGCTCACTGCCTATCCACACTGTAATCATTTCCCCAGGTAACGCTGCTCACTGCCTATCCACACTGTAAACATTTTCCCAAGGAACACTGCTCACTGCCTATCCACACTGTAATAATTTACCCAGGTAACGCTGCTCACTGCCTATCCACACTGTAAACATTTCCCCAGGGAACACTGCTCACTGCCTATCCACACTGTAAACATTTTCCCAAGGAACACTGCTCACTGCCTATCCACACTGTAATCATTTCCCCAGGTAACGCTGCTCACTGCCTATCCACACTGTAATCGTTTCCCCAGGGAACACTGCTCACTGCCTATCCACACTGTAAACATTTTCCCAGGTAACGCTGCTCACTGCCTATCCACATTGTAAACATTTTCCCAGGTAACACTGCTCACTGCCTATCCACACTGTAATCATTTCCCCATATAAGGCTGCCCACTGCCTATCCAAACTGTAATCATTTCCCCATGGAACACTGCTCACTGCCTATCCACACTGTAAACATTTCCCTAGGGAACACTGCTCACTGCCTATCCACATTGTAAACATTTTCCCAGGTAACACTACTCACTGCCTATCCACACTGTAATCATTTCCCCATATAACGCTGCCCACTGCCTATCCAAACTGTAATCATTTCCCCATGGAACACTGCTCACTGCCTATCTACACTGTAAACATTTCCGTAGGGAACACTGCTCACTGCCTATCCACACTGTAATCATTTCCCCATATAACGCTGCCCACTGCCTATCCACACTGTAAACATTTTCCCAGATAACGCTGCTCTCTGCTTATCCACACTGTAATCATCCGCCCAGATAACGCTGCTCACTGCCTGTCCACACTGTAAACATTTTCCCAGGTAACGCTGCTCACTGCCTATCCACACTGTAAACAGTTTCCCAGGGAACACGGCACACTGCCTATCCACACTGTAATAATTTCCCCAGGTAACGCTTCTCACTGCCTATCCACACTGTAATCTGCCGCACAGGTAACGCTGCTCACTCCCTATCCACACTGTTAAAATTTTCCCAGGTAACGCTGCTCACTGCCTAACCACACTGTAATAGTTTCCCCAGGGAACGCTGCTCACTGCCTATCCACCCAGTAATCGTTTCCCCAGGGAACGCAGCTCACTGCCATTCCACACTGTAAACATTTCCCCAGGGGAGACTGCTCATTGCCTATCCGCACTGAAAAACATTTTCCCAGGTAACGCTGCTGACTGCCTATTCACACTGTAATCATTTGCTCATGGAACACTGCTCACTGCCTATCTACACTGTAAACATTTCCCCAGTTAACCCTGCTCACTGCCTATCCACACTGTAAACATTTTCCCAGGGAACACTGCTCACTGCCCATCCACAGTGTAATCATTTCCCCAGGTAACGCTGCTCACTGCCTATCCACACTGTAATCATATCCCCAGGTAACTCTGCTCACTGCCTATCCACACTGTAAACATTTCCCCAGGGAACACTGCTCAATGCCTATCCACAGTGTAATCATTTCCCCAGGGAACACTGCTCACTGTCTATCCACACTGTAAACATTTCCCTAGGGAACACTGCTCAATGCCTATCCACAGTGTAATCATTTCCCCAGGGAACACGGCACATTGCCTATCCACACTGTAATAATTTCCCCAGGTAACGCTGCTCACTGCCTATCCACACTGTAATAATTTCCCCATGGAACACAGCTCACTGCCTAACCACACTGTAAACATTTCCCCAGGTAACCCTGTTCACTGCCTATCCACACTGTAAACATTTTCCCAGGAAACACTGCTGACTGCCTATCCACACTGTAAACATTTTCCCAGGTAACGCTGCTCACTGCCTATCCGCACTGTAATCATTTCACCAGGGAACACTGCTCACTGCCTATCCACACTGTAAACATTTGCCCAGGTAAGGCTGCTCACCGCCTATACACACTGTAACCATTTTCCCAGGAAATGCTGCTCGCTGCCTATTCACACTGTAAACATATGCCCAGGTAACTCTGCTCACTGCCTATCCACACTGTAAACATTTCCCCAGGGAACACTGCTCAATGCCTATCCACAGTGTAAACATTTCCCCAGGGAACACTGCTCACTGTCTATCCACACTGTAAACATTTCCCTAGGGATCACTGCTCAATGCCTATCCACAGTGTAATCATTTCCCTAGGGATCACTGCTCAATGCCTATCCACACTGTAATCATCCGCCCAGGTAACGCTGCTCACTGCCTGTCCACACTGTAAACATTTTCCCAGATAACGCTGCTCACTGCTTATCCACACTGTAATCATCCGCCCAGGTAACGCTGCTCACTGCCTATCCACACTGTAAACATTTTCCCAGGGAACACGGCACACTGCCTATCCACACTGTAATAATTTCCCCAGGTAACGCTGCTCACTGCCTATCCACACTGTAATCATTTCCCCATGGAACACTGCTCATTGCCTATCCACACTGTAAACATTTCCCCAGGTAACCCTGCTCACTGCCTATCCACACTGTAAACATTTTCCCAGGGAACACTGCTCACTGCCTATCCACACTGTAAACATTTTCCCAGGTAACGCTGCTCACTGCCTAACCACACTGTAATCATTTCACCAGGTAACACTGCTCACTGCCTATCCACACTGTAAACATTTTCCCAGGTAACGCTGCTCACTGCCTAACCAGACTGTAATAGTTTCCCCAGGGAACGCTGCTCACTGCCTATCCACACAGTAATCGTTTCCCCAGGGAACGCAGCTCACTGCCATTTCACACTGTAAACATTTCCCCAGGGAACACTGCTCATTGCCTATCCGCACTGAAAAACATTTTCCCAGGTAACGCTGCTGACTGCCTATTCACACTGTAATCATTTGCTCATGGAACACTGCTCACTGCCTATCTACACTGTAAACATTTCCCCAGGTAACCCTGCTCACTGCCTATCCACACTGTAACCATTTCCCCAGGTAACGCTGCTCACTGCCTATCCACACTGTAATCGTTTCCCCAGGGAACACTGCTCACTGCCTATCCACACTGTAAACATTTTCCCAGGTAACGCTGCTCACTGCCTATCCACATTGTAAACATTTTCCCAGGTAACACTGCTCACTGCCTATCCACACTGTAAACATTTTCCCAGGTAACGCTGCTCACTGCCTATCCACATTGTAAACATTTTCCCAGGTAACACTGCTCACTGCCTATCCACACTGTAATCATTTCCCCATATTACGCTGCTCACTGCCTATCCAAACTGTAATCATTTCCTGATGGAACACTGCTCACTGCCTATCCACACTGTAATCATATCCCCAGGTAACGCTGCTCACTGCCTATCCACACAGAAAACATTTCCCCAGGGAACACAGCTCAATGCCTATCCACAATGTAATAATTTCCCCAGGGTACACTGCTCACTGCCTATCCACACTGCAAACATTTCCCGAGGGAACACTGCTCACTGCCTATCCACACTGTAATCATTTCCCCAGGGAATAGTGCTCACTGCCTAACCACACTGTAAACATTTTCCCAGCTAACGCTGCTCACTGCTTATCCACACTGTAATCATCCGCCCAGATAACGCTGCTCACTGCCTGTCCACACTGTAAACATTTTCGCAGGTAACGCTGCTCACTGCCTATCCACACTGTAAACATTTTCCCAGGGAACACGGCACACTGCCTATCCACACTGTAATAATTTCCCCAGGTAACGCTGCTCACTGCCTATCCACACTGTAATCAGCCGCACAGGTAACGCTGCTCACTCCCTATCCACACTGTAAACATTTTCCCAGGTAACGCTGCTCACTGCCTAACCACACTGTAATAGTTTCCCCAGGGAAGGCTGCTCACTGCCTATCCACCCAGTAATCGTTTCCACAGGGAACGCAGCTCACTGCCATTCCACACTGTAAACATTTCCCCAGGGAACACTGCTCATTGCCTATCCACAGTGTAACCATTTTCCCAGGAAATGCTGCTAGCTGCCTATCCACACTGTAATCATATGCCCAGGTAACTCTGCTCACTGCCTATCCACACTGTAAACATTTCCCCAGGGAACACTGCTCAATGCCTATCCACCGTGTAATCATTTCCCCAGGGAACACTGCTCACTGTCTATCCACACTGTAAACATTTCCCTAGGGAACACTGCTCAATGCCTATCCACAGTGTAATCATTTCCCCAGGGAACACTGCTCACTGCCTATCAACACTGTAAACATTTTCCCAGATAACGCTGCTCACTGCTTATTCACACTGTAATCATCCGCCCAGGTAACGCTGCTGACTGCCTGTCCACACTGTAAACATTTTCCCAGATAACGCTGCTCACTGCTTATCCACACTGTAATCATCCGCCCAGGTAACGCTGCTCACTGCCTATCCACACTGTAAACATTTTCCCAGGGAACACGGCACACTGCCTATCCACACTGTAATAATTTCCCCAGGTAACGCTGCTCACTGCCTATCCCCACTGTAATCATTTCCCCATGGAACACTGCTCACTGCCTATCCACACTGTAAACATTTCCCCAGGTAACCCTGCTCACTGCCTATCCACACTGTAAACATTTTCCCAGGGAACACTGCTCACTGCCTATCCACACTGTAAACATTTTCCCAGGTAACGCTGCTCACTGCCCAACCACACTGTAATCATTTCACCAGGGAACACTGCTCACTGCCTATCCACAGTGTAATCATTTGCCCAGGTAACGCTGCTCACTCCCTATCCACACTGTAAACATTTTCCCAGCTAACGCTGCTCACTGCTTATCCACACTGTATTCATCCGCCCAGATAACGCTGCTCACTGCCTGTCCACACTGTAAACATTTTCGCAGGTAACGCTGCTCACTGCCTATCCACACTGTAAACATTTTCCCAGGGAACACGGCACACTGCCTATCCACACTGTAATAATTTCCCCAGGTAACGCTGCTCACTGCCTATCCACACTGTAATCATTTCCCCATGGAACACTGCTCACTGCCTATCCACACGGTAAACATTTCCCCAGGTAACCCTGCTCACTGCCTATCCACACTGTAAACATTTTCCCAGGGAACACGGCACACTGCCTATCCACACTGTAATAATTTCCCCAGGTAACGCTGCTCACTGCCTATCCACTCTGTAATCATTTGCCCAGGTAACGCTGCTCACTCCCTATCCACACTGTAAACATTTTCCCAGCTAACGCTGCTCACAGCTGATCCACACTGTATTCATCCGCCCAGATAACGCTGCTCACTGCCTGTCCACACTGTAAACATTTTCGCAGGTAACGCTGCTCACTGCCTATCCATACTGTAAACATTTTCCCAGGGAACACGGCACACTGCCTATCCACACTGTAATAATTTCCCCAGGTAACGCTGCTCACTGCCTATCCACACTGTAATCATTTCCCCATGGAACACTGCTCACTGCCTATCCACACGGTAAACATTTCCCCAGGTAACCCTGCTCACTGCCTATCCACACTGTAAACATTTTCCCAGGGAACACTGCTCACTGCCTATCCACACTGTAGTCATTTCCCCAGGTAACGATGCTCACTGCCTATCCACACTGTAATCGTTTCCCCAGGGAACACTGCTCACTGCCTATCCACACTGTAATCAGCCGCACAGGTAACGTTGCTCACTCCCTATCCATACTGTAAACATTTTCCCAGTTAACGCTGCTCACTGCTTATCCACACTGTATTCATCCGCCCAGATAACGCTGCTCACTGCCTGTCCACACTGTAAACATTTTCGCAGGTAACGCTGCTCACTGCCTATCCACACTGTAAACATTTTCCCAGGGAACACGGCACACTGCCTATCCACACTGTAATAATTTCCCCAGGTAACGCTGCTCACTGCCTATCCACACTGTAATCAGCCGCACAGGTAACGCTGCTCACTCCCTATCCACACTGTAAACATTTTCCCAGGTAACGCTGCTCACTGCCTATCCACACAGTAATCGTTTCCCCAGGGAACGCAGCTCACTGCAATTCCACACTGTAAACATTTCCCCATGGAACACTGCTCACTGCCTATCCACACTGAAAACATTTCCCCAGGGAACACTGCTCACTGCCTATCCACAGTGTAATCATTTCCCCAGGTAACGCTGCTCACTGCCTATCCACACTGTAATCGTTTCCCCAGGGAACACTGCTCACTGCGTAACCATACTGTAAACATTTTCCCAGGAAATGCTGCTCGCTGCCTATCCACACTGTAATCATATCCCCAGGTAACTCTGCTCACTGCCTATCCACACTGTAAACATTTCCCCAGGGAACACTGCTCAATGCCTATCCACAGTGTAATCATTTCCCCATGGAACACTGCTCACTGCCTATCTACACGGTAAACATTTCCCCAGGGAACACTGCTCACTGCCTATCCACAGTGTAATCATTTCCCCAGGTAACACTGCTCACTGCTTATCCACACTGTAATCATCCGCCCAGGTAACGCTGCTCACTGCCTATCCACACTGTAAGCATTTTCCCAGGGAACACGGCACACTGCCTATCCACACTGTAATAATTTACCCAGGTAACGCTGCTCACTGCCTATCCACACTGTAAACATTTTCCCAGGGAACACTGCTCACTGCCTATCCACACTGTAAACATTTTCCCAGGTAACGCTGCTCACTGCCTATCCACACTGTACTCATTTCACCAGGGAACACTGCTCACTGCCTATCCACACTGTAATCATTTGCCCAGGTAACGCTGCTCACTGCCTATCCACACTGTAATTAGCCGCACAGGTAACGCTGCTCACTCCCTATCCACACTGTAAACATTTTCCCATGTAACGCTGCTCACTGCCTATCCATACAGTAATCGTTTCCCCAGGGAACGCAGCTCCCTGGAATTCCACACTGTAAACATTTCCCCATGGAACACTGCTCACTGCCTATCTACACTGTAAACATTTCCCCAGGTAACCCTGCTCACTGCCTATCCACACTGAAAACATTTCCCCAGGGAACACTGCTTACTGCCTATCCACAGTGTAATCATTTCCCCAGGTAACGCTGCTCACTGCCTATCCACACTGTAATCGTTTCCCCAGGGAACACTGCTCACTGCCTATCCATACTGTAAACATTTTCCCAGGAAATGCTGCTCGCTGCCTATCCACACTGTAATCATATCCCCAGGTAACTCTGCTCACTGCCTATCCACACTGTAAACATTTCCCCAGGGAACACTGCTCAATGCCTATCCACAGTGTAATCATTTCCCCATGGAACACTGCTCACTGCCTATCTATACTGTAAACATTTCCCCAGGGAACACTGCTCACTGCCTATCCACAGTGTAATCATTTCCCCAGGTAACGCTGCTCACTGCCTATCCACACTGTAATAATTTACCCAGGTAACGCTGCTCACTGCCTATCCACACTGTAAACATTTTCCCAGGGAACACTGCTCACTGCCTATCCACACTGTAAACATTTTCCCAGGTAACGCTGCTCACTGCCTATCCACACTGTAAACATTTTCCCAGATAACGCTGCTCACTGCTTATCCACACTGTAATCATCCGCCCAGGTAACGCTGCTCACTGCCTATCCACATTGTAAACATTTTCCCAGGGAACACGGCACACTGCCTATCCACACTGTAATAATTTCCCCAGGTAACGCTGCTCACTGCCTATCCACACTGTAATCATTTCCCCATGGAACACTGCTCACTGCCTATCCACACTGTAAACATTTCCCCAGGTAACCCTGCTCACTGCCTATCCACACTGTAAACATTTTCCCAGGGAACACTGCTCACTGCCTATCCACACTGTAAACATTTTCCCAGGTAACGCTGCTCACTGACTAACCACACTGTAATCATTTCTCCAGGTAACACTGCTCACTGCCTATCCACACTGTAATCATTTGCCCAGGTAACGCTGCTCACTGCCTATCCACACTGTAAACATTTTCCCAGGGAACACTGCTCACTGCCTATCCACACTGTAATCATTTCCCCACGTAACGCTGCTCACTGCCTATCCACACTGTTATCGTTTCCCCAGGGAACACTGCTCACTGCCTATCCACACTGTAAAGATTTTCCCAGGGAACACGGCACACTGCCTATCCACACTGTAATAATTTCCCCAGGTAACGCTGCTCACTGCCTATCCACACTGTAATCAGTCGCACAGGTAACGCTGCTCACTCCCTATCCACACTGTAAACATTTTCCCAGCTAACGCTGCTCACTGCTTATCCACACTGTAATCATCCGCCCAGATAACGCAGCTCACTGCCTGTCCACACTGTAAACATTTTCGCAGGTAACGCTGCTCACTGCCTATCCACACTGTAATCAGCCGCACAGGTAACGCTGCTCACTCCCTATCCACACTGTAAACATTTTCCCAGGTAACGCTGCTCACTGCCTATCCACACAGTAATCGTTTCCCCAGGGAACGCAGCTCACTGCAATTCCACACTGTAAACATTTCCCCATGGAACACTGCTCACTGCCTATCTACACTGTAAACATTTCCCCAGGTAACCCTGCTCACTGCCTATCCACACTGTAAACATTTCCCCAGGGAACACTGCTCACTGCCTATCCACACTGTAATCATTTCCCCAGGTATCGCTGCTCACTGCCTATCCACACTGTAATCGTTTTCCCAGGGAACACTGCTCACTGCCTATCCATACTGTAAACATTTTCCCAGGAAATGCTGCTCGCTGCCTATCCACACTGTAATCATATCCCCAGGTAACTCTGCTCACTGCCTATCCACACTGTAAACATTTCCCCAGGGAACACTGCTCAATGCCTATCCACAGTGTAATCATTTCCCCATGGAACACTGCTCACTGCCTATCCACAGTGTAATCAGCCGCACAGGTAACGCGGCTCACTCCCTATCCACACTGTAAACATTTTCCCAGGTAACGCTGCTCACTGCCTAACCATACTGTAAACATTTTCCCAGATAACGCTGCTCACTGCTTATCCACACTGTAATCATATCCCCAGGTAACTCTGCTCACTGCCTATCCACACTGTAAACATTTCCCCAGGGATCACTGCTCAATGCCTATCCACAGTGTAATCATTTCCCGATGGAACACTGCTCACTGCCTATCTACACTGTAAACATTTCCCCAGGGAACACTGCTCACTGCCTATCCACAGTGTAATCATTTCCCCAGGTAACGCTGCTCACTGCCTATCCACACTGTAATCGTTTCCCCAGGGAACACTGCTCACTGCTTATCCACACTGTAATCATCCGCCCAGGTAACGCTGCTCACTGCCTATCCACACTGTAATCATATGCCCAGGTAACTCTGCTCACTGCCTATCCACACTGTAAACATTTCCCCAGGGAACACTGCTCAATGCCTATCCACACTGTAATCATTTCCCCAGGGAACACTGCTCACTGCCTATCCACACTGTAAACATTTCCCCAGGTAACCCTGCTCACTGCCTATCCACACTGTAAACATTTTCCCAGGGAACACTGCTCACTGCCTATCCACACTGTAAACATTTTCCCAGATAACGCTGCTCACTGCCTAACCACACTGTAATCATTTCACCAGGGAACACTGCTCACTGCCTATCCACACTGTAATCATTTGCCCAGGTAACGCTGCTCACTGCCTATCCACACTGTAAAGATTTTCCCAGGGAACACGGCACACTGCCTATCCACACTGTAATAATTTCCCCAGGTAACGCTGCTCACTGCCTATCCACACTGTAATCAGTCGCACAGGTAACGCTGCTCACTCCCTATCCACACTGTAAACATTTTCCCAGCTAACGCTGCTCACTGCTTATCCACACTGTAATCATCCGCCCAGATAACGCAGCTCACTGCCTGTCCACACTGTAAACATTTTCGCAAGTAACGCTGCTCACTGCCTATCCACACTGTAATCAGCCGCACAGGTAACGCTGCTCACTCCCTATCCACACTGTAAACATTTTCCCAGGTAACGCTGCTCACTGCCTATCCACACAGTAATCGTTTCCCCAGGGAACGCAGCTCACTGCAATTCCACACTGTAAACATTTCCCCATGGAACACTGCTCACTGCCTATCTACACTGTAAACATTTCCCCAGGTAACCCTGCTCACTGCCTATCCACACTGTAAACATTTCCCCAGGGAACACTGCTCACTGCCTATCCACACTGTAATCATTTCCCCAGGTAACGCTGCTCACTGCCTATCCACACTGTAATCGTTTCCCCAGGGAACACTGCTCACTGCCTATCCATACTGTAAACATTTTCCCAGGAAATGCTGCTCGCTGCCTATCCACACTGTAATCATATCCCCAGGTAACTCTGCTCACTGCCTATCCACACTGTAAACATTTCCCCAGGGAACACTGCTCAATGCCTATCCACAGTGTAATCATTTCCCCATGGAACACTGCTCACTGCCTATCCACACTGTAATCAGCCGCACAGGTAACGCTGCTCACTGCCTATCCACACTGTAATCGTTTCCCCAGGGAACACTGCTCACTGCCTATCCATACTGTAAACATTTTCCCAGGAAATGCTGCTCGCTGCCTATCCACACTGTAATCATATCCCCAGGTAACTCTGCTCACTGCCTATCCACACTGTAAACATTTCCCCAGATAACGCTGCTCACTGCTTATCCACACTGTAATCATATCCCCAGGTAACTCTGCTCACTGCCTATCCACACTGTAAACATTTCCCCAGGGATCACTGCTCAATGCCTATCCACAGTGTAATCATTTCCCGATGGAACACTGCTCACTGCCTATCCACACTGTAAACATTTTCCCAGGTAACGCTGCTCACTGCCTAACCACAGTGTAATAGTTTCCCCAGGGAACGCTGCTCACTGCCTATCCACACAGTAATCGTTTCCCCAGGGAACACTGCTCACTGCCTATCCACACTGTAAACATTTTCCCAGGTAACGCTGCTCACTGCCTATCCACATTGTAAACATTTTCCCAGGTAACACTGCTCACTGCCTATCCACACTGTAATCATTTCCCCATATTACGCTGCTCACTGCCTATCCAAACTGTAATCATTTCCTGATGGAACACTGCTCACTGCCTATCCACACTGTAATCATATCCCCAGGTAACGCTGCTCACTGCCTATCCACACAGAAAACATTTCCCCAGGGAACACAGCTCAATGCCTATCCACAATGTAATAATTTCCCCAGGGAACACTGCTCACTGCCTATCCACACTGTAAACATTTCCCGAGGGAACACTGCTCACTGCCTATCCACACTGTAATCATTTCCCCAGGGAACAGAGCTCACTGCCTATCCACACTGTAAACATTTTCCCAGCTAACGCTGCTCACTGCTTATCCACACTGTAATCATCCGCCCAGATAACGCTGCTCACTGCCTATCCACACTGTAAACATTTTCGCAGGTAACGCTGCTCACTGCCTATCCACACTGTAAACATTTTCCCGGGGAACACGGCACACTGCCTATCCACACTGTAATAATTTCCCCAGGTAACGCTGCTCACTGCCTATCCACACTGTAATCAGCCGCACAGGTAACGCTGCTCACTCCCTATCCACACTGTAAACATTTTCCCAGGTAACGCTGCTCACTGCCTAACCACACTGTAATAGTTTCCCCAGGGAACGCTGCTCACTGCCTATCCACACAGTAATCGTTTCCCCAGGGAACGCAGCTCACTGCCATTCCACACTGTAAACATTTCCCCAGGGAACACTGCTCATTGCCTATCCGCACTGAAAAACATTTTCCCAGGTAACGCTGCTGACTGCCTATTCACACTGTAATCATTTGCTCATGGAACACTACTCACTGCCTATCTACACTGTAAACATTTCCCCAGGTAACCCTGCTCACTGCCTATCCACACTGTAAACATTTTCCCAGGGAACACTGCTCACTGCCCATCCACAGTGTAATCATTTCCCCAGGTAACGCTGCTCACTTCCTATCCACACTGTAATCATATCCCCAGGTAACTCTGCTCACTGCCTATCCACACTGTAAACATTTCCCCAGGGAACACTGCTCAATGCCTATCCACAGTTTAATCATTTCCCCAGGGAACACTGCTCACTGTCTATCCACACTGTAAACATTTCCCTAGGGAACACTGCTCAATGCCTATCCACAGTGTAATCATTTCCCCAGGGAACACGGCACACTGCCTATCCACACTGTAATAATTTCCCCAGGTAACGCTGCTCACTGCCTATCCACTCTGTAATCATTTCCCCATGGAACACAGCTCACTGCCTATCCACACTGTAAACATTTCCCCAGGTAACCCTGCTCACTGCCTATCCACACTGTAAACATTTTCCCAGATAACGCTGCTCACTGCTTATCCACACTGTAATCATCCGCCCAGGTAACGCTGCTCACTGCCTATCCACATTGTAAACATTTTCCCAGGGAACACGGCACACTGCCTATCCACACTGTAATAATTTCCCCAGGTAACGCTGCTCACTGCCTATCCACACTGTAATCATTTCCCCATGGAACACTGCTCACTGCCTATCCACACTGTAAACATTTCCCCAGGTAACCCTGCTCACTGCCTATCCACACTGTAAACATTTTCCCAGGGAACACTGCTCACTGCCTATCCACACTGTAAACATTTTCCCAGGTAACGCTGCTCACTGACTAACCACACTGTAATCATTTCTCCAGGTAACACTGCTCACTGCCTATCCACACTGTAATCATTTGCCCAGGTAACGCTGCTCACTGCCTATCCACACTGTAAACATTTTCCCAGGGAACACTGCTCACTGCCTATCCACACTGTAACCATTTCCCCAGGTAACGCTGCTCACTGCCTATCCACACTGTTATCGTTTCCCCAGGGAACACTGCTCACTGCCTATCCACACTGTAAAGATTTTCCCAGGGAACACGGCACACTGCCTATCCACACTGTAATAATTTCCCCAGGTAACGCTGCTCACTGCCTATCCACACTGTAATCAGTCGCACAGGTAACGCTGCTCACTCCCTATCCACACAGTAAACATTTTCCCAGCTAACGCTGCTCACTGCTTATCCACACTGTAATCATCCGCCCAGATAACGCAGCTCACTGCCTGTACACACTGTAAACATTTTCGCAGGTAACGCTGCTCACTGCCTATCCACACAGTAATCGTTTCCCCAGGGAACGCAGCTCACTGCAATTCCACACTGTAAACATTTCCCCATGGAACACTGCTCACTGCTTATCTACACTGTAAACATTTCCCCAGGTAACCCTGCTCACTGCCTATCCACACTGTAAACATTTCCCCAGGGAACACTGCTCACTGCCTATCCACACTGTAATCATTTCCCCAGGTAACGCTGCTCACTGCCTATCCACACTGTAATCGTTTCCCCAGGGAACACTGCTCACTGCCTATCCATACTGTAAACATTTTCCCAGGAAATGCTGCTCGCTGCCTATCCACACTGTAATCATATCCCCAGGTAACTCTGCTCACTGCCTATCCACACTGTAAACATTTCCCCAGGGAACACTGCTCAATGCCTATCCACAGTGTAATCATTTCCCCATGGAACACTGCTCACTGCCTATCCACACTGTAATCAGCCGCACAGGTAACGCGGCTCACTCCCTATCCACACTGTAAACATTTTCCCAGGTAACGCTGCTCACTGCCTAACCACAGTGTAATAGTTTCCTCAGGGAACGCTGCTCACTGCCTATCCACACAGTAATCGTTTCCCCAGGGAACACTGCTCACTGCCTATCCACACTGTAAACATTTTCCCAGGTAACGCTGCTCACTGCCTATCCACATTGTAAACATTTTCCCAGGTAACACTGCTCACTGCCTATCCACACTGTAATCATTTCCCCATATTACGCTGCTCACTGCCTATCCAAACTGTAATCATTTCCTGATGGAACACTGCTCACTGCCTATCCACACTGTAATCATATCCCCAGGTAACGCTGCTCACTGCCTATCCACACAGAAAACATTTCCCCAGGGAACACAGCTCAATGCCTATCCACAATGTAATAATTTCCCCAGGGAACACTGCTCACTGCCTATCCACACTGTAAACATTTCCCGAGGGAACACTGCTCACTGCCTATCCACACTGTAATCATTTCCCCAGGGAACAGAGCTCACTGCCTATCCACACTGTAAACATTTTCCCAGCTAACGCTGCTCACTGCTTATCCACACTGTAATCATCCGCCCAGATAACGCTGCTCACTGCCTATCCACACTGTAAACATTTTCGCAGGTAACGCTGCTCACTGCCTATCCACACTGTAAACATTTTCCCAGGGAACACGGCACACTGCCTATCCACACTGTAATAATTTCCCCAGGTAACGCTGCTCACTGCCTATCCACACTGTAATCAGCCGCACAGGTAACGCTGCTCACTCCCTATCCACACTGTAAACATTTTCCCAGGTAACGCTGCTCACTGCCTAACCACACTGTAATAGTTTCCCCAGGGAACGCTGCTCACTGCCTATCCACCCAGTAATCGTTTCCCCAGGGAACGCAGCTCACTGCCATTCCACACTGTAAACATTTCCCCAGGGAACACTGCTCATTGCCTATCCGCACTGAAAAACATTTTCCCAGGTAACGCTGCTGACTGCCTATTCACACTGTAATCATTTGCTCATGGAACACTACTCACTGCCTATCTACACTGTAAACATTTCTCCAGGTAACCCTGCTCACTGCCTATCCACACTGTAAACATTTTCCCAGGGAACACTGCTCACTGCCCATCCACAGTGTAATCATTTCCCCAGGTAACGCTGCTCACTGCCTATCCACACTGTAATCATATCCCCAGGTAACTCTGCTCACTGCCTATCCACACTGTAAACATTTCCCCAGGGAACACTGCTCAATGCCTATCCACAGTTTAATCATTTCCCCAGGGAACACTGCTCACTGTCTATCCACACTGTAAACATTTCCCTAGGGAACACTGCTCAATGCCTATCCACAGTGTAATCATTTCCCCAGGGAACACGGCACACTGCCTATCCACACTGTAATAATTTCCCCAGGTAACGCTGCTCACTGCCTATCCACTCTGTAATCATTTCCCCATGGAACACAGCTCACTGCCTATCCACACTGTAAACATTTCCCCAGGTAACCCTGCTCACTGCCTATCCCCACTGTAAACATTTTCCCAGGAAACACTGCTCACTGCCTATCCACACTGTAAACATTTTCCCAGGTAACGCTGCTCACGGCCTATCCACACTGTAATCATTTCACCAGGGAACACTGCTCACTGCCTATCCACACTGTAATCATTTGCCCAGGTAACGCTGCTCACCGCCTATACACACTGTAACCATTTTCCCAGGAAATGCTGCTAGCTGTCTATCCACACTGTAATCATATGCCCAGGTAACTCTGCTCACTGCCTATCCACACTGTAAACATTTCCCCAGGGAACACTGCTCAATGCCTATCCACCGTGTAATCATTTCCCCAGGGAACACTGCTCACTGTCTATCCACACTGTAAACATTTCCCTAGGGAACACTGCTCAATGCCTATCCACAGTGTAATCATTTCCCCAGGGAACACTGCTCACTGCCTATCCACACTGTAAACATTTTCCCAGATAACGCTGCTCACTGCTTATTCACACTGTAATCATCCGCCCAGGTAACGCTGCTCACTGCCTGTCCACACTGTAAACATTTTCCCAGATAACGCTGCTCACTGCTTATCCACACTGTAATCATCCGCCCAGGTAACGCTGCTCACTGCCTATCCACACTGTAAACATTTTCCCAGGGAACACGGCACAGTGCCTATCCACATTGTAATAATTTCCCCAGGTAACGCTGCTCACTCCCTATCCACACTGTAATCATTTCCCCATGGAACTCTGCTCACTGCCTATCTATACTGTAAACATTTCCCCAGGGAACACTGCTCACTGCCTATCAACAGTGTAATCATTTCCCCAGGTAACGCTGCTCACTGCCTATCCACACTGTAATCGTTTCACCAGGGAACACTGCTCACTGCCTATCCACAGTGTAATCATTTCCCCAGGTAACGCTGCTCACTGCCTATCCACACTGTAATCGTTTCCCCAGGGAACACTGCTCACTGCTTATCCACACTGTAATCATCCGCCCATGTAACGCAGCTCACTGCCTATCCACACTGTAAACATTTTCCCAGGGAACACGGCACACTGCCTATCCACACTGTAATAATTTACCCAGGTAACGCTGCTCACTGCCTATCCACACTGTAAACATTTTCCCAGGGAACACTGCTCACTGCCTATCCACACTGTAAACATTTTCCCAGGTAACGCTGCTCACTGCCTATCCACACTGTAAACATTTTCCCAGATAACGCTGCTCACTGCTTATCCACACTGTAATCATCCGCCCAGGTAACGCTGCTCACTGCCTATCCACAGTGTAATCATTTGCCCAGGTAACGCTGCTCACTGCCTATCCACACTGTAAACATTTTCCCAGGGAACACTGCTCACTGCCTATCCACAATGTAATCATTTCCCCAGGTAACGCTGCTCACTGCCTATCCACACTGTAATCATTTCCCCAGGGAACACTGCTCACTGCCTATCCACACTGTAAACATTTTCGCAGGGAACACGACACACTGCCTATCCACACTGTAATAATTTCCCCAGGTAACGCTGCTCACTGCCTATCCACTCTGTAATCATTTGCCCAGGTAACGCTGCTCACTCCCTATCCACACTGTAAACATTTTCCCAGATAACGCTGCTCACTGCTTATCCACACTGTATTCATCCGCCCAGATAACGCTGCTCACTGCCTGTCCACACTGTAAACATTTTCGCAGGTAACGCTGCTCACTGCCTATCCACACTATAAACATTTTCCCAGGGAACACGGCACACTGCCTATCCACACTGTAATAATTTCCCCAGGTAACGCTGCTCACTGCCTATCCACACTGTAATCATTTCCCCATGGAACACTGCTCACTGCCTATCCACACGGTAAACATTTCCCCAGGTAACCCTGCTCACTGCCTATCCACACTGTAAACATTTTCCCAGGGAACACTGCTCACTGCCTATCCACACTGTAATCATTTCCCCAGGTAACGCTGCTCACTGCCTATCCACACTGTAATCGTTTCCCCAGGGAACACTGCTCACTGCCTATCCACACTGTAATCAGCCGCACAGGTAACGTTGCTCACTCCCTATCCACACTGTAAACATTTTCCCAGTTAACGCTGCTCACTGCTTATCCACACTGTATTCATCCGCCCAGATAACGCTGCTCACTGCCTGTCCACACTGTAAACATTTTCGCAGGTAACGCTGCTCACTGCCTATCCACACTGTAATAATTTCCCCAGGTAACGCTGCTCACTGCCTATCCACACTGTAATCAGCCGCACAGGTAACGCTGCTCACTCCCTATCCACACTGTAAACATTTTCCCAGATAACGCTGCTCACTGCCTATCCACACAGTAATCGTTTCCCCAGGGAACGCAGCTCACTGCAATTCCACACTGTAAACATTTCCCCATGGAACACTGCTCACTGCCTATCCACACTGAAAACATTTCCCCAGGGAACACTGCTCACTGCCTATCCACAGTGTAATCATTTCCCCAGGTAACGCTGCTCACTGCCTATCCACACTGTAATCGTTTCCCCAGGGAACACTGCTCACTGCGTAACCATACTGTAAACATTTTCCCAGGAAATGCTGCTCGCTGCCTATCCACACTGTAATCATATCCACAGGTAACTCTGCTCACTGCCTATCCACACTGTAAACATTTCCCCAGGGAACACTGCTCAATGCCTATCCACAGTGTAATCATTTCCCTATGGAACACTGCTCACTGCCTATCTACACGGTAAACATTTCCCCAGGGAACACTGCTCACTGCCTATCCACAGTGTAATCTTTTCCCCAGGTAACACTGCTCACTGCTTATCCACACTGTAATCATCCGCCCAGGTAACGCTGCTCACTGCCTATCCACACTGTAAGCATTTTCCCAGGGAACACGGCACACTGCCTATCCACACTGTAATAATTTACCCAGGTAACGCTGCTCACTGCCTATCCACACTGTAAACATTTTCCCAGGGAACACTGCTCACTGCCTATCCACACTGTAAACATTTTCCCAGGTAACGCTGCTCACTGCCTATCCACACTGTACTCATTTCACCAGGGAACACTGCTCACTGCCTATCCACACTGTAATCATTTGCCCAGGTAACGCTGCTCACTGCCTATCCACACTGTAATTAGCCGCACAGGTAACGCTGCTCACTCCCTATCCACACTGTAAACATTTTCCCATGTAACGCTGCTCACTGCCTATCCATACAGTAATCGTTTCCCCAGGGAACGCAGCTCAGTGCAATTCCACACTGTAAACATTTCCCCATGGAACACTGCTCACTGCCTATCTACACTGTAAACATTTCCCCAGGTAACCCTGCTCACTGCCTATCCACACTGAAAACATTTCCCCAGGGAACACTGCTTACTGCCTATCCACAGTGTAATCATTTCCCCAGGTAACGCTGCTCACTGCCTATCCACACTGTAATCGTTTCCCCAGGGAACACTGCTCACTGCCTATCCATACTGTAAACATTTTCCCAGGAAATGCTGCTCGCTGCCTATCCACACTGTAATCTTATCCCCAGGTAACTCTGCTCACTGCCTATCCACACTGTAAACATTTCCCCAGGGAACACTGCTCAATGCCTATCCACAGTGTAATCATTTCCCCATGGAACACTGCTCACTGCCTATCTATACTGTAAACATTTCCCCAGGGAACACTGCTCACTGCCTATCCACAGTGTAATCATTTCCCCAGGTAACGCTGCTCACTGCCTATCCACACTGTAATCGTTTCACCAGGGAACACTGCTCACTGCCTATCCACAGTGTAATCATTTCCCCAGGTAACGCTGCTCACTGCCTATCCACACTGTAATCGTTTCCCCAGGGAACACTGCTCACTGCTTATCCACACTGTAATCATCCGCCCATGTAACGCTGCTCACTGCCTATCCACACTGTAAACATTTTCCCAGGGAACACGGCACACTGCCTATCCACACTGTAATAATTTACCCAGGTAACGCTGCTCACTGCCTGTCCACACTGTAAACATTTTCCCAGGGAACACTGCTCACTGCCTATCCACACTGTAAACATTTTCCCAGGTAACGCTGCTCACTGCCTATCCACACTGTAAACATTTTCCCAGATAACGCTGCTCACTGCTTATCCACACTGTAATCATCCGCCCAGGTAACGCTGCTCACTGCCTATCCACATTGTAAACATTTTCCCAGGGAACACGGCACACTGCCTATCTACACTGTAATAATTTCCCCAGGTAACGCTGCTCACTGCCTATCCACACTGTAATCATTTCCCCATGGAACACTGCTCACTGCCTATCCACACTGTAAACATTTCCCCAGGTAACCCTGCTCACTGCCTATCCACACTGTAAACATTTTCCCAGGGAACACTGCTCACTGCCTATCCACACTGTAAACATTTTCCCAGGTAACGCTGCTCACGGCCTAACCACACTGTAATCATTTCACCAGGTAACACTGCTCACTGCCTATCCACACTGTAATCATTTGCCCAGGTAACGCTGCTCACTGCCTATCCACACTGTAAACATTTTCCCAGGGAACACTGCTCACTGCCTATCCACACTGTAATCATTTCCCCTGGTAACGCTGCTCACTGCCTATCCACACTGTTATCGTTTCCCCAGGGAACACTGCTCACTGCCTATCCACACTGTAAAGATTTTCCCAGGGAACACGGCACACTGCCTATCCACACTGTAATAATTTCCCCAGGTAACGCTGCTCACTGCCTATCCACACTGTAATCAGCCGCACAGGTACCGCTGCTCACTCCCTATCCACACTGTAAACATTTTCCCAGCTAACGCTGCTCACTGCTTATCCACACTGTAATCATCCGCCCAGATAACGCTGCTCACTGCCTGTCCACACTGTAAACATTTTCGCAGGTAACGCTGCTCACTGCCTATCCACACTGTAATCAGCCGCACAGGTAACGCTGCTCACTCCCTATCCACACTGTAAACATTTTCCCAGGTAACGCTGCTCACTGCCTATCCATACAGTAATCGTTTCCCCAGGGAACGCAGCTCACTGCAATTCCACACTGTAAACATTTCCCCATGGAACACTGCTCACTGCCTATCTACATTGTAAACATTTCCCCAGGTAACCCTGCTCACTGCCTATCCACACTGTAAACATTTCCCCAGGGAACACGGCACACTGCCTATCCACACTGTAATAATTTACCCAGGTAACGCTGCTCACTGCCTGTCCACACTGTAAACATTTTCCCAGGGAACACTGCTCACTGCCTATCCACACTGTAAACATTTTCCCAGGTAACGCTGCTCACTGCCTATCCACACTGTAAACATTTTCCCAGATAACGCTGCTCACTGCTTATCCACACTGTAATCATCCGCCCAGGTAACGCTGCTCACTGCCTATCCACATTGTAAACATTTTCCCAGGGAACACGGCACACTGCCTATCTACACTGTAATAATTTCCCCAGGTAACGCTGCTCACTGCCTATCCACACTGTAATCATTTCCCCATGGAACACTGCTCACTGCCTATCCACACTGTAAACATTTCCCCAGGTAACCCTGCTCACTGCCTATCCACACTGTAAACATTTTCCCAGGGAACACTGCTCACTGCCTATCCACACTGTAAACATTTTCCCAGGTAACGCTGCTCACTGCCTAACCACACTGTAATCATTTCACCAGGTAACACTGCTCACTGCCTATCCACACTGTAATCATTTGCCCAGGTAACGCTGCTCACTGCCTATCCACACTGTAAACATTTTCCCAGGGAACACTGCTCACTGCCTATCCACACTGTAATCATTTCCCCTGGTAACGCTGCTCACTGCCTATCCACACTGTTATCGTTTCCCCAGGGAACACTGCTCACTGCCTATCCACACTGTAAAGATTTTCCCAGGGAACACGGCACACTGCCTATCCACACTGTAATAATTTCCCCAGGTAACGCTGCTCACTGCCTATCCACACTGTAATCAGCCGCACAGGTACCGCTGCTCACTCCCTATCCACACTGTAAACATTTTCCCAGCTAACGCTGCTCACTGCTTATCCACACTGTAATCATCCGCCCAGATAACGCTGCTCACTGCCTGTCCACACTGTAAACATTTTCGCAGGTAACGCTGCTCACTGCCTATCCACACTGTAATCAGCCGCACAGGTAACGCTGCTCACTCCCTATCCACACTGTAAACATTTTCCCAGGTAACGCTGCTCACTGCCTATCCATACAGTAATCGTTTCCCCAGGGAACGCAGCTCACTGCAATTCCACACTGTAAACATTTCCCCATGGAACACTGCTCACTGCCTATCTACACTGTAAACATTTCCCCAGGTAACCCTGCTCACTGCCTATCCACACTGTAAACATTTCCCCAGGGAACACTGCTCAATGCCTATCCACAGTGTAATCATTTCCCCATGGAACACTGCTCACTGCCTATCCACACTGTGATCAGCCGCACAGGTAACGCTGCTCACTCCCTATCCACACTGTAAACATTTTCCCAGGTAACGCTGCTCACTGCCTAACCACAGTGTAATAGTTTCCCCAGGGAACGCTGCTCACTGCCTATCCACACAGTAATCGTTTCCCCAGGGAACACTGCTCACTGCCTATCCACACGGTAAACATTTTCCCAGGTAACGCTGCTCACTGCCTATCCACATTGTAAACATTTTCCCAGGTAACACTGCTCACTGCCTATCCACACTGTAATCATTTCCCCATATTACGCTGCTCACTGCCTATCCAAACTGTAATCATTTCCTGATGGAACACTGCTCACTGCCTATCCACACTGTAATCATATCCCCAGGTAACGCTGCTCACTGCCTATCCACACAGAAAACATTTCCCCAGGGAACACAGCTCAATGCCTATCCACAATGTAATAATTTCCCCAGGGAACACTGCTCACTGCCTATCCACACTGTAAACATTTCCCGAGGGAACACTGCTCGCTGCCTATCCACACTGTAATCATTTCCCCAGGGAACAGTGCTCACTGCCTATCCACACTGTAAACATTTTCCCAGCTAACGCTGCTCACTGCTTATCCACACTGTAATCATCCGCCCAGATAACGCTGCTCACTGCCTATCCACACTGTGAACATTTTCGCAGGTAACGCTGCTCACTGCCTATCCACACTGTAAACATTTTCCCAGGGAACACGGCACACTGCCTATCCACACTGTAATAATTTCCCCAGGTAACGCTGCTCACTGCCTATCCACACTGTAATCAGCCGCACAGGTAACGCTGCTCACTCCCTATCCACACTGTAAACATTTTCCCAGGTAACGCTGCTCACTGCCTAACCACACTGTAATAGTTTCCCCAGGGAACGCTGCTCACTGCCTATCCACCCAGTAATCGTTTCCCCAGGGAACACTGCTCATTGCCTATCCGCACTGAAAAACATTTTCCCAGGTAACGCTGCTGACTGCCTGTTCACATTGTAATCATTTGCTCATGGAACACTACTCACTGCCTATCTACACTGTAAACATTTCCCCAGGTAACCCTGCTCACTGCCTATCCACACTGTAAACATTTTCCCAGGGAACACTGCTCACTGCCCATCCACAGTGTAATCATTTCCCCAGGTAACGCTGCTCACTGCCTATCCACACTGTAATCATATCCCCAGGTAACTCTGCTCACTGCCTATCCACACTGTAAACATTTCCCCAGGGAACACTGCTCAATGCCTATCCACAGTTTAATCATTTCCCCAGGGAACACTGCTCACTGTCTATCCACACTGTAAACATTTCCCTAGGGAACACTGCTCAATGCCTATCCACAGTGTAATCATTTCCCCAGGGAACACGGCACACTGCCTATCCACACTGTAATAATTTCCCCAGGTAACGCTGCTCACTGCCTATCCACTCTGTAATCATTTCCCCATGGAACACAGCTCACTGCCTATCCACACTGTAAACATTTCCCCAGGTAACCCTGCTCACTGCCTATCCCCACTGTAAACATTTTCCCAGGAAACACTGCTCACTGCCTATCCACACTGTAAACATTTTCCCAGGTAACGCTGCTCACGGCCTATCCACACTGTAATCATTTCACCAGGGAACACTGCTCACTGCCTATCCACACTGTAATCATTTGCCCAGGTAACGCTGCTCACCGCCTATACACACTGTAACCATTTTCCAAGGAAATGCTGCTAGCTGTCTATCCACACTGTAATCATATGCCCAGGTAACTCTGCTCACTGCCTATCCACACTGTAAACATTTCCCCAGGGAACACTGCTCAATGCCTATCCACCGTGTAATCATTTCCACAGGGAACACTGCTCACTGTCTATCCACACTGTAAACATTTCCCTAGGGAACACTGCTCAATGCCTATCCACAGTGTAATCATTTCCCCAGGGAACACTGCTCACTGCCTATCCACACTGTAAACATTTTCCCAGATAACGCTGCTCACTGCTTATTCACACTGTAATCATCCGCACAGGTAACGCTGCTCACTGCCTGTCCACACTGTAAACATTTTCCCAGATAACGCTGCTCACTGCTTATCCACACTGTAATAATCCGCCCAGGTAACGCTGCTCACTGCCTATCCACACTGTAAACATTTTCCCAGGGAACACGGCACACTGCCTATCCACATTGTAATAATTTCCCCAGGTAACGCTGCTCACTCCCTATCCACACTGTAATCATTTCCCCATGGAACACTGCTCACTGCCTATCCACACTGTAAACATTTCCCCAGGTAACCCTGCTCACTGCCTATCCACACTGTAAACATTTTCCCAGGGAACACTGCTCACTGCCTATCCACACTGTAAACATTTTCCCAGGTAACGCTGCTCACTGCCTAACCACACTGTAATCATTTCACCAGGGAACACTGCTGACTGCCTATCCACACTGTAATCATTTGCCCAGGTAACGCTGCTCACTGCGTATCCACACTGCAAACATTTTCCCAGGGAACACTGCTCACTGCCTATCCACACTGTAATCGTTTCCCCAGGGAACACTGCTCACTGCCTATCCACACTGTAAACATTTTCCCAGGGAACACGGCACACTGCCTATCCACACTGTAATAATTTCCCCAGGTAACGCTGCTCACTGCCTATCCACACTGTAATCAGCCGCACAGGTAACGCTGCTCACTCCCTATCCACACTGTAAACATTTTCCCAGGTAACGCTGCTCACTGCCTATCCATACAGTAATCGTTTCCCCAGGGAACGCAGCTCACTGCAATTCCACACTGTAAACATTTCCCCATGGAACACTGCTCACTGCCTATCTACACTGTAAACATTTCCCCAGGTAACCCTGCTCACTGCCTATCCACACTGTAAACATTTCCCCAGGGAACACTGCTCAATGCCTATCCACAGTGTAATCATTTCCCCATGGAACACTGCTCACTGCCTATCCACACTGTGATCAGCCGCACAGGTAACGCTGCTCACTCCCTATCCACACTGTAAACATTTTCCCAGGTAACGCTGCTCACTGCCTAACCACAGTGTAATAGTTTCCCCAGGGAACGCTGCTCACTGCCTATCCACACAGTAATCGTTTCCCCAGGGAACACTGCTCACTGCCTATCCACACGGTAAACATTTTCCCAGGTAACGCTGCTCACTGCCTATCCACATTGTAAACATTTTCCCAGGTAACACTGCTCACTGCCTATCCACACTGTAATCATTTCCCCATATTACGCTGCTCACTGCCTATCCAAACTGTAATCATTTCCTGATGGAACACTGCTCACTGCCTATCCACACTGTAATCATATCCCCAGGTAACGCTGCTCACTGCCTATCCACACAGAAAACATTTCCCCAGGGAACACAGCTCAATGCCTATCCACAATGTAATAATTTCCCCAGGGAACACTGCTCACTGCCTATCCACACTGTAAACATTTCCCGAGGGAACACTGCTCGCTGCCTATCCACACTGTAATCATTTCCCCAGGGAACAGTGCTCACTGCCTATCCACACTGTAAACATTTTCCCAGCTAACGCTGCTCACTGCTTATCCACACTGTAATCATCCGCCCAGATAACGCTGCTCACTGCCTATCCACACTGTGAACATTTTCGCAGGTAACGCTGCTCACTGCCTATCCACACTGTAAACATTTTCCCAGGGAACACGGCACACTGCCTATCCACACTGTAATAATTTCCCCAGGTAACGCTGCTCACTGCCTATCCACACTGTAATCAGCCGCACAGGTAACGCTGCTCACTCCCTATCCACACTGTAAACATTTTCCCAGGTAACGCTGCTCACTGCCTAACCACACTGTAATAGTTTCCCCAGGGAACGCTGCTCACTGCCTATCCACCCAGTAATCGTTTCCCCAGGGAACACTGCTCATTGCCTATCCGCACTGAAAAACATTTTCCCAGGTAACGCTGCTGACTGCCTGTTCACATTGTAATCATTTGCTCATGGAACACTACTCACTGCCTATCTACACTGTAAACATTTCCCCAGGTAACCCTGCTCACTGCCTATCCACACTGTAAACATTTTCCCAGGGAACACTGCTCACTGCCCATCCACAGTGTAATCATTTCCCCAGGTAACGCTGCTCACTGCCTATCCACACTGTAATCATATCCCCAGGTAACTCTGCTCACTGCCTATCCACACTGTAAACATTTCCCCAGGGAACACTGCTCAATGCCTATCCACAGTTTAATCATTTCCCCAGGGAACACTGCTCACTGTCTATCCACACTGTAAACATTTCCCTAGGGAACACTGCTCAATGCCTATCCACAGTGTAATCATTTCCCCAGGGAACACGGCACACTGCCTATCCACACTGTAATAATTTCCCCAGGTAACGCTGCTCACTGCCTATCCACTCTGTAATCATTTCCCCATGGAACACAGCTCACTGCCTATCCACACTGTAAACATTTCCCCAGGTAACCCTGCTCACTGCCTATCCCCACTGTAAACATTTTCCCAGGAAACACTGCTCACTGCCTATCCACACTGTAAACATTTTCCCAGGTAACGCTGCTCACGGCCTATCCACACTGTAATCATTTCACCAGGGAACACTGCTCACTGCCTATCCACACTGTAATCATTTGCCCAGGTAACGCTGCTCACCGCCTATACACACTGTAACCATTTTCCAAGGAAATGCTGCTAGCTGTCTATCCACACTGTAATCATATGCCCAGGTAACTCTGCTCACTGCCTATCCACACTGTAAACATTTCCCCAGGGAACACTGCTCAATGCCTATCCACCGTGTAATCATTTCCACAGGGAACACTGCTCACTGTCTATCCACACTGTAAACATTTCCCTAGGGAACACTGCTCAATGCCTATCCACAGTGTAATCATTTCCCCAGGGAACACTGCTCACTGCCTATCCACACTGTAAACATTTTCCCAGATAACGCTGCTCACTGCTTATTCACACTGTAATCATCCGCACAGGTAACGCTGCTCACTGCCTGTCCACACTGTAAACATTTTCCCAGATAACGCTGCTCACTGCTTATCCACACTGTAATAATCCGCCCAGGTAACGCTGCTCACTGCCTATCCACACTGTAAACATTTTCCCAGGGAACACGGCACACTGCCTATCCACATTGTAATAATTTCCCCAGGTAACGCTGCTCACTCCCTATCCACACTGTAATCATTTCCCCATGGAACACTGCTCACTGCCTATCCACACTGTAAACATTTCCCCAGGTAACCCTGCTCACTGCCTATCCACACTGTAAACATTTTCCCAGGGAACACTGCTCACTGCCTATCCACACTGTAAACATTTTCCCAGGTAACGCTGCTCACTGCCTAACCACACTGTAATCATTTCACCAGGGAACACTGCTGACTGCCTATCCACACTGTAATCATTTGCCCAGGTAACGCTGCTCACTGCGTATCCACACTGCAAACATTTTCCCAGGGAACACTGCTCACTGCCTATCCACACTGTAATCGTTTCCCCAGGGAACACTGCTCACTGCCTATCCACACTGTAAACATTTTCCCAGGGAACACGGCACACTGCCTATCCACACTGTAATAATTTCCCCAGGTAACGCTGCTCACTGCCTATCCACACTGTAATCAGCCGCACAGGTAACGCTGCTCACTCCCTATCCACACTGTAAACATTTTCCCAGCTAACGCTGCTCACTGCTTATCCACCCTGTATTCATCCGCCCAGATAACGCTGCTCACTGCCTGTCCACACTGTAAACATTTTCGCAGGTAACGCTGCTCACTGCCTATCCACACTGTAAACATTTTCCCAGGGAACACGGCACACTGCCTATCCACACTGTAATAATTTCCCCAGGGAACGCTGCTCACTGCCTATCCACACTGTAATCAGCCGCACAGGTAACGCTGCTCACTCCCTATCCACTCTGTAAACATTTTCCCAGGTAACGCTGCTCACTGCCTGTCCACACTGTAAACATTTTCCCAGATAACGCTGCTCACTGCTTATCCACACTGTGATCATCCGCCCAGGTAACGCTGCTCACTGCCTATCCACACTGTAAACATTTTCCCAGGGAACACGGCACACTGCCTATCCACACTGTAATAATTTCCCCAGGTAACGCTGCTCACTGCCTATCCACACTGTAATCATTTCCCCATGGAACACTGCTCACTGCCTATCCACACTGTAAACATTTCCCCAGGTAACCCTGCTCACTGCCTATCCACACTGTAAACATTTTCCCAGGGAACACTGCTCACTGCCTATCCACACTGAAAACATTTTCCCAGGTAACGCTGCTCACTGCCTAACCACACTGTAATCATTTCACCAGGGAACACTGCTCACTGCCTATCCACACTGTAATCATTTGCCCAGGTAACGCTGCTCGCTGCCTATCCACACTGTAAACATTTTCCCAGGGAACACTGCTCAATGCCTATCCACACTGTAATCATTTCCCGAGGTAACGCTGCTCACTGCCTATCCACACTGTAATCGTTTCCCCAGGGAACACTGCTCACTGCCTATCCACACTGTAAACATTTTCCCAGGGAACACGGCACACTGCCTATCCACACTGTAATAATTTCCCCAGGTAACGCTGCTCACTGCCTATCCACACTGTAATCAGCCGCACAGGTAACGCTGCTCACTCCCTATCCACACTGTAAACATTTTCCCAGCTAACGCTGCTCACTGCATATCCACACTGTATTCATCCGCCCAGATAACGCTGCTCACTGCCTGTCCACACTGTAAACATTTTCGCAGGTAACGCTGCTCACTGCCTATCCACACTGTAAACATTTTCCCAGGGAACACGGCACACTGCCTATCCACACTGTAATAATTTCCCCAGGTAACGCTGCTTACTGCCTATCCACACTGTAATCAGCCGCACAGGTAACGCTGCTCACTCCCTATCCACACTGTAAACATTTTCCCAGGTAACGCTGCTCACTGCCTATCCACACAGTAATCGTTTCCCCAGGGAACGCAGCTCAGTGCAATTCCACACTGTAAACATTTCCCCATGGAACACTGCTCACTGCCTATCTACACTGTAAACATTTCCACAGGTAACCCTGCTCACTGCCTATCCACACTGAAAACATTTCCCCAGGGAACACTGCTCACTTCCTATCCACACTGTAATCGTTTCCCCAGGGAACACTGCTCACTGCCTATCCATACTGTAAACATTTTCCCAGGAAATGCTGCTCGCTGCCTATCCACACTGTAATCATATCCCCAGGTAACTCTGCTCACTGCCTATCCACACTGTAAACATTTCCCCAGGGAACACTGCTCAATGCCTATCCACAGTGTAATCATTTCCCCATGGAACACTGCTCACTGCCTATCTACACTGTAAACATTTCCCCAGGGAAAACTGCTCACTGCCTATCCACAGTGTAATCATTTCCCCAGGTAACGCTGCTCACTGCCTATCCACACTGTAATCGTTTCCCCAGGAACACTGCTCACTGCTTATCCACACTGTAATCATCCGCCCAGGTAACGCTGCTCACTGTCTATCCACACTGTAAACCTTTTCCCAGGGAACACGGCACACTGCCTATCCACACTGTAATAATTTACCCAGGTAACGCTGCTCACTGCCTATCCACACTGTAAACATTTTCCCAGGGAACACTGCTCACTGCCTATCCAGACTGTAAACATTTTCCCAGGTAACGCTGCTCACTGCCTATCCACACTGTACTCATTTCACCAGGGAACACTGCTCACTGCCTATCCACACTGTAATCATTTGCCCAGGTAACGCTGCTCACTGCCTATCCACACTGTAAACATTTTCCCAAGGAACACTGCTCACTGCCTATCCACACTGTAAACATTTTCCCAGGAAACTCTGCTCACTGCCTATCCACACTGTAAACATTTTCCCAGGTAACGCTGCTCACTGCCTATCCACACTGTAATCATTTCACCAGGGAACACTGCTCACTGCCTATCCACACTGTAATCATTTGCCCAGGTAACGCTGCTCACGCCTATACACACTGTAAACATTTCCCTAGGGAACACTGCTCAATGCCTATCCACAGTGTAATCATTTCCCCAGGGAACACTGCTCACTGGCTATCCACACTGTAAACATTTTCCCAGATAACGCTGCTCACTGCTTATTCACACTGTAATCATCCGCCCAGGTAACGCTGCTCACTGCCTGTCCACACTGTAAACATTTTCCCAGATAACGCTGCTCACTGCTTATACACACTGTAATCATCCGCCCAGGTAACGCTGCTCACTGCCTATCCACACTGTAAACATTTTCCCAGGGAACACGGCAGACTGCCTATCCACACTGTAATAATTTCCCCAGGTAACGCTGCTCACTGCCTATCCACACTGTAATCATTTCCCCATGGAACACTGCTCACTGCCTATCCACACTGTAAACATTTCCCCAGGTAACCCTGCTCACTGCCTATCCACACGGTAAACATTTTCCCAGGGAACACTGCTCACTGCCTATCCACACTGTAAACATTTTCCCAGGTAACGCTGCTCACTGCCTATCCACACTGTACTCATTTCACCAGGGAACACTGCTCACTGCCTATCCACACTGTAATCATTTGCCCAGGTAACGCTGCTCACTGCCTATCCACACTGTAAACATTTTCCCAAGGAACACTGCTCACTGCCTATCCACACTGTAAACATTTTCCCAGGAAACACTGCTCACTGCCTATCCACACTGTAAACATTTTCCCAGGTAACGCTGCTCACTGCCTATCCACACTGTAATCATTTCACCAGGGAACACTGCTCACTGCCTATCCACACTGTAATCATTTGCCCAGGTAACGCTGCTCACGCCTATACACACTGTAAACATTTCCCTAGGGAACACTGCTCAATGCCTATCCACAGTGTAATCATTTCCCCAGGGAACACTGCTCACTGCCTATCCACACTGTAAACATTTTCCCAGATAACGCTGCTCACTGCTTATTCACACTGTAATCATCCGCCCAGGTAACGCTGCTCACTGCCTGTCCACACTGTAAACATTTTCCCAGATAACGCTGCTCACTGCTTATACACACTGTAATCATCCGCCCAGGTAACGCTGCTCACTGCCTATCCACACTGTAAACATTTTCCCAGGGAACACGGCAGACTGCCTATCCACACTGTAATAATTTCCCCAGGTAACGCTGCTCACTGCCTATCCACACTGTAATCATTTCCCCATGGAACACTGCTCACTGCCTATCCACACTGTAAACATTTCCCCAGGTAACCCTGCTCACTGCCTATCCACACTGTAAACATTTTCCCAGGGAACACTGCTCACTGCCTATCCACACTGCAAACATTTTCCCAGGTAACGCTGCTCACTGCCTAACCACACTGTAATCATTTCACCAGGTAACACTGCTCACTGCCTATCCACACTGTAATCATTTGCCCAGGTAACGCTGCTCACTGCCTATCCACACTGTAATCGTTTCCCCAGGGAACACTGCTCACTGCCTATCCACACTGTAAACATTTTCCCAGGGAACACGGCACACTGCCTATCCACACTGTAATAATTTCCCCAGGTAACGCTGCTCACTGCCTATCCACACTGTAATCATCCGCACAGGTAACGCGGCTGACTCCCTATCCACACTGTAAACATTTTCCCAGCTAACGCTGCTCACTGCTTATCCACACTGTAATCATCCGCCCAGATAACGCTGCTCACTGCCTATCCACACAGTAATCGTTTCCCCAGGGAACGCAGCTCACTGCAATTCCACACTGTAAACATTTCCCCATGGAACACTGCTCACTGCCTATCTACACTGTAAACATTTTCCCAGGGAACACTGCTCACTGCCTATCCACACTGTAAACATTTTCCCAGGTAACGCTGCTCACTGCCTATCCACACTGTACTCATTTCACCAGGGAACACTGCTCACTGCCTATCCACACTGTAATCATTTGCCCAGGTAACGCTGCTCACTGCCTATCCACACTGTAAACATTTTCTCAAGGAACACTGCTCACTGCCTATCCACACTGTAAACATTTTCCCAGGAAACACTGCTCACTGCCTATCCACACTGTAAACATTTTCCCAGGTAACGCTGCTCACTGCCTATCCACACTGTAATCATTTCACCAGGGAACACTGCTCACTGCCTATCCACACTGTAATCATTTGCCCAGGTAACGCTGCTCACCGCCTATACACACTGTAACCATTTCCCCAGGGAACACTGCTCACTGTCTATCCACACTGTAAACATTTCCCTAGGGAACACTGCTCAATGCCTATCCACAGTGTAATCATTTCCCCAGGGAACACTGCTCACTGCCTATCCACACTGTAATCATTTCCCCAGGTAACGCTGCTCACTGCCTATCCACACTGTAATCGTTTCCCCAGGGAACACTGCTCACTGCCTATCCACACTGTAAACATTTTCCCAGGGAACACGGCACACTGCCTATCCACACTGTAATAATTTCCCCACGTAACGCTGCTCACTGCCTATCCACACTGTAATCAGCCGCACAGGTAAACTGCTCACTCCCTATCCACACTGTAAACATTTTCCCAGCTAACGCTGCTCACTGCTTATCCACACTGTAATCATCCGCCCAGATAACGCTGCTCACTGCCTGTCCACACTGTAAACATTTTCGAAGGTAACACTGCTCACAGCCTATCAACACTGTAAACATTTTCCCAGGGAACACGGCACACTGCCTATCCACGCTGTAATAATTTCCCCAGGTAACGCTGCTCACTGCCTATCCACACTGTAATCAGCCGCACAGGTAACGCTGCTCACTCCCTATCCACACTGTAAACATTTTCCCAGCTAACGCTGCTCACTGCATATCCACACTGTATTCATCCGCCCAGATAACGCTGCTCACTGCCTGTCCACACTGTAAACATTTTCGCAGGTAACGCTGCTCACTGCCTATCCACACTGTAAACATTTTCCCAGGGAACACGGCACACTGCCTATCCACACTGTAATAATTTCCTCAGGTAACGCTGCTCACTGCCTATCCACACTGTAATCAGCCGCACAGGTAACGCTGCTCACTCCCTATCCACACTGTAAACATTTTCCCAGGTAACGCTGCTCACTGCCTATCCACACAGTAATCGTTTCCCCAGGGAACGCAGCTCAGTGCAATTCCACACTGTAAACATTTCCCCATGGAACACTGCTCACTGCCTATCTACACTGTAAACATTTCCCCAGGTAACCCTGCTCACTGCCTATCCACACTGAAAACATTTCCCCAGGGAACACTGCTCACTGCCTATCCACACTGTAATCGTTTCCCCAGGGAACACTGCTCACTGCCTATCCATAATGTAAACATTTTCCCAGGAAATGCTGCTCGCTGCCTATCCATCTGTAATCATATCCCCAGGTAACTCTGCTCACTGCCTATCCACACTGTAAACATTTCCCCAGGGAACACTGCTCAATGCCTATCCACAGTGTAATCATTTCCCCATGGAACACTGCTCACTGCCTATCTACACTGTAAACATTTCCCCAGGGAAAACTGCTCACTGCCTATCCACAGTGTAATCATTTCCCCAGGTAACGCTGCTCACTGCCTATCCACACTGTAATCGTTTCCCCAGGAACACTGCTCACTGCTTATCCACACTGTAATCATCCGCCCAGGTAACGCTGCTCACTGTCTATCCACACTGTAAACCTTTTCCCAGGGAACACGGCACACTGCCTATCCACACTGTAATAATTTACCCAGGTAACGCTGCTCACTGCCTATCCACACTGTAAACATTTTCCCAGGGAACACTGCTCACTGCCTATCCACACTGTAAACATTTTCCCAGGTAACGCTGCTCACTGCCTATCCACACTGTACTCATTTCATCAGGGAACACTGCTCACTGCCTATCCACACTGTAATCATTTGCCCAGGTAACGCTGCTCACTGCCTATCCACACTGTAAACATTTTCCCAAGGAACACTGCTCACTGCCTATCCACACTGTAAACATTTTCCCAGGAAACACTGCTCACTGCCTATCCACACTGTAAACATTTTCCCAGGTAACGCTGCTCACTGCCTATCCACACTGTAATCATTTCACCAGGGAACACTGCTCACTGCCTATCCACACTGTAATCATTTGCCCAGGTAACGCTGCTCACGCCTATACACACTGTAACCATTTTCCCAGGAAATGCTGCTCGCTGCCTATCCACACTGTAATCATATGCCCAGGTAACTCTGCTCACTGCCTATCCACACTGTAAACATTTCCCCAGGGAACACTGCTCAATGCCTATCCACAGTGTAATCATTTCCCCAGGGAACACTGCTCACTGTCTATCCACACTGTAAACATTTCCCTATGGAACACTGCTCAATGCCTATCCACAGTGTAATCATTTCCCCAGGGAACACTGCTCACTGCCTATCCACACTGTAAACATTTTCCCAGGGAACACGGCACACTGCCTATCCACACTGTAATAATTTCCCCAGGTAACGCTGCTCACTGCCTATCCACACTGTAATCATTTCCCCATGGAACACTGCTCACTGCCTATCCACACTGTAAACATTTCCCCAGGTAGCCCTGCTCACTGCCTATCCACACTGTAAACATTTACCCAGGGAACACTGCTCACTGCCTATCCACACTGCAAACATTTTCCCAGGTAACGCTGCTCACTGCCTAACCACACTGTAATCATTTCACAAGGTAACACTGCTCACTGCCTATCCACACTGTAATCATTTGCCCAGGTAAGGCTGCTCACTGCCTATCCACACTGTAATCGTTTCCCCAGGGAACACTGCTCACTGCCTATCCACACTGTAAACATTTTCCCAGGGAACACGGCACACTGCCTATCCACACTGTAATAATTTCCCCAGGTAACGCTGCTCACTGCCTATCCACACTGTAATCAGCCGCACAGGTAACGCTGCTGACTCCCTATCCACACTGTAAACATTTTCCCAGCTAACGCTGCTCACTGCTTATCCACACTGTAATCATCCGCCCAGATAACGCTGCTCACTGCCTATCCACACAGGAATCGTTTCCCCAGGGAACGCAGCTCACTGCAATTCCACACTGTAAACATTTCCCCATGGAACACTGCTCACTGCCTCTCTACACTGTAAACATTTTCCCAGGGAACACTGCTCACTGCCTATCCACACTGTAAACATTTTCCCAGGTAACGCTGCTCACTGCCTATCCACACTGTACTCATTTCACCAGGGAACACTGCTCACTGCCTATCCACACTGTAATCATTTGCCCAGGTAACGCTGCTCACTGCCTATCCACACTGTAAACATTTTCCCAAGGAACACTGCTCACTGCCTATCCACACTGTAAACATTTTCCCAGGAAACACTGCTCACTGCCTATCCACACTGTAAACATTTTCCCAGGTAACGCTGCTCACTGCCTATACACACTGTAACCATTTTCCCAGGAAATGCTGCTCGCTGCCTATCCACACTGTAATCATATGCCCAGGTAACTCTGCTCACTGCCTATCCACACTGTAAACATTTCCCCAGGGAACACTGCTCAATGCCTATCCACAGTGTAATCATTTCCCCAGGGAACACTGCTCACTGTCTATCCACACTGTAAACATTTCCCTAGGGAACACTGCTCAATGCCTATCCACAGTGTAATCATTTCCCCAGGGAACACTGCTCACTGCCTATCTACACTGTAAACATTTTCCCAGGGAACACTGCTCACTGCCTATCCACACTGTAAACATTTTCCCAGGTAACGCTGCTCACTGCCTATCCACACTGTACTCATTTCACCAGGGAACACTGCTCACTGCCTATCCACACTGTAATCATTTGCCCAGGTAACGCTGCTCACTGCCTATCCACACTGTAAACATTTTCCCAAGGAACACTGCTCACTGCCTATCCACACTGTAAACATTTTCCCAGGAAACACTGCTCACTGCCTATCCACACTGTAAACATTTTCCCAGGTAACGCTGCTCACTGCCTATACACACTGAAACCATTTTCCCAGGAAATGCTGCTCGCTGCCTATCCACACTGTAATCATATGCCCAGGTAACTCTGCTCACTGCCTATCCACACTGTAAACATTTCCCCAGGGAACACTGCTCACTGCTTATTCTCCCTGTAATCATCCGCCCAGGTAACGCTGCTCACTGCCTGTCCACACTGTAAACATGTTCCCAGATAACCGTGCTCACTGCTTATCCACACTGTAATCATCCGCCCAGGTAAGGCTGCTCACTGCCTATCCACACTGTAAACATTTTCCCAGGGAACACGGCACACTGCCTATCCACACTGTAATAATTTCCCCAGGTAACGCTGCTCACTGCCTATCCACACTGTAATCATTTCCCCATGGAACACTGCTCACTGCCTATCCACACTGTAAACATTTCCCCAGGTAACCCTGCTCACTGCCTATCCACACTGTAAACAGTGTTCCCAGGGAACACTGCTCACTGCCTATCCACACTGTAAACATTTTCCCAGGTAACGCTGCTCACTGCCTAACCACACTGTAATCATTTCACCAGGGAACACTGCTCACTGCCTATCCACACTGTAATCATTTGCCCAGGTAACGCTGCTCACTGCCTATCCACACTGTAAACATTTTCCCAGGGAACACTGCTCACTGCCTATCCACACTGTAATCATTTCCCCAGGTAACGCTGCTCACTGCCTAACCACACTGTAATCGTTTCCCCAGGGAACACTGCTCACTGCCTATCCACACTGTAAACATTTTCCCAGGGAACACGGCACACTGCCTATCCACACTGTAATAATTTCCCCACGTAACGCTGCTCACTGCCTATCCACACTGTAATCAGCCGCACAGGTAAAGCTGCTCACTCCCTATCCACACTGTAAACATTTTCCCAGCTAACGCTGCTCACTGCTTATCCACACTGTAATCATCCACCCAGATAACGCTGCTCACTGCCTGTCCACACTGTAAACATTTTCGCAGGTAACGCTGCTCACAGCCTATCAACACTGTAAACATTTTCCCAGGGAACACGGCACACTGCCTATCCACACTGTAATAATTTCCCCAGGTAACGCTGCTCACTGCCTATCCACACTGTAATCAGCCGCACAGGTAACGCTGCTCATTCCCTATCCACACTGTAAACATTTTCCCAGGTAACGCTGCTCACTGCCTATCCACACAGTAATCGTTTCCCCAGGGAACGCAGCTCACTGCAATTCCACAATGTAAACATTTCCCCATGGAACACTGCTCACTGCCTATCTACATTGTAAACATTTCCCCAGGTAACCCTGCTCACTGCCTATCCACACTTTAAACATTTCCCCAGGGAACACTGCTCACTGCCTATCCACAGTGTAATCATTTCCCCAGGTAACGCTGCTCACTGCCTATCCACACTGTAATCGTTTCCCCAGGGAACACTGCTCACTGCCTATCCATACTGTAAACATTTCCCCAGGAAATGCTACTCGCTGCCTATCCACACTGTAATCATATCCCCAGGTAACTCTGCTCACTGCCTATCCACACTGTAAACATTTCCCCAGGGAACACTGCTCAATGCCTATCCACAGTGTAATCATTTCCCCATGGAACACTGCTCACTGCCTATCCACAGTGTAATCATTTCCCCAGGTAACGCTGCTCACTGCCTAACCACACTGTAATCATTTCACCAGGTAACACTGCTCACTGCCTATCCACACTGTAATCATTTGCCCAGGTAAGGCTGCTCACTGCCTATCCACACTGTAATCGTTTCCCCAGGGAACACTGCTCACTGCCTATCCACATTGTAAACATTTTCCCAGGGAACACGGCACACTGCCTATCCACACTGTAATAATTTCCCCAGGTAACGCTGCTCACTGCCTATCCACACTGTAATCAGCCGCACAGGTAACGCTGCTCACTCCCTATCCACACTGTAAACATTTTCCCAGCTAACGCTGCTCACTGCATATCCACACTGTATTCATCCGCCCAGATAACGCTGCTCACTGCCTGTCCACACTGTAAACATTTTCGCAGGTAACGCTGCTCACTGCCTATCCACACTGTAAACATTTTCCCAGGGAACACGGCACACTGCCTATCCACACTGTAATAATTTCCCCAGGTAACGCTGCTCACTGCCTATCCACACTGTAATCAGCCGCACAGGTAACGCTGCTCACTCCCTATCCACACTGTAAACATTTTCCCAGGTAACGCTGCTCACTGCCTATCCACACAGTAATCGTTTCCCCAGGGAACGCAGCTCAGTGCAATTCCACACTGTAAACATTTCCCCATGGAACACTGCTCACTGCCTATCTACACTGTAAACATTTCCCCAGGTAACCCTGCTCACTGCCTATCCACACTGAAAACATTTCCCCAGGGAACACTGCTCTCTGCCTATCCACACTGTAATCGTTTCCCCAGGGAACACTGCTCACTGCCTATCCATACTGTAAACATTTTCCCAGGAAATGCTGCTCGCTGCCTATCCACACTGTAATCATATCCCCAGGTAACTCTGCTCACTGCCTATCCACACTGTAAACATTTCCCCAGGGAACACTGCTCAATGCCTATCCACAGTGTAATCATTTCCCCATGGAACACTGCTCACTGCCTATCTACACTGTAAACATTTCCCCAGGGAAAACTGCTCACTGCCTATCCACAGTGTAATCATTTCCCCAGGTAACGCTGCTCACTGCCTATCCACACTGTAATCGTTTCCCCAGGAACACTGCTCACTGCTTATCCACACTGTAATCATCCGCCCAGGTAACGCTGCTCACTGTCTATCCACACTGTAAACCTTTTCCCAGGGAACACGGCACACTGCCTATCCACACTGTAATAATTTACCCAGGTAACGCTGCTCACTGCCTATCCACACTGTAAACATTTTCCCAGGGAACACTGCTCACTGCCTATCCACACTGTAAACATTTTGCCAGGTAACGCTGCTCACTGCCTATCCACACTGTACTCATTTCACCAGGGAACACTGCTCACTGCCTATCCACACTGTAATCATTTGCCCAGGTAACGCTGCTCACTGCCTATCCACACTGTAAACATTTTCCCAAGGAACACTGCTCACTGCCTATCCACACTGTAAACATTTTCCCAGGAAACACTGCTCACTGCCTATCCACACTGTAAACATTTTCCCAGGTAACGCTGCTCACTGCCTATCCACACTGTAATCATTTCACCAGGGAACACTGCTCACTGCCTATCCACACTGTAATCATTTGCCAAGGTAACGCTGCTCACGCCTATACACACTGTAACCATTTTCCCAGGAAATGCTGCTCGCTGCCTATCCACACTGTAATCATATGCCCAGGTAACTCTGCTCACTGCCTATCCACACTGTAAACATTTCCCCAGGGAACACTGCTCAATGCCTATCCACAGTGTAATCATTTCCCCAGGGAACACTGCTCACTGTCTATCCACACTGTAAACATTTCCCTAGGGAACACTGCTCAATGCCTATCCACAGTGTAATCATTTCCCCAGGGAACACTGCTCACTGCCTATCCACACTGTAAACATTTTCCCAGATAACGCTGCTCACTGCTTATTCACACTGTAATCATCCGCCCAGGTAACGCTGCTCACTGCCTGTCCACACTGTAAACATTTTCCCAGATAACGCTGCTCACTGCTTATACACACTGTAATCATCCGCCCAGGTAACGCTGCTCACTGCCTATCCACACTGTAAACATTTTCCCAGGGAACACGGCACACTGCCTATCCACACTGTAATAATTTCCCCAGGTAACGCTGCTCACTGCCTATCCACACTGTAATCATTTCCCCATGGAACACTGCTCACTGCCTATCCACACTGTAAACATTTCCCCAGGTAACCCTGCTCACTGCCTATCCACACTGTAAACATTTTCCCAGGGAACACTGCTCACTGCCTATCCACACTGCAAACATTTTCCCAGGTAACGCTGCTCACTGCCTAACCACACTGTAATCATTTCACCAGGTAACACTGCTCACTGCCTATCCACACTGTAATCATTTGCCCAGGTAACGCTGCTCACTGCCTATCCACACTGTAATCGTTTCCCCAGGGAACACTGCTCACTGCCTATCCACACTGTAAATATTTTCCCAGGGAACACGGCACACTGCCTATCCACACTGTAATAATTTCCCCAGGTAACGCTGCTCACTGCCTATCCACACTGTAATCAGCCGCACAGGTAACGCGGCAGACTCCCTATCCACACTGTAAACATTTTCCCAGCTAACGCTGCTCACTGCTTATCCACACTGTAATCATCCGCCCAGATAACGCTGCTCACTGCCTATCCACACAGTAATCGTTTCCCCAGGGAACGCAGCTCACTGCAATTCCACACTGTAAACATTTCCCCATGGAACACTGCTCACTGCCTATCTACACTGTAAACATTTCCCCAGGGAACACTGCTCACTGCCTATCCACACTGTAAACATTTTCCCAGGTAACGCTGCTCACTGCCTATCCACACTGTACTCATTTCACCAGGGAACACTGCTCACTGCCTATCCACACTGTAATCATTTGCCCAGGTAACGCTGCTCACTGCCTATCCACACTGTAAACATTTTCCCAAGGAACACTGCTCACTGCCTATCCACACTGTAAACATTTTCCCAGGAAACACTGCTCACTGCCTATCCACACTGTAAACATTTTCCCAGGTAACGCTGCTCACTGCCTATCCACACTGTAATCATTTCACCAGGGAACACTGCTCACTGCCTATCCACACTGTAATCATTTGCCCAGGTAACGCTGCTCACCGCCTATACACACTGTAACCATTTCCCCAGGGAACACTGCTCACTGTCTATCCACACTGTAAACATTTCGCTAGGGAACACTGCTCAATGCCTATCCACAGTGTAATCATTTCCCCAGGGAACACTGCTCACTGCCTATCCACACTGTAAACATTTTCCCAGATAACGCTGCTCACTGCTTATTCACACTGTAATCATCCGCCCAGGTAACGCTGCTCACTGCCTGTCCACACTGTAAACATTTTCCCAGATAACGCTGCTCACTGCTTATACACACTGTAATCATCCGCCCAGGTAACGCTGCTCACTGCCTATCCACACTGTAAACATTTTCCCAGGGAACACGGCACACTGCCTATCCACACTGTAATAATTTCCCCAGGTAACGCTGCTCACTGCCTATCCACACTGTAATCATTTCCCCATGGAACACTGCTCACTGCCTATCCACACTGTAAACATTTCCCCAGGTAACCCTGCTCACTGCCTATCCACACTGTAAACATTTTCCCAGGGAACACTGCTCACTGCCTATCCACACTGCAAACATTTTCCCAGGTAACGCTGCTCACTGCCTAACCACACTGTAATCATTTCACCAGGTAACACTGCTCACTGCCTATCCACACTGTAATCATTTGCCCAGGTAACGCTGCTCACTGCCTATCCACACTGTAATCGTTTCCCCAGGGAACACTGCTCACTGCCTATCCACACTGTAAATATTTTCCCAGGGAACACGGCACACTGCCTATCCACACTGTAATAATTTCCCCAGGTAACGCTGCTCACTGCCTATCCACACTGTAATCAGCCGCACAGGTAACGCGGCAGACTCCCTATCCACACTGTAAACATTTTCCCAGCTAACGCTGCTCACTGCTTATCCACACTGTAATCATCCGCCCAGATAACGCTGCTCACTGCCTATCCACACAGTAATCGTTTCCCCAGGGAACGCAGCTCACTGCAATTCCACACTGTAAACATTTCCCCATGGAACACTGCTCACTGCCTATCTACACTGTAAACATTTCCCCAGGGAACACTGCTCACTGCCTATCCACACTGTAAACATTTTCCCAGGTAACGCTGCTCACTGCCTATCCACACTGTACTCATTTCACCAGGGAACACTGCTCACTGCCTATCCACACTGTAATCATTTGCCCAGGTAACGCTGCTCACTGCCTATCCACACTGTAAACATTTTCCCAAGGAACACTGCTCACTGCCTATCCACACTGTAAACATTTTCCCAGGAAACACTGCTCACTGCCTATCCACACTGTAAACATTTTCCCAGGTAACGCTGCTCACTGCCTATCCACACTGTAATCATTTCACCAGGGAACACTGCTCACTGCCTATCCACACTGTAATCATTTGCCCAGGTAACGCTGCTCACCGCCTATACACACTGTAACCATTTCCCCAGGGAACACTGCTCACTGTCTATCCACACTGTAAACATTTCGCTAGGGAACACTGCTCAATGCCTATCCACAGTGTAATCATTTCCCCAGGGAACACTGCTCACTGCCTATCCACACTGTAATCATTTCCCCAGGTAACGCTGCTCACTGCCTATCCACACTGTAATCGTTTCCCCAGGGAACACTGCTCACTGCCTATCCACACTGTAAACATTTTCCCAGGGAACACGGCACACTGCCTATCCACACTGTAATAATTTCCCCACGTAACGCTGCTCACTGCCTATCCACACTGTAATCAGCCGCACAGGTAAAGCTGCTCACTCCCTATCCACACTGTAAACATTTTCCCAGCTAACGCTGCTCACTGCTTATCCACACTGTAATCATCCGCCCAGATAACGCTGCTCACTGCCTGTCCACACTGTAAACATTTTCGCAGGTAACACTGCTCACAGCCTATCAACACTGTAAACATTTTCCCAGGGAACACGGCACACTGCCTATCCACACTGTAATAATTTCCCCAGGTAACGCTGCTCACTGCCTATCCACACTGTAATCAGCCGCACAGGTAACGCTGCTCACTCCCTATCCACACTGTAAACATTTTCCCAGCTAACGCTGCTCACTGCCTATCCACACTGTAATCAGCCGCACAGGTAACGCTGCTCACTCCCTATCCACACTGTAAACATTTTCCCAGGTAACGCTGCTCACTGCCTATCCACACAGTAATCGTTTCCCCAGGGAACGCAGCTCAGTGCAATTCCACACTGTAAACATTTCCCCATGGAACACTGCTCACTGCCTATCTACACTGTAAACATTTCCCCAGGTAACCCTGCTCACTGCCTATCCACACTGAAAACATTTCCCCAGGGAACACTGCTCACTGCCTATCCACACTGTAATCGTTTCCCCAGGGAACACTGCTCACTGCCTATCCATACTGTAAACATTTTCCCAGGAAATGCTGCTCGCTGCCTATCCACACTGTAATCATATCCCCAGGTAACTCTGCTCACTGCCTATCCACACTGTAAACATTTCCCCAGGGAACACTGCTCAATGCCTATCCACAGTGTAATCATTTCCCCATGGAACACTGCTCACTGCCTATCTACACTGTAAACATTTCCCCAGGGAAAACTGCTCACTGCCTATCCACAGTGTAATCATTTCCCCAGGTAACGCTGCTCACTGCCTATCCACACTGTAATCGTTTCCCCAGGAACACTGCTCACTGCTTATCCACACTGTAATCATCCGCCCAGGTAACGCTGCTCACTGTCTATCCACACTGTAAACCTTTTCCCAGGGAACACGGCACACTGCCTATCCACACTGTAATAATTTACCCAGGTAACGCTGCTCACTGCCTATCCACACTGTAAACATTTTCCCAGGGAACACTGCTCACTGCCTATCCACACTGTAAACATTTTCCCAGGTAACGCTGCTCACTGCCTATCCACACTGTACTCATTTCACCAGGGAACACTGCTCACTGCCTATCCACACTGTAATCATTTGCCCAGGTAACGCTGCTCACTGCCTATCCACACTGTAAACATTTTCCCAAGGAACACTGCTCACTGCCTATCCACACTGTAAACATTTTCCCAGGAAACACTGCTCACTGCCTATCCACACTGTAAACATTTTCCCAGGTAACGCTGCTCACTGCCTATCCACAGTGTAATCATTTCACCAGGGAACACTGCTCACTGCCTATCCACACTGTAATCATTTGCCCAGGTAACGCTGCTCACGCCTATACACACTGTAACCATTTTCCCAGGAAATGCTGCTCGCTGCCTATCCACACTGTAATCATATGCCCAGGTTACTCTGCTCACTGCCTATCCACACTGTAAACATTTCCCCAGGGAACACTGCTCAATGCCTATCCACAGTGTAATCATTTCCCCAGGGAACACTGCTCACTGTCTATCCACACTGTAAACATTTCCCTAGGGAACACTGCTCAATGCCTATCCACAGTGTAATCATTTCCCCAGGGAACACTGCTCACTGCCTATCCACACTGTAAACATTTTCCCAGATAACGCTGCTCACTGCTTATTCACACTGTAATCATCCGCCCAGGTAACGCTGCTCACTGCCTGTCCACACTGTAAACATTTTCCCAGATAACGCTGCTCACTGCTTATACACACTGTAATCATCCGCCCAGGTAACGCTGCTCACTGCCTATCCACACTGTAAACATTTTCCCAGGGAACACGGCACACTGCCTATCCACACTGTAATAATTTCCCCAGGTAACGCTGCTCACTGCCTATCCACACTGTAATCATTTCCCCATGGAACACTGCTCACTGCCTATCCACACTGTAAACATTTCCCCAGGTAACCCTGCTCACTGCCTATCCACACTGTAAACATTTTCCCAGGGAACACTGCTCACTGCCTATCCACACTGCAAACATTTTCCCAGGTAACGCTGCTCACTGCCTAACCACACTGTAATCATTTCACCAGGTAACACTGCTCACTGCCTATCCACACTGTAATCATTTGCCCAGGTAAGGCTGCTCACTGCCTATCCACAGTGTAATCGTTTCCCCAGGGAACACTGCTCACTGCCTATCCACACTGTAAACATTTTCCCAGGGAACACGGCACACTGCCTATCCACACTGTAATAATTTCCCCAGGTAACGCTGCTCACTGCCTATCCACACTGTAATCAGCCGCACAGGTAACGCTGCTGACTCCCTATCCACACTGTAAATATTTTCCCAGCTAACGCTGCTCACTGCTTATCCACACTGTAATCATCCGCCCAGATAACGCTGCTCACTGCCTATCCACACAGTAATCGTTTCCCCAGGGAACGCAGCTCACTGCAATTCCACACTGTAAACATTTCCCCATGGAACACTGCTCACTGCCTATCTACACTGTAAACATTTTCCCAGGGAACACTGCTCACTGCCTATCCACACTGTAAACATTTTCCCAGGTAACGCTGCTCACTGCCTATCCACACTGTACTCATTTCACCAGGGAACACTGCTCACTGCCTATCCACACTGTAATCATTTGCCCAGGTAACGCTGCTCACTGCCTATCCACACTGTAAACATTTTCCCAAGGAACACTGCTCACTGCCTATCCACACTGTAAACATTTTCCCAGGAAACACTGCTCACTGCCTATCCACACTGTAAACATTTTCCCAGGTAACGCTGCTCACTGCCTATCCACACTGTAATCATTTCACCAGGGAACACTGCTCACTGCCTATCCACACTGTAATCATTTGCCCAGGTAACGCTGCTCACCGCCTATACACACTGTAACCATTTTCCCAGGAAATGCTGCTCGCTGCCTATCCACAATGTAATCATATGCCCAGGTAACTCTGCTCACTGCCTATCCACACTGTAAACATTTCCCCAGGGAACACTGCTCAATGCCTATCCACAGTGTAATCATTTCCCCAGGGAACACTGCTCACTGTCTATCCACACTGTAAACATTTCCCTAGGGAACACTGCTCAATGCCTATCCACAGTGTAATCATTTCCCCAGGGAACACTGCTCACTGCCTATCCACACTGTAAACATTTTCCCAGATAACGCTGCTCACTGCTTATTCTCACTGTAATCATCCGCCCAGGTAACGCTGCTCACTGCCTGTCCACACTGTAAACATTTTCCCAGATAACCGTGCTCACTGCTTATCCACACTGTAATCATCCGCCCAGGTAAGGCTGCTCACTGCCTATCCACACTGTAAACATTTTCCCAGGGAACACGGCACACTGCCTATCCACACTGTAATAATTTCCCCAGGTAACGCTGCTCACTGCCTATCCACACTGTAATCATTTCCCCATGGAACACTGCTCACTGCCTATCCACACTGTAAACATTTCCCCAAGTAACCCTGCTCACTGACTATCCACACTGTAAACAGTGTTCCCAGGGAACACTGCTCACTGCCTATCCACACTGTAAACATTTTCCCAGGTAACGCTGCTCACTGCCTAACCACACTGTAATCATTTCACCAGGGAACACTGCTCACTGCCTATCCACACTTTAATCATTTGCCCAGGTAACGCTGCTCACTGCCTATCCACACTGTAAACATTTTCCCAGGGAACACTGCTCACTGCCTATCCACACTGTAATCATTTCCCCAGGTAACGCTGCTCACTGCCTATCCACACTGCAATCGTTTCCCCAGGGAACACTGCTCACTGCCTATCCACACTGTAAACATTTTCCCAGGGAACACGGCACACTGCCTATCCACACTGTAATAATTTCCCCACGTAACGCTGCTCACTGCCTATCCACACTGTAATCAGCCGCACAGGTAAAGCTGCTCACTGCCTATCCACACTGTAATCAGCCGCACAGGTAACGCTGCTCATTCCCTATCCACACTGTAAACATTTTCCCAGGTAACGCTGCTCACTGCCTATCCACACAGTAATCGTTTCCCCAGGGAACGCAGCTCACTGCAATTCCACACTGTAAACATTTCCCCATGGAACACTGCTCACTGCCTATCTACATTGTAAACATTTCCCCAGGTAACCCTGCTCACTGCCTATCCACACTGTAAACATTTCCCCAGGGAACACTGCTCACTGCCTATCCACAGTGTAATCATTTCCCCAGGTAACGCTGCTCACTGCCTATCCACACTGTAATCGTTTCCCCAGGGAACACTGCTCACTGCCTATCCATACTGTAAACATTTCCCCAGGAAATGCTACTCGCTGCCTATCCACACTGTAATCATATCCCCAGGTAACTCTGCTCACTGCCTATCCACACTGTAAACATTTCCCCAGGGAACACTGCTCAATGCCTATCCACAGTGTAATCATTTCCCCATGGAACACTGCTCACTGCCTATCCACAGTGTAATCATTTCCCCAGGTAACGCTGCTCACTGCCTATCCACACTGTAATCGTTTCCCCATGGAACACTGCTCACTGCCTATCCACACTGTAAACATTTTCCCAGATAACGCTGCTCACTGCTTATTCTCACTGTAATCATCCGCCCAGGTAACGCTGCTCACTGCCTGTCCACACTGTAAACATTTTCCCAGATAACCGTGCTCACTGCTTATTCTCACTGTAATCATCCGCCCAGGTAACGCTGCTCACTGCCTGTCCACACTGTAAACATTTTCCCAGATAACCGTGCTCACTGCTTATCCACACTGTAATCATCCGCCCAGATAAGGCTGCTCACTGCCTATCCACACTGTAAACATTTTCCCAGGGAACACGGCACACTGCCTATCCACACTGTAATAATTTCCCCAGGTAACGCTGCTCACTGCCTATCCACACTGTAATCATTTCCCCAGGGAACACTGCTCACTGCCTATCCACACTGTAAACATTTTCCCAGGTAACGCTGCTCACTGCCTAACCACACTGTAATCATTTCACCAGGGAACACTGCTCACTGCCTATCCACACTGTAATCATTTGCCCAGGTAACGCTGCTCACTGCCTATCCACACTGTAAACATTTTCCCAGGGAACACTGCTCACTGCCTATCCACACTGTAATCATTTCCCCAGGTAACGCTGCTCACTGCCTATCCACACTGTAATCGTTTCCCCAGGGAACACTGCTCACTGCCTATCCACACTGTAAACATTTTCCCAGGGAACACGGCACACTGCCTATCCACACTGTAATAATTTCCCCACGTAACGCTGCTCACTGCCTATCCACACTGTAATCAGCCGCACAGGTAAAGCTGCTCACTCCCTATCCACACTGTAAACATTTTCCCAGCTAACGCTGCTCACTGCTTATCCACACTGTAATCATCCGCCCAGATAACGCTGCTCACTGCCTGTCCACACTGTAAACATTTTCGCAGGTAACGCTGCTCACAGCCTATCAACACTGTAAACATTTTCCCAGGGAACACGGCACACTGCCTATCCACACTGTAATAATTTCCCCAGGTAACGCTGCTCACTGCCTATCCACACTGTAATCAGCCGCACAGGTAACGCTGCTCACTCCCTATCCACACTGTAAACATTTTCCCAGGTAACGCTGCTCACTGCCTATCCACACAGTAATCGTTTCCCCAGGGAACGCAGCTCACTGCAATTCCACACTGTAAACATTTCCCCATGGAACACTGCTCACTGCCTATCTACATTGTAAACATTTCCCCAGGTAACCCTGCTCACTGCCTATCCACACTGTAAACATTTCCCCAGGGAACACTGCTCACTGCCTATCCACAGTGTAATCATTTCCCCAGGTAACGCTGCTCACTGCCTATCCACACTGTAATCGTTTCCCCAGGGAACACTGCTCACTGCCTATCCATACTGTAAACATTTCCCCAGGAAATGCTGCTCGCTGCCTATCCACACTGTAATCATATCCCCAGGTAACTCTGCTCACTGCCTATCCACACTGTAAACATTTCCCCAGGGAACACTGCTCAATGCCTATCCACAGTGTAATCATTTCCCCATGGAACACTGCTCACTGCCTATCCACAGTGTAAACATTTCCCCAGGGAACACTGCTCACTGCCTATCCACAGTGTAATCATTTCCCCAGGTAACGCTGCTCACTGCCTATCCACAGTGTGATCATTTCCCCAGGGAACACTGCTCACTGCTTATCCACACTGTAATCATCCGCCCAGGTAACGCTGCTCACTGCCTATCCACACTGTAAACATTTTCCCAGGGAACACGGCACACTGCCTATCCACACTGTAATAATTTACCCAGGTAACGCTGCTCACTGCCTATCCACACTGTAAACATTTTCCCAGGGAACACTGCTCACTGCCTATCCACACTGTAAACATTTTCCCAGGTAACGCTGCTCACTGCCTATCCACACTGTACTCATTTCACCAGGGAACACTGCTCACTGCCTATCCGCACTGTAATCATTTGCCCAGGTAACGCTGCTCACTGCCTATCCACACTGTAAACATTTTCCCAAGGAACACTGCTCACTGCCTATCCACACTGTAAACATTTTCCCAGGAAACACTGCTCACTGCCTATCCACACTGTAAACATTTTCCCAGGTAACGCTGCTCACTGCCTATCCGCACTGTAATCATTTCACCAGGGAACACTGCTCACTGCCTATCCACACTGTCATCATATCCCCAGGTAACTCTGCTCACTGCTTATCCACACTGTAATCATCCGCCCAGGTAACGCTGCTCACTGCCTATCCACACTGTAAACATTTTCCCAGGGAACACGGCACACTGCCTATCCACACTGTAATAATTTACCCAGGTAACGCTGCTCACTGCCTATCCACACTGTAAACATTTTCCCAGGGAACACTGCTCACTGCCTATCCACACTGTAAACATTTTCCCAGGTAACGCTGCTCACTGCCTATCCACACTGTACTCATTTCACCAGGGAACACTGCTCACTGCCTATCCGCACTGTAATCATTTGCCCAGGTAACGCTGCTCACTGCCTATCCACACTGTAAACATTTTCCCAAGGAACACTGCTCACTGCCTATCCACACTGTAAACATTTTCCCAGGAAACACTGCTCACTGCCTATCCACACTGTAAACATTTTCCCAGGTAACGCTGCTCACTGCCTATCCGCACTGTAATCATTTCACCAGGGAACACTGCTCACTGCCTATCCACACTGTAATCATTTGCCCAGGTAACTCTGCTGACTGCCTATCCACACTGTAATCATATGCCCAGGTAACTCTGCTCACTGCCTATCCACACTGTAAACATTTCCCTAGGGAACACTGCTCAATGCCTATCCACAGTGTAATCATTTCCCCAGGGAACACTGCTCACTGTCTATCCACACTGTAAACATTACGCTAGGGAACACTGCTCAATGCCTATCCACAGTGTAATCATATCCCCAGGGAACACTGCTCACTGTCTATCCACACTGTAAACATTTTCCCAGATAACGCTGCTCACTGCTTATTCACACTGTAATCATCCGCCCAGGTAACGCTGCTCACTGCCTATCCACACTGTAATAATTTCCCCAGGTAACGCTGCTCACTGCCTATCCACACTGTAAACATTTCCCCAGGGAACACTGCTCACTGCCTATACACACTGTAAACATTTTCCCAGGGAACACTGCTCACTGCCTATCCACACTGTAAACATTTTCCCAGGTAACGCTGCTCACTGCCTATCCACATTGTAAACATTTTCCCAGGTAACACTGCTCACAGCCTATCCACACTGTAATCATTTCCCAAAAAACGCTGCTCACTGCCTATCCAAACTGTAATCATTTCCCCAGGGAACACTGCTCATTGCCTATCCGCACTGAAAAACATTTTCCCAGGTAACGCTGCTCACTGCCTATCCACACTGTAATCATCCGCCCAGGTAACGCTGCTCACTCCCTATCCACACTGTAATCAGCCGCACAGGTAACGCTGCTGACTCCCTATCCACACTGTAAACATTTTCCCAGCCAACGCTGCTCACTGCTTATCCACACTGTAATCATCCGCCCAGATAACGCTGCTCACTGCCAGTCCACACTGTAAACATTTTCGCAGGTAACGCTGCTCACTGCCAATCCACACTGTAATCAGCTGCACAGGTAACGCTGCTCACTCCCTATCCACACTGTAAACATTTTGCCAGGTAACGCTGCTCACTGCCTATCCACACAGTAATCGTTTCCCCAGGGAACGCAGCTCACTGCAATTCCACACTGTAAACATTTCCCCATGGAACACTGCTCACTGCCTATCTACACTGTAAACATTTCCCCAGGTAACCCTGCTCACTGCCTATCCACACTGTAAACATTTTCCCAGGGAACACGGCACACTGCCTATCCACACTGTAATAATTTACCAAGGTAACGCTGCTCACTGCCTATCCACACTGTAAACATTTTCCCAGGGAACACTGCTCACTGCCTATCCACACTGTAAACATTTTCCCAGGTAACGCTGCTCACTGCCTATCCACACTGTACTCATTTCACCAGGGAACACTGCTCACTGCCTATCCGCACTGTAATCATTTGCCCAGGTAACGCTGCTCACTGCCTATCCACACTGTAAACATTTTCCCAAGGAACACTGCTCACTGCCTATCCACACTGTAAACATTTTCCCAGGAAACACTGCTCACTGCCTATCCACACTGTAAACATTTTCCCAGGTAACGCTGCTCACTGCCTATCCGCACTGTAATCATTTTCCCAGATAACGCTGCTCACTGCTTATTCACACTGTAATCATCCGCCCAGGTAACGCTGCTCACTGCCTATCCACACTGTAATAATTTCCCCAGGTAACGCTGCTCACTGCCTATCCACACTGTAATCATTTCCCCAGGGAACACTGCTCACTGCCTATCCACACTGTAAACATTTCCCCAGGTAACCTTGCTCACTGCCTATCCACACTGTAAACATTTTCCCAAGGAACACTGCTCACTGCCTATCCACACTGTAAACATTTTCCCAGGTAACGCTGCTCACTGCCTAACCACACTGTAATCATTTCACCAGGGAACACTGCTCACTGCCTATCCACACTGTAAACATTTTCCCAGGTAACTCTGCTCACTGCCTATCCACATTGTAAACATTTTCCCAGGTAACACTGCTCACAGCCTATCCACACTGTAATCATTTCCCAAAAAACGCTGCTCACTGCCTATCCAAACTGTAATCATTTCCCCAGGGAACACTGCTCATTGCCTATCCGCACTGAAAAACATTTTCCCAGGTAACGCTGCTCACTGCCTATCCACACTGTAATCATCCGCCCAGGTAACGCTGCTCACTCCCTATCCACACTGTAATCAGCCGCACAGGTAACGCTGCTGACTCCCTATCCACACTGTAAACATTTTCCCAGCTAACGCTGCTCACTGCTTATCCACACTGTAATCATCCGCCCAGATAACGCTGCTCACTGCCAGTACACACTGTAAACATTTTCGCAGGTAACGCTGCTCACTGCCAATCCACACTGTAATCAGCTGCACAGGTAACGCTGCTCACTCCCTATCCACACTGTAAACATTTTCCCAGGTAACGCTGCTCACTGCCTATCCACACAGTAATCGTTTCTCCAGGGAACGCAGCTCACTGCAATTCCACACTGTAAACATTTCCACATGGAACACTGCTCACTGCCTATCTACACTGTAAACATTTCCCCAGGTAACCCTGCTCACTGCCTATCCACACTGTAAACATTTCCCCAGGGAACACTGCTCACTACCTATCCACAGTGTAATCATTTCCCCAGGTAACGCTGCTCACTGCCTATCCACACTGTAATCGTTTCCCCAGGGAACACTGCTCACTGCCTATCCATACTGTAAACATTTTCCCAGGAAATGCTGCTCGCTGCCTATCCACACTGTAATCATATCCCCAGGTAACTCTGCTCACTGCCTATCCACACTGTAAACATTTCCCCAGGGAACACTGCTCAATGCCTATCCACAGTGTAATCATTTCCCCATGGAACACTGCTCACTGCCTATCTACACTGTAAACATTTCCCCAGGGAACACTGCTCACTGCCTATCCACAGTGTAATCATTTCCCCAGGTAACGCTGCTCACTGCCTATCCACACTGTAATCGTTTCCCCAGGGAACACTGCTCACTGCTTATCCACACTGTAATCATCCGCCCAGGTAACGCTGCTCACTGCCTATCCACACTGTAAACATTTTCCCAAGGAACACGGCACACTGCCTATCCACACTGTAATAATTTACCCAGGTAACGCTGCTCACTGCCTATCCACACTGTAAACATTTTCCCAGGGAGCACTGCTCACTGCCTATCCACACTGTAAACATTTTCCCAGGTAACGCTGCTCACTGCCTATCCACACTGTAAACATTTTCCCAGGAAACACTGCTCACTGCCTATCCACACTGTAAACATTTTCCCAGGTAACGCTGCTCACTGCCTATCCACACTGTAATCATTTCACCAGGGAACACTGCTCACTGCCTATCCACACTGTAATCATTTGCCCAGGTAACGCTGCTCACTGCCTATACACACTGTAACCATTTTCCCAGGAAATGCTGCTCGCTGCCTATCCACACTGTAATCATATGCCCAGGTAACTCTGCTCACTGCCTATCCACACTGTAAACATTTCCCCAGGGAACACTGCTCAATGCCTATCCACAGTGTAATCATTTCCCCAGGGAACACTGCTCACTGTCAATCCACACTGTAAACATTTCCCTAGGGAACACTGCTCAATGCCTATCCACAGTGTAATCATTTCCCCAGGGAACACTGCTCACTGCCTATCCACACTGTAAACGTCTTCCCAGATAACGCTGCTCACTGCTTATTCACACTGTAATCATCCGCCCAGGTAACGCTGCTCACTGCCTGTGCACACTGTAAACATTTTCCCAGATAACCGTGCTCACTGCTTATCCACACTGTAATCATCCGCCCAGGTAAGGCTGCTCACTGCCTATCCACACTGTAATCATTTCCCCATGGAACACTGCTCACTGCCTATCCACACTGTAAACATTTCCCCAGGTAACCCTGCTCACTGCCTATCCACACTGTAAACAGTGTTCCCAGGGAACACTGCTCACTGCCTATCCACACTGTAAACATTTTCCCAGGTAACGATGCTCAGTGCCTAACCACACTGTAATCATTTCACCAGGGTACACTGCTCACTGCCTATCCACACTGTAATCATTTGCCCAGGTAACGCTGCTCACTGCCTATCCACACTGTAAACATTTTCCCAGGGAACACTGCTCACTGCCTATCCACACTGTAATCATTTCCCCAGGTAACGCTGCTCACTGCCTATCCACACTGTAATCGTTTCCCCAGGGAACACTGCTCACTGCCTATCCACACTGTAAACATTTTCCCAGGGAACACGGCACACTGCCTATCCACACTGTAATAATTTCCCCACGTAACGCTGCTCACTGCCTATCCACACTGTAATCAGCCGCACAGGTAAAGCTGCTCACTCCCTATCCACACTGTAAACATTTTCCCAGCTAACGCTGCTCACTGCTTATCCACACTGTAATCATCCGCCCAGATAACGCTGCTCACTGCCTGTCCACACTGTAAACATTTTCGCAGGTAACACTGCTCACAGCCTATCAACACTGTAAACATTTTCCCAGGGAACACGGCACACTGCCTATCCACACTGTAATAATTTCCCCAGGTAACGCTGCTCACTGCCTATCCACACTGTAATCAGCCGCACAGGTAACGCTGCTCACTCCCTATCCACACTGTAAACATTTTCCCAGGTAACTCTGCTCACTGCCTATCCACACAGTAATCGTTTCCCCAGGGAACGCAGCTCACTGCAATTCCACACTGTAAACATTTCCCCATGGAACACTGCTCACTGCCTATCTACATTGTAAACATTTCCCCAGGTAACCCTGCTCACTGCCTATCCACACTGTAAACATTTCCCCAGGGAACACTGCTCACTGCCTATCCACAGTGTAATCATTTCCCCAGGTAACGCTGCTCACTGCCTATCCACACTGTAATCGTTTCCCCAGGGAACACTGCTCACTGCCTATCCATACTGTAAACATTTTCCCAGGAAATGCTGCTCGCTGCCTATCCACACTGTTATCATATCCCCAGGTAACTCTGCTCACTGCCTATCCACACTGTAAACATTTCCCCAGGGAACACTGCTCAATGCCTATCCACAGTGTAATCATTTCCCCATGGAACACTGCTCACTGCCTATCCACAGTGTAATCATTTCCCCAGGTAACGCTGCTCACTGCCTATCCACACTGTAATCGTTTCCCCAGGGAACACTGCTCACTGCCTATCCATACAGTAAACATTTTCCCAGATAACGCTGCTCACTGCTTATCCACACTGTAATCATATCCCCAGGTAACTCTGCTCACTGCCTATCCACACTGTAAATATTTCCCCAGGGAACACTGCTCAATGCCTATCCACAGTGTAATCATTTCCCCATGGAACACTGCTCACTGCCTATCTACACTGTAAACATTTCCCCAGGGAACACTGCTCACTGCCTATCCACAGTGTAATCATTTCCCCAGGTAACGCTGCTCACTGCCTATCCACACTGTAATCGTTTCCCCAGGGAACACTGCTCACTGCTTATCCACACTGTAATCATCCGCCCAGGTAACGCTGCTCACTGCCTATCCACACTGTAAACATTTTCCCAGGGAACACGGCACACTGCCTATCCACACTGTAATAATTTACCCAGGTAACGCTGCTCACTGCCTATCCACACTGTAAACATTTTCCCAGGGAACACTGCTCACTGCCTATCCACACTGTAAACATTTTCCCAGGTAACGCTGCTCACTGCCTATCCACACTGTAATCATTTGCCCAGGTAACGCTGCTCACTGCCTATCCACACTGTAAACATTTTCCCAAGGAACACTGCTCACTGCCTATCCACACTGTAAACATTTTCCCAGGAAACACTGCTCACTGCCTATCCACACTGTAAACATTTTCCCAGGTAACGCTGCTCACTGCCTATCCGCACTGTAATCATTTCACCAGGGAACACTGCTCACTGCCTATCCACACTGTAATCATTTGCCCAGGTAACTCTGCTCACTGCCTATCCACACTGTAATCATATGCCCAGGTAACTCTGCTCACTGCCTATCCACACTGTAAACATTTCCCCAGGGAACACTGCTCAATGCCTATCCACAGTGTAAACATTTTCCCAGGTAACCCTGCTCACTGCCTATCCACACTGTAAACATTTTCCCAGATAACGCTGCTCACTGCTTATTCACACTGTAATCATCCGCCCAGGTAACGCTGCTCACTGCCTATCCACACTGTAATAATTTCCCCAGGTAACGCTGCTCACTGCCTATCCACACTGTAATCATTTCCCCAGGGAACACTGCTCACTGCCTATCCACACTGTAAACATTTCCCCAGGTAACCCTGCTCACTGCCTATCCACACTGTAAACATTTTCCCAGGGAACACTGCTCACTGCCTATCCATACTGTAAACATTTTCCCAGGAAATGCTGCTCGCTGCCTATCCACACTGTTATCATATCCCCAGGTAACTCTGCTCACTGCCTATCCACACTGTAAACATTTCCCCAGGGAACACTGCTCAATGCCTATCCACAGTGTAATCATTTCCCCATGGAACACTGCTCACTGCCTATCCACAGTGTAATCATTTCCCCAGGTAACGCTGCTCACTGCCTATCCACACTGTAATCGTTTCCCCAGGGAACACTGCTCACTGCCTATCCATACAGTAAACATTTTCCCAGATAACGCTGCTCACTGCTTATCCACACTGTAATCATATCCCCAGGTAACTCTGCTCACTGCCTATCCACACTGTAAATATTTCCCCAGGGAACACTGCTCAATGCCTATCCACAGTGTAATCATTTCCCCATGGAACACTGCTCACTGCCTATCTACACTGTAAACATTTCCCCAGGGAACACTGCTCACTGCCTATCCACAGTGTAATCATTTCCCCAGGTAACGCTGCTCACTGCCTATCCACACTGTAATCGTTTCCCCAGGGAACACTGCTCACTGCTTATCCACACTGTAATCATCCGCCCAGGTAACGCTGCTCACTGCCTATCCACACTGTAAACATTTTCCCAGGGAACACGGCACACTGCCTATCCACACTGTAATAATTTACCCAGGTAACGCTGCTCACTGCCTATCCACACTGTAAACATTTTCCCAGGGAACACTGCTCACTGCCTATCCACACTGTAAACATTTTCCCAGGTAACGCTGCTCACTGCCTATCCACACTGTAATCATTTGCCCAGGTAACGCTGCTCACTGCCTATCCACACTGTAAACATTTTCCCAAGGAACACTGCTCACTGCCTATCCACACTGTAAACATTTTCCCAGGAAACACTGCTCACTGCCTATCCACACTGTAAACATTTTCCCAGGTAACGCTGCTCACTGCCTATCCGCACTGTAATCATTTCACCAGGGAACACTGCTCACTGCCTATCCACACTGTAATCATTTGCCCAGGTAACTCTGCTCACTGCCTATCCACACTGTAATCATATGCCCAGGTAACTCTGCTCACTGCCTATCCACACTGTAAACATTTCCCCAGGGAACACTGCTCAATGCCTATCCACAGTGTAAACATTTTCCCAGGTAACCCTGCTCACTGCCTATCCACACTGTAAACATTTTCCCAGATAACGCTGCTCACTGCTTATTCACACTGTAATCATCCGCCCAGGTAACGCTGCTCACTGCCTATCCACACTGTAATAATTTCCCCAGGTAACGCTGCTCACTGCCTATCCACACTGTAATCATTTCCCCAGGGAACACTGCTCACTGCCTATCCACACTGTAAACATTTCCCCAGGTAACCCTGCTCACTGCCTATCCACACTGTAAACATTTTCCCAGGGAACACTGCTCACAGCCTATCCACACTGTAAACATTTTCCCAGGTAACGCTGCTCACTGCCTAACCACACTGTAATCATTTCACCAGGGAACACTGCTCACTGCCTATCCACACTGTAATCATTTGCCCAGGTAACGCTGCTCACTGCCTATCCACACTGTAAACATTTTCCCAGGGAACACTGCTCACTGCCTATCCACACTGTAATCATTTCCCCAGGTAACGCTGCTCACTGCCTATCCACACTGTAATCGTTTCCCCAGGGAACACTGCTCACTGCCTATCCACACTGTAAACATTTTCCCAGGGAACACGGCACACTGCCTATCCACACTGTAATAATTTCCCCAGGTAACGCTGCTCACTGCCTATCCACACTGTAATCAGCCGCACAGGTAACGCTGCTCACTCCCTATCCACACTGTAAACATTTTCCCAGCTAACGCTGCTCACTGCTTATCCACACTGTAAACATTTTCCCAGGTAACCCTGCTCACTGCCTATCAACACTGTAAACATTTTCCCAGGGAACACTGCTCACTGCCTATCCACACTGTAAACATTTTCCCAGGTAACGCTGCTCACTGCCTAACCACACTGTAATCATTTCACCAGGGAACACTGCTCACTGCCTATCCACACTGTTATCATTTGCCCAGGTAGCGCTGCTCACGGCCTATCCACACTGTAAACATTTTCCCAGGGAACACTGCTCACTGCCTATCCACACTGTAATCATTTCCCCAGGTAACGCTGCTCACTGCCTATCCACACTGTAATCGTTTCCCCAGGGAACACTGCTCACTGCCTATCCATACAGTAAACATTTTCCCAGATAACGCTGCTCACTGCTTATCCACACTGTAATCATATCCCCAGGTAACTCTGCTCACTGCCTATCCACACTGTAAATATTTCCCCAGGGAACACTGCTCAATGCCTATCCACAGTGTAATCATTTCCCCATGGAACACTGCTCACTGCCTATCTACACTGTAAACATTTCCCCAGGGAACACTGCTCACTGCCTATCCACAGTGTAATCATTTCCCCAGGTAACGCTGCTCACTGCCTATCCACACTGTAATCGTTTCCCCAGGGAACACTGCTCACTGCTTATCCACACTGTAATCATCCGCCCAGGTAACGCTGCTCACTGCCTATCCACACTGTAAACATTTTCCCAGGGAACACGGCACACTGCCTATCCACACTGTAATAATTTACCCAGGTAACGCTGCTCACTGCCTATCCACACTGTAAACATTTTCCCAGGGAACACTGCTCACTGCCTATCCACACTGTAAACATTTTCCCAGGTAACGCTGCTCACTGCCTATCCACACTGTAATCATTTGCCCAGGTAACGCTGCTCACTGCCTATCCACACTGTAAACATTTTCCCAAGGAACACTGCTCACTGCCTATCCACACTGTAAACATTTTCCCAGGAAACACTGCTCACTGCCTATCCACACTGTAAACATTTTCCCAGGTAACGCTGCTCACTGCCTATCCGCACTGTAATCATTTCACCAGGGAACACTGCTCACTGCCTATCCACACTGTAATCATTTGCCCAGGTAACTCTGCTCACTGCCTATCCACACTGTAATCATATGCCCAGGTAACTCTGCTCACTGCCTATCCACACTGTAAACATTTCCCCAGGGAACACTGCTCAATGCCTATCCACAGTGTAAACATTTTCCCAGGTAACCCTGCTCACTGCCTATCCACACTGTAAACATTTTCCCAGATAACGCTGCTCACTGCTTATTCACACTGTAATCATCCGCCCAGGTAACGCTGCTCACTGCCTATCCACACTGTAATAATTTCCCCAGGTAACGCTGCTCACTGCCTATCCACACTGTAATCATTTCCCCAGGGAACACTGCTCACTGCCTATCCACACTGTAAACATTTCCCCAGGTAACCCTGCTCACTGCCTATCCACACTGTAAACATTTTCCCAGGGAACACTGCTCACAGCCTATCCACACTGTAAACATTTTCCCAGGTAACGCTGCTCACTGCCTAACCACACTGTAATCATTTCACCAGGGAACACTGCTCACTGCCTATCCACACTGTAATCATTTGCCCAGGTAACGCTGCTCACTGCCTATCCACACTGTAAACATTTTCCCAGGGAACACTGCTCACTGCCTATCCACACTGTAATCATTTCCCCAGGTAACGCTGCTCACTGCCTATCCACACTGTAATCGTTTCCCCAGGGAACACTGCTCACTGCCTATCCACACTGTAAACATTTTCCCAGGGAACACGGCACACTGCCTATCCACACTGTAATAATTTCCCCAGGTAACGCTGCTCACTGCCTATCCACACTGTAATCAGCCGCACAGGTAACGCTGCTCACTCCCTATCCACACTGTAAACATTTTCCCAGCTAACGCTGCTCACTGCTTATCCACACTGTAAACATTTTCCCAGGTAACCCTGCTCACTGCCTATCAACACTGTAAACATTTTCCCAGGGAACACTGCTCACTGCCTATCCACACTGTAAACATTTTCCCAGGTAACGCTGCTCACTGCCTAACCACACTGTAATCATTTCACCAGGGAACACTGCTCACTGCCTATCCACACTGTTATCATTTGCCCAGGTAGCGCTGCTCACGGCCTATCCACACTGTAAACATTTTCCCAGGGAACACTGCTCACTGCCTATCCACACTGTAATCATTTCCCCAGGTAACGCTGCTCACTGCCTATCCACACTGTAATCGTTTCCCCAGGGAACACTGCTCACTGCCTATCCACACTGTAAACATTTTCCCAGGGAACACGGCACACTGCCTATCCACACTGTAATAATTTCCCCAGGTAACGCTGCTCACTGCCTATCCACACTGTAATCAGCCGCACAGGTAACGCTGCTCACTCCCTATCCACACTGTAAACATTTTCCCAGCTAACGCTGCTCACTGCTTATCCACACTGTAAACATTTTCCCAGCTAACGCTGCTCACTGCTTATCCACACTGTAATCATCCGCCCAGATAACGCTGCTCACTGCCTGTCCACACTGTAATCAGCCGCACAGGTAACGCTGCTCACTCCCTATCCACACTGTAAACATTTTCCCAGGTAACGCTGCTCACTGCCTATCCACACAGTAATCATTTCCCCAGGGAACGCAGCTCACTGCAATTCCACACTGTAAACATTTCCCCATGGAACACTGCTCACTGCCTATCTACATTGTAAACATTTCCCCATGTAACCCTGCTCACTGCCTATCCACACTGTAAACATTTCCCCAGGGAACACTGCTCACTGCCTATCCACAGTATAATCATTTCCCCAGGTAACGCTGCTCACTGCCTATCCACACTGTAATCGTTTCCCCAGGGAACACTGCTCACTGCCTATCCATACTGTAAACATTTTCCCAGGAAATGCTGCTCGCTGCCTATCCACACTGTAATCATATCCCCAGGTAACTCTGCTCACTGCCTATCCACACTGTAAACATTTCCCCAGGGAACACTGCTCAATGCCTATCCACAGTGTAATCATTTCCCCATGGAACACTGCTCACTGCCTATCCACAGTGTAATCATTTCCCCAGGTAACGCTGCTCACTGCCTATCCACACTGTAATCGTTTCCCCAGGGAACACTGCTCACTGCCTATCCATACTGTAAACATTTTCCCAGATAACGCTGCTCACTGCTTATCCACACTGTAATCATATCCCCAGGTAACTCTGCTCACTGCCTATCCACACTGTAAACATTTCCCCAGGGATCACTGCTCAATGCCTATCCACAGTGTAATCATTTCCCGATGGAACACTGCTCACTGCCTATCTACACTGTAAACATTTCCCCAGGGAACACTGCTCACTGCCTATCCACAGTGTAATCATTTCCCCAGGTAACGCTGCTCACTGCCTATCCACACTGTAATCGTTTCCCCAGGGAACACTGCTCACTGCTTATCCACACTGTAATCATCCGCCCAGGTAACACTGCTCACTGCCTATCCACACTGTAAACATTTTCCAAGGGAACACGGCACACTGCCTATCCACACTGTAATAATTTACCCAGGTAACGCTGCTCACTGCCTATCCACACTGTAAACATTTTCCCAGGTAACCCTGCTCACTGCCTGTCCACACTGTAAACATTTTCGCAGGTAACGCTGCTCACTTCCTATCCACACTGTAAACATTTTCCCAGGGAACACGGCACACTGCCTATCCACACTGTAATAATTTCCCCAGGTAACGCTGCTCACTGCCTATCCACACTGTAATCATCCGCCCAGATAACGCTGCTCACTGCCTGTCCACACTGTAATCAGCCGCACAGGTAACGCTGCTCACTCCCTATCCACACTGTAAACATTTTCCCAGGAAACGCTGCTCACTGCCTATCCACACAGTAATCATTTCCCCAGGGAACGCAGCTCACTGCAATTCCACACTGTAAACATTTCCCCATGGAACACTGCTCACTGCCTATCTACATTGTAAACATTTCCCCAGGTAACCCTGCTCACTGCCTATCCACACTGTAAACATTTCCACAGGGAACACTGCTCACTGCCTATCCACAGTGTAAACATTTTCCCAGGGAACACTGCTCACAGCCTATCCACACTGTAAACATTTTCCCAGGTAACGCTGCTCACTGCCTAACCACACTGTAATCATTTCACCAGGGAACACTGCTCACTGCCTATCCACACTGTAATCATTTGCCCAGGTAACGCTGCTCACTGCCTATCCACACTGTAAACATTTTCCCAGGGAACACTGCTCACTGCCTATCCACACTGTAATCATTTCCCCAGGTAACGCTGCTCACTGCCTATCCACACTGTAATCGTTTCCCCAGGGAACACTGCTCACTGCCTATCCACACTGTAAACATTTTCCCAGGGAACACGGCACACTGCCTATCCACACTGTAATAATTTCCCCAGGTAACGCTGCTCACTGCCTGTCCACACTGTAATCAGCCGCACAGGTAACGCTGCTCACTCCCTATCCACACTGTAAACATTTTCCCAGCTAACGCTGCTCACTGCTTATCCACACTGTAAACATTTTCCCAGGTAACCCTGCTCACTGCCTATCAACACTGTAAACATTTTCCCAGGGAACACTGCTCACTGCCTATCCACACTGTAAACATTTTCCCAGGTAACGCTGCTCACTGCCTAACCACACTGTAATCATTTCACCAGGGAACACTGCTCACTGCCTATCCACACTGTTATCATTTGCCCAGGTAGCGCTGCTCACGGCCTATCCACACTGTAAACATTTTCCCAGGGAACACTGCTCACTGCCTATCCACACTGTAATCATTTCCCCAGGTAACGCTGCTCACTGCCTATCCACACTGTAATCGTTTCCCCAGGGAACACTGCTCACTGCCTATCCACACTGTAAACATTTTCCCAGGGAACACGGCACACTGCCTATCCACACTGTAATAATTTCCCCAGGTAACGCTGCTCACTGCCTATCCACACTGTAATCAGCCGCACAGGTAACGCTGCTCACTCCCTATCCACACTGTAAACATTTTCCCAGCTAACGCTGCTCACTGCTTATCCACACTGTAAACATTTTCCCAGCTAACGCTGCTCACTGCTTATCCACACTGTAATCATCCGCCCAGATAACGCTGCTCACTGCCTGTCCACACTGTAATCAGCCGCACAGGTAACGCTGCTCACTCCCTATCCACACTGTAAACATTTTCCCAGGTAACGCTGCTCACTGCCTATCCACACAGTAATCATTTCCCCAGGGAACGCAGCTCACTGCAATTCCACACTGTAAACATTTCCCCATGGAACACTGCTCACTGCCTATCTACATTGTAAACATTTCCCCATGTAACCCTGCTCACTGCCTATCCACACTGTAAACATTTCCCCAGGGAACACTGCTCACTGCCTATCCACAGTATAATCATTTCCCCAGGTAACGCTGCTCACTGCCTATCCACACTGTAATCGTTTCCCCAGGGAACACTGCTCACTGCCTATCCATACTGTAAACATTTTCCCAGGAAATGCTGCTCGCTGCCTATCCACACTGTAATCATATCCCCAGGTAACTCTGCTCACTGCCTATCCACACTGTAAACATTTCCCCAGGGAACACTGCTCAATGCCTATCCACAGTGTAATCATTTCCCCATGGAACACTGCTCACTGCCTATCCACAGTGTAATCATTTCCCCAGGTAACGCTGCTCACTGCCTATCCACACTGTAATCGTTTCCCCAGGGAACACTGCTCACTGCCTATCCATACTGTAAACATTTTCCCAGATAACGCTGCTCACTGCTTATCCACACTGTAATCATATCCCCAGGTAACTCTGCTCACTGCCTATCCACACTGTAAACATTTCCCCAGGGATCACTGCTCAATGCCTATCCACAGTGTAATCATTTCCCGATGGAACACTGCTCACTGCCTATCTACACTGTAAACATTTCCCCAGGGAACACTGCTCACTGCCTATCCACAGTGTAATCATTTCCCCAGGTAACGCTGCTCACTGCCTATCCACACTGTAATCGTTTCCCCAGGGAACACTGCTCACTGCTTATCCACAATGTAATCATCCGCCCAGGTAACGCTGCTCACTGCCTATCCACACTGTAAACATTTTCCAAGGGAACACGGCACACTGCCTATCCACACTGTAATAATTTACCCAGGTAACGCTGCTCACTGCCTATCCACACTGTAAACATTTTCCCAGGTAACCCTGCTCACTGCCTGTCCACACTGTAAACATTTTCGCAGGTAACGCTGCTCACTTCCTATCCACACTGTAAACATTTTCCCAGGGAACACGGCACACTGCCTATCCACACTGTAATAATTTCCCCAGGTAACGCTGCTCACTGCCTATCCACACTGTAATCATCCGCCCAGATAACGCTGCTCACTGCCTGTCCACACTGTAATCAGCCGCACAGGTAACGCTGCTCACTCCCTATCCACACTGTAAACATTTTCCCAGGAAACGCTGCTCACTGCCTATCCACACAGTAATCATTTCCCCAGGGAACGCAGCTCACTGCAATTCCACACTGTAAACATTTCCCCATGGAACACTGCTCACTGCCTATCTACATTGTAAACATTTCCCCAGGTAACCCTGCTCACTGCCTATCCACACTGTAAACATTTCCACAGGGAACACTGCTCACTGCCTATCCTCAGTGTAATCATTTCCCCAGGTAACGCTGCTCACTGCCTATCCACACTGTAATCGTTTCCCCAGGGAACACTGCTCACTGCCTATCCATACTGTAAACATTTTCCCAGGAAATGCTTCTCGCTGCCTATCCACACTGTAATCATATCCCCAGGTAACTCTGCTCACTGCCTATCCACACTGTAAACATTTCCCCAGGGAACACTGCTCAATGCCTATCCACAGTGTAATCATTTCCCCATGGAACACTGCTCACTGCCTATCCACACAGTAATCGTTTCCCCAGGGAACACTGCTCACTGCCTATCCATACTGTAAACATTTTCCCAGATAACGCTGCTCACTGCTTATCCACACTGTAATCAAATCCCCAGGTAACTCTGCTCACTGCCTATCCACACTGTAAACATTTCCCCAGGGAACACTGCTCAATGCCTATCCACAGTGTAATCATTTCCCCATGGAACACTGCTCACTGCCTATCTACACTGTAAACATTTCCCCAGGGAACACTGCTCACTGCCTATCAACAGTGTAATCATTTCCCCAGGTAACGATGCTCACTGCCTATCCACACTGTAATCGTTTCCCCAGGGAACACTGCTCACTGCTTATCCACACTGTAATCATCCGCCCAGGTAACGCTGCTCACTGCCTATCCACACTGTAAACATTTTCCCAGGGAACACTGCTCACTGCCTATCCACACTGTAAACATTTTCCCAGGTAACGCTGCTCACTGCCTAACCACACTGTAATCATTTCCCCAGGGAACACTGCTCACTGCCTATCCACACTGTAATCATTTGCCCAGGTAACGCTGCTCACTGCCTATCCACACTGTAAATATTTTCCCAGGGAACACTGCTCACTGCCTATCCACAATGTAATCATTTCCCCAGGTAACGCTGCTCACTGCCTATCCAAACTGTAATCATTTCACCATGGAACACTACTCACTGCCTATCCACACTGTAATCGTTTCCCCAGGGAACACTGCTCACTGCCTATCCACACTGTAAACATTTTCCCAGGGAACACGGCACACTGCCTATCCACACTGTAATAATTTTCCCAGGTAACGCTGCTCACTGCCTATCCACACTGTAAACATTTTCCCATGTAACCCTGCTCACTGCCTATCCACACTGTAAACATTTTCCCAGGGAACACTGCTCACTGCCTATACACACTGTAAACATTTTCCCAGGTAACGCTGCTCACTGCCTAACCACACTGTAATCATTTCACCAGGGAACACTGCTCACTGCCTATCCACACTGTAATCATTTGCCCAGGTAACGCTGCTCACTGCCTATCCACACTGTAAATATTTTCCCAGGGAACACTGCTCACTGCCTATCCACACTGTAATCATTTCCCCAGGTAACGCTGCTCACTGCCTATCCACACTGTAATCGTTTCCCCAGGGAACACTGCTCACTGCCTATCCACACTGTAAACATTTTCCCAGGGAACACGGCACACTGCCTATCCACACTGTAATAATTTCCCCAGGGAACGCTGCTCACTGCCTATCCACACTGTAATCAGCCGCACAGGTAACGCTGCTCACTCCCTATCCACACTGTAAACATTTTCCCAGGTAACGCTGCTCACTGCCTATCCACACAGTAATCGTTTCCCCAGGGAACGCAGCTCACTGCAATTCCACACTGTAAACATTTCCCCATGGAACACTGCTCACTGCCTATCTACACTGTAAACATTTCCCCAGGTAACCCTGCTCACTGCCTGTCCACACTGTAAAAATTTCCCCAGGGAACACTGCTCACTGCCTATCCACAGTGTAATCATTTCCCCAGGTAACGATGCTCACTGCCTATCCACACTGTAATCGTTTCCCCAGGGAACACTGCTCACTGCCTATCCATACTGTGAACATTTTCCCAGGAAATGCTGCTCGCTGCCTATCCACACTATAATCATATCCCCAGGTAACTCTGCTCACTGCCTATCCACACTGTAAACATTTCCCCAGGGAACACTGCTCAATGCCTATCCACAGTGTAATCATTTCCCCATGGAACACTGCTCACTGCCTATCTACACTGTAAACATTTCCCCAGGGAACACTGCTCACTGCCTATCCACAGTGTAATCATTTCCCCAGGTAACGCTGCTCACTGCCTATCCACACTGTAATCGTTTCCCCAGGGAACACTGCTCACTGCTTATTCACACTGTAATCATCCGCCCAGGTAACGCTGCTCACTGCCTATCCACACTGTAAACATTTTCCCAGGGAACACGGCACACTGCCTATCCACACTGTAATAATTTACCCAGGTAACGCTGCTCACTGCCTATCCACACTGTAAACATTTTCCCAGGGAACACTGCTCACTGCCTATCCACACTGTAAACATTTTCCCAGGTAACGCTGCTCACTGCCTATCCACACTGTACTCATTTCACCAGGGAACACTGCTCACTGCCTATACACACTGTAATAATTTGCCCAGGTAACGCTGCTCACTGCCTATCCACACTGTAAACATTTTCCCAAGGAACACTGCTCACTGCCTATCCACACTGTAATCATTTCCCCAGGTAACGCTGCTCACTGCCTATCCACACTGTAATCGTTTCCCCAGGGAACACTGCTCACTGCCTATCCACACTGTAAACATTTTCCCAGGTAACGCTGCTCACTGCCTATCCACATTGTAGTCAGCCGCACAGGTAACGCTGCTCACTCCCTATCCACACTGTAAACATTTTCCCAGCTAACGCTGCTCACTGCTTATCCACACTGTAATCATCCGCCCAGATAACGCTGCTCACTGCCTGTCCACACTGTAATCAGCCGCACAGGTAACGCTGCTCACTCCCTATCCACACTGTAAACATTTTCCCAGGTAACGCTGCTCACTGCCTATCCACACAGTAATCATTTCCCCAGGGAACACAGCTCACTGCAATTCCACACTGTAAACATTTCCCCATGGAACACTGCTCACTGCCTATCTACATTGTAAACATTTCCCCAGGTAACCCTGCTCACTGCCTATCCACACTGTAAACATTTCCCCAGGGAACACTGCTCACTGCCTATCCACAGTGTAATCATTTCCCCAGGTAACGCTGCTCACTGCCTATCCACACTGTAATCGTTTCCCCAGGGAACACTGCTCACTGCCTATCCATACTGTAAACATTTTCCCGGATAACGCTGCTCACTGCTTATCCACACTGTAATCATATCCCCAGGTAACTCTGCTCACTGCCTATCCACACTGTAAACATTTCCCCAGGGAACACTGCTCAATGCCTATCCACAGTGTAATCATTTCCCCATGGAACACTGCTCACTGCCTATCCACACTGTAATCGTTTCCCCAGGGAACACTGCTCACTGCCTATCCACACTGTAAACATTTTCCCAGGGAACACGGCACACTGCCTATCCACACTGTAATAATTTTCCCAGGTAACGCTGCTCACTGCCTATCCACACTGTAAACATTTTCCCATGTAACCCTGCTCACTGCCTATCCACACTGTAAACATTTTCCCAGGGAACACTGCTCACTGCCTATCCACACTGTAAACATTTTCCCAGGTAACGCTGCTCACTGCCTAACCACACTGTAATCATTTCACCAGGGAACACTGCTCACTGCCTATCCACACTGTAATCATTTGCCCAGGTAACGCTGCTCACTGCCTATCCACACTGTAAATATTTTCCCAGGGAACACTGCTCACTGCCTATCCACACTGTAATCATTTCCCCAGGTAACGCTGCTCACTGCCTATCCACACTGTAATCGTTTCCCCAGGGAACACTGCTCACTGCCTATCCACACTGTAAACATTTTCCCAGGGAACACTGCTCACTGCCTATCTACACTGTAAACATTTCCCCAGGTAACCCTGCTCACTGCCTGTCCACACTGTAAAAATTTCCCCAGGGAACACTGCTCACTGCCTATCCACAGTGTAATCATTTCCCCAGGTAACGATGCTCACTGCCTATCCACACTGTAATCGTTTCCCCAGGGAACACTGCTCACTGCCTATCCATACTGTGAACATTTTCCCAGGAAATGCTGCTCGCTGCCTATCCACACTATAATCATATCCCCAGGTAACTCTGCTCACTGCCTATCCACACTGGAAACATTTCCCCAGGGAACACTGCTCAATGCCTATCCACAGTGTAATCATTTCCCCATGGAACACTGCTCACTGCCTATCTACACTGTAAACATTTCCCCAGGGAACACTGCTCACTGCCTATCCACAGTGTAATCATTTCCCCAGGTAACGCTGCTCACTGCCTATCCACACTGTAATCGTTTCCCCAGGGAACACTGCTCACTGCTTATCCACACTGTAATCATCCGCCCAGGTAACGCTGCTCACTGCCTATCCACACTGTAAACATTTTCCCAGGGAACACGGCACACTGCCTATCCACACTGTAATAATTTACCCAGGTAACGCTGCTCACTGCCTATCCACACTGTAAACATTTTCCCAGGGAACACTGCTCACTGCCTATCCACACTGTAAACATTTTCCCAGGTAACGCTGCTCACTGCCTATCCACACTGTACTCATTTCACCAGGGAACACTGCTCACTGCCTATACACACTGTAATAATTTGCCCAGGTAACGCTGCTCACTGCCTATCCACACTGTAAACATTTTCCCAAGGAACACTGCTCACTGCCTATCCACACTGTAATCATTTCCCCAGGTAACGCTGCTCACTGCCTATCCACACTGTAATCGTTTCCCCAGGGAACACTGCTCACTGCCTATCCACACTGTAAACATTTTCCCAGGTAACGCTGCTCACTGCCTATCCACATTGTAGTCAGCCGCACAGGTAACGCTGCTCACTCCCTATCCACACTGTAAACATTTTCCCAGCTAACGCTGCTCACTGCTTATCCACACTGTAATCATCCGCCCAGATAACGCTGCTCACTGCCTGTCCACACTGTAATCAGCCGCACAGGTAACGCTGCTCACTCCCTATCCACACTGTAAACATTTTCCCAGGTAACGCTGCTCACTGCCTATCCACACAGTAATCATTTCCCCAGGGAACACAGCTCACTGCAATTCCACACTGTAAACATTTCCCCATGGAACACTGCTCACTGCCTATCTACATTGTAAACATTTCCCCAGGTAACCCTGCTCACTGCCTATCCACACTGTAAACATTTCCCCAGGGAACACTGCTCACTGCCTATCCACAGTGTAATCATTTCCCCAGGTAACGCTGCTCACTGCCTATCCACACTGTAATCGTTTCCCCAGGGAACACTGCTCACTGCCTATCCATACTGTAAACATTTTCCCAGATAACGCTGCTCACTGCTTATCCACACTGTAATCATATCCCCAGGTAACTCTGCTCACTGCCTATCCACACTGTAAACATTTCCCCAGGGAACACTGCTCAATGCCTATCCACAGTGTAATCATTTCCCCATGGAACACTGCTCACTGCCTATCTACACTGTAAACATTTCCCCAGGGAACACTGCTCACTGACTATCCACAGTGTAATCATTTCCCCAGGTAACGCTGCTCACTGCCTATCCACACTGTAATCGTTTCCCCAGGGAACACTGCTCACTACTTATCCACACTGTAATCATCCGCCCAGGTAACGCTGCTCACTGCCTATCCACACTGTAAACATTTTCCCAGGGAACACGGCACACTGCCTATCCACACTGTAATAATTTACCCAGGTAACGCTGCTCACTGCGTATCCACACTGTAAACATTTTCACAGGGAACACTGCTCACCGCCTATCCACACTGTAAACATTTTCCCAGGTAACGCTGCTCACTGCCTATCCACACTGTACTCATTTCACCAGGGAACACTGCTCACTGCCTATCCGCACTGTAATCATTTGCCCAGGTAACGCTGCTCACTGCCTATTCACTGTAAACATTTTCCCAAGGAACACGGCTCACTGCCTATCCACACTGTAAACATTTTCCCAGGAAACACTGCTCACTGCCTATCCACACTGTAAACATTTTCCCAGGTAACGCTGCTCACTGCCTATCAGCACTGTAAACATTTCCCCAGGGAACACTGCTCAATGCCTATCCACAGTGTAAACATTTCCCCAGGGAACACTGCTCAATGCCTATCCACAGTGTAAACATTTTCCCAGGTAACCCTGCTCACTGCCTATCCACACTGTAAACATTTTCCCAGATAACGCTGCTCACTGCTTATTCACACTGTAATCATCCGCCCAGGTAACGCTGCTCACTGCCTATCCACACTGTAATAATTTCCCCAGGTAACGCTGCTCACTGCCTATCCACACTGTAATCATTTCCCCAGGGAACACTGCTCACTGCCTATCCACACTGTAAACATTTCCCCAGGTAACCCTGCTCACTGCCTATCCACACTGTAAACATTTTCCCAGGGAACACTGCTCACAGCCTATCCACACTGTAAACATTTTCCCAGGTAACGCTGCTCACTGCCTAACCACACTGTAATCATTTCACCAGGGAACACTGCTCACTGCCTATCCACACTGTAATCATTTGCCCAGGTAACGCTGCTCACTGCCTATCCACACTGTAAACATTTTCCCAGGGAACACTGCTCACTGCCTATCCACACTGTAATCATTTCCCCAGGTAACGCTGCTCACTGCCTATCCACACTGTAATCGTTTCCCCAGGGAACACTGCTCACTGCCTATCCACACTGTAAACATTTTCCCAGGGAACACGGCACACTGCCTATCCACACTGTAATAATTTCCCCACGTAACGCTGCTCACTGCCTATCCACACTGTAATCAGCCGCACAGGTAACGCTGCTCACTCCCTATCCACACTGTAAACATTTTCCCAGCTAACGCTGCTCACTGCTTATCCACACTGTAAACATTTTCCCAGGTAACCCTGCTCACTGCCTATCAACACTGTAAACATTTTCCCAGGGAACACTGCTCACTGCCTATCCACACTGTAAACATTTTCCCAGGTAACGCTGCTCACTGCCTAACCACACTGTAATCATTTCACCAGGGAACACTGCTCACTGCCTATCCACACTGTTATCATTTGCCCAGGTAGCGCTGCTCACGGCCTATCCACACTGTAAACATTTTCCCAGGGAACACTGCTCACTGCCTATCCACACTGTAATCATTTCCCCAGGTAACGCTGCTCACTGCCTATCCACACTGTAATCGTTTCCCCAGGGAACACTGCTCACTGCCTATCCACACTGTAAACATTTTCCCAGGGAACACGGCACACTGCCTATCCACACTGTAATAATTTCCCCAGGTAACGCTGCTCACTGCCTATCCACACTGTAATCAGCCGCACAGGTAACGCTGCTCACTCCCTATCCACACTGTAAACATTTTCCCAGCTAACGCTGCTCACTGCTTATCCACACTGTAAACATTTTCCCAGCTAACGCTGCTCACTGCTTATCCACACTGTAATCATCCGCCCAGATAACGCTGCTCACTGCCTGTCCACACTGTAATCAGCCGCACAGGTAACGCTGCTCACTCCCTATCCACACTGTAAACATTTTCCCAGGTAACGCTGCTCACTGCCTATCCACACAGTAATCATTTCCCCAGGGAACGCAGCTCACTGCAATTCCACACTGTAAACATTTCCCCATGGAACACTGCTCACTGCCTATCTACATTGTAAACATTTCCCCATGTAACCCTGCTCACTGCCTATCCACACTGTAAACATTTCCCCAGGGAACACTGCTCACTGCCTATCCACAGTATAATCATTTCCCCAGGTAACGCTGCTCACTGCCTATCCACACTGTAATCGTTTCCCCAGGGAACACTGCTCACTGCCTATCCATACTGTAAACATTTTCCCAGGAAATGCTGCTCGCTGCCTATCCACACTGTAATCATATCCCCAGGTAACTCTGCTCACTGCCTATCCACACTGTAAACATTTCCCCAGGGAACACTGCTCAATGCCTATCCACAGTGTAATCATTTCCCCATGGAACACTGCTCACTGCCTATCCACAGTGTAATCATTTCCCCAGGTAACGCTGCTCACTGCCTATCCACACTGTAATCGTTTCCCCAGGGAACACTGCTCACTGCCTATCCATACTGTAAACATTTTCCCAGATAACGCTGCTCACTGCTTATCCACACTGTAATCATATCCCCAGGTAACTCTGCTCACTGCCTATCCACACTGTAAACATTTCCCCAGGGATCACTGCTCAATGCCTATCCACAGTGTAATCATTTCCCGATGGAACACTGCTCACTGCCTATCTACACTGTAAACATTTCCCCAGGGAACACTGCTCACTGCCTATCCACAGTGTAATCATTTCCCCAGGTAACGCTGCTCACTGCCTATCCACACTGTAATCGTTTCCCCAGGGAACACTGCTCACTGCTTATCCACACTGTAATCATCCGCCCAGGTAACGCTGCTCACTGCCTATCCACACTGTAAACATTTTCCAAGGGAACACGGCACACTGCCTATCCACACTGTAATAATTTACCCAGGTAACGCTGCTCACTGCCTATCCACACTGTAAACATTTTCCCAGGTAACCCTGCTCACTGCCTGTCCACACTGTAAACATTTTCGCAGGTAACGCTGCTCACTTCCTATCCACACTGTAAACATTTTCCCAGGGAACACGGCACACTGCCTATCCACACTGTAATAATTTCCCCAGGTAACGCTGCTCACTGCCTATCCACACTGTAATCATCCGCCCAGATAACGCTGCTCACTGCCTGTCCACACTGTAATCAGCCGCACAGGTAACGCTGCTCACTCCCTATCCACACTGTAAACATTTTCCCAGGAAACGCTGCTCACTGCCTATCCACACAGTAATCATTTCCCCAGGGAACGCAGCTCACTGCAATTCCACACTGTAAACATTTCCCCATGGAACACTGCTCACTGCCTATCTACATTGCAAACATTTCCCCAGGTAACCCTGCTCACTGCCTATCCACACTGTAAACATTTCCACAGGGAACACTGCTCACTGCCTATCCACAGTGTAATCATTTCCCCAGGTAACGCTGCTCACTGCCTATCCACACTGTAATCGTTTCCCCAGGGAACACTGCTCACTGCCTATCCATACTGTAAACATTTTCCCAGGAAATGCTTCTCGCTGCCTATCCACACTGTAATCATATCCCCAGGTAACTCTGCTCACTGCCTATCCACACTGTAAACATTTCCCCAGGGAACACTGCTCAATGCCTATCCACAGTGTAATCATTTCCCCATGGAACACTGCTCACTGCCTATCCACACAGTAATCGTTTCCCCAGGGAACACTGCTCACTGCCTATCCATACTGTAAACATTTTCCCAGATAACGCTGCTCACTGCTTATCCACACTGTAATCAAATCCCCAGGTAACTCTGCTCACTGCCTATCCACACTGTAAACATTTCCCCAGGGAACACTGCTCAATGCCTATCCACAGTGTAATCATTTCCCCATGGAACACTGCTCACTGCCTATCTACACTGTAAACATTTCCCCAGGGAACACTGCTCACTGCCTATCAACAGTGTAATCATTTCCCCAGGTAACGCTGCTCACTGCCTATCCACACTGTAATCGTTTCCCCAGGGAACACTGCTCACTGCTTATCCACACTGTAATCATCCGCCCAGGTAACGCTGCTCACTGCCTATCCACACTGTAAACATTTTCCCAGGGAACACTGCTCACTGCCTATCCACACTGTAAACATTTTCCCAGGTAACGCTGCTCACTGCCTAACCACACTGTAATCATTTCCCCAGGGAACACTGCTCACTGCCTATCCACACTGTAATCATTTGCCCAGGTAACGCTGCTCACTGCCTATCCACACTGTAAATATTTTCCCAGGGAACACTGCTCACTGCCTATCCACAATGTAATCATTTCCCCAGGTAACGCTGCTCACTGCCTATCCAAACTGTAATCATTTCACCATGGAACACTACTCACTGCCTATCCACACTGTAATCGTTTCCCCAGGGAACACTGCTCACTGCCTATCCACACTGTAAACATTTTCCCAGGGAACACGGCACACTGCCTATCCACACTGTAATAATTTTCCCAGGTAACGCTGCTCACTGCCTATCCACACTGTAAACATTTTCCCATGTAACCCTGCTCACTGCCTATCCACACTGTAAACATTTTCCCAGGGAACACTGCTCACTGCCTATACACACTGTAAACATTTTCCCAGGTAACGCTGCTCACTGCCTAACCACACTGTAATCATTTCACCAGGGAACACTGCTCACTGCCTATCCACACTGTAATCATTTGCCCAGGTAACGCTGCTCACTGCCTATCCACACTGTAAATATTTTCCCAGGGAACACTGCTCACTGCCTATCCACACTGTAATCATTTCCCCAGGTAACGCTGCTCACTGCCTATCCACACTGTAATCGTTTCCCCAGGGAACACTGCTCACTGCCTATCTACACTGTAAACATTTCCCCAGGTAACCCTGCTCACTGCCTGTCCACACTGTAAAAATTTCCCCAGGGAACACTGCTCACTGCCTATCCACAGTGTAATCATTTCCCCAGGTAACGATGCTCACTGCCTATCCACACTGTAATCGTTTCCCCAGGGAACACTGCTCACTGCCTATCCATACTGTGAACATTTTCCCAGGAAATGCTGCTCGCTGCCTATCCACACTATAATCATATCCCCAGGTAACTCTGCTCACTGCCTATCCACACTGTAAACATTTCCCCAGGGAACACTGCTCAATGCCTATCCACAGTGTAATCATTTCCCCATGGAACACTGCTCACTGCCTATCTACACTGTAAACATTTCCCCAGGGAACACTGCTCACTGCCTATCCACAGTGTAATCATTTCCCCAGGTAACGCTGCTCACTGCCTATCCACACTGTAATCGTTTCCCCAGGGAACACTGCTCACTGCTTATTCACACTGTAATCATCCGCCCAGGTAACGCTGCTCACTGCCTATCCACACTGTAAACATTTTCCCAGGGAACACGGCACACTGCCTATCCACACTGTAATAATTTACCCAGGTAACGCTGCTCACTGCCTATCCACACTGTAAACATTTTCCCAGGGAACACTGCTCACTGCCTATCCACACTGTAAACATTTTCCCAGGTAACGCTGCTCACTGCCTATCCACACTGTACTCATTTCACCAGGGAACACTGCTCACTGCCTATACACACTGTAATAATTTGCCCAGGTAACGCTGCTCACTGCCTATCCACACTGTAAACATTTTCCCAAGGAACACTGCTCACTGCCTATCCACACTGTAATCATTTCCCCAGGTAACGCTGCTCACTGCCTATCCACACTGTAATCGTTTCCCCAGGGAACACTGCTCACTGCCTATCCACACTGTAAACATTTTCCCAGGTAACGCTGCTCACTGCCTATCCACATTGTAGTCAGCCGCACAGGTAACGCTGCTCACTCCCTATCCACACTGTAAACATTTTCCCAGCTAACGCTGCTCACTGCTTATCCACACTGTAATCATCCGCCCAGATAACGCTGCTCACTGCCTGTCCACACTGTAATCAGCCGCACAGGTAACGCTGCTCACTCCCTATCCACACTGTAAACATTTTCCCAGGTAACGCTGCTCACTGCCTATCCACACAGTAATCATTTCCCCAGGGAACACAGCTCACTGCAATTCCACACTGTAAACATTTCCCCATGGAACACTGCTCACTGCCTATCTACATTGTAAACATTTCCCCAGGTAACCCTGCTCACTGCCTATCCACACTGTAAACATTTCCCCAGGGAACACTGCTCACTGCCTATCCACAGTGTAATCATTTCCCCAGGTAACGCTGCTCACTGCCTATCCACACTGTAATCGTTTCCCCAGGGAACACTGCTCACTGCCTATCCATAATGTAAACATTTTCCCGGATAACGCTGCTCACTGCTTATCCACACTGTAATCATATCCCCAGGTAACTCTGCTCACTGCCTATCCACACTGTAAACATTTCCCCAGGGAACACTGCTCAATGCCTATCCACAGTGTAATCATTTCCCCATGGAACACTGCTCACTGCCTATCCACACTGTAATCGTTTCCCCAGGGAACACTGCTCACTGCCTATCCACACTGTAAACATTTTCCCAGGGAACACGGCACACTGCCTATCCACACTGTAATAATTTTCCCAGGTAACGCTGCTCACTGCCTATCCACACTGTAAACATTTTCCCATGTAACCCTGCTCACTGCCTATCCACACTGTAAACATTTTCCCAGGGAACACTGCTCACTGCCTATCCACACTGTAAACATTTTCCCAGGTAACGCTGCTCACTGCCTAACCACACTGTAATCATTTCACCAGGGAACACTGCTCACTGCCTATCCACACTGTAATCATTTGCCCAGGTAACGCTGCTCACTGCCTATCCACACTGTAAATATTTTCCCAGGGAACACTGCTCACTGCCTATCCACACTGTAATCATTTCCCCAGGTAACGCTGCTCACTGCCTATCCACACTGTAATCGTTTCCCCAGGGAACACTGCTCACTGCCTATCCACACTGTAAACATTTTCCCAGGGAACACTGCTCACTGCCTATCTACACTGTAAACATTTCCCCAGGTAACCCTGCTCACTGCCTGTCCACACTGTAAAAATTTCCCCAGGGAACACTGCTCACTGCCTATCCACAGTGTAATCATTTCCCCAGGTAACGATGCTCACTGCCTATCCACACTGTAATCGTTTCCCCAGGGAACACTGCTCACTGCCTATCCATACTGTGAACATTTTCCCAGGAAATGCTGCTCGCTGCCTATCCACACTATAATCATATCCCCAGGTAACTCTGCTCACTGCCTATCCACACTGGAAACATTTCCCCAGGGAACACTGCTCAATGCCTATCCACAGTGTAATCATTTCCCCATGGAACACTGCTCACTGCCTATCTACACTGTAAACATTTCCCCAGGGAACACTGCTCACTGCCTATCCACAGTGTAATCATTTCCCCAGGTAACGCTGCTCACTGCCTATCCACACTGTAATCGTTTCCCCAGGGAACACTGCTCACTGCTTATCCACACTGTAATCATCCGCCCAGGTAACGCTGCTCACTGCCTATCCACACTGTAAACATTTTCCCAGGGAACACGGCACACTGCCTATCCACACTGTAATAATTTACCCAGGTAACGCTGCTCACTGCCTATCCACACTGTAAACATTTTCCCAGGGAACACTGCTCACTGCCTATCCACACTGTAAACATTTTCCCAGGTAACGCTGCTCACTGCCTATCCACACTGTACTCATTTCACCAGGGAACACTGCTCACTGCCTATACACACTGTAATAATTTGCCCAGGTAACGCTGCTCACTGCCTATCCACACTGTAAACATTTTCCCAAGGAACACTGCTCACTGCCTATCCACACTGTAATCATTTCCCCAGGTAACGCTGCTCACTGCCTATCCACACTGTAATCGTTTCCCCAGGGAACACTGCTCACTGCCTATCCACACTGTAAACATTTTCCCAGGTAACGCTGCTCACTGCCTATCCACATTGTAGTCAGCCGCACAGGTAACGCTGCTCACTCCCTATCCACACTGTAAACATTTTCCCAGCTAACGCTGCTCACTGCTTATCCACACTGTAATCATCCGCCCAGATAACGCTGCTCACTGCCTGTCCACACTGTAATCAGCCGCACAGGTAACGCTGCTCACTCCCTATCCACACTGTAAACATTTTCCCAGGTAACGCTGCTCACTGCCTATCCACACAGTAATCATTTCCCCAGGGAACACAGCTCACTGCAATTCCACACTGTAAACATTTCCCCATGGAACACTGCTCACTGCCTATCTACATTGTAAACATTTCCCCAGGTAACCCTGCTCACTGCCTATCCACACTGTAAACATTTCCCCAGGGAACACTGCTCACTGCCTATCCACAGTGTAATCATTTCCCCAGGTAACGCTGCTCACTGCCTATCCACACTGTAATCGTTTCCCCAGGGAACACTGCTCACTGCCTATCCATACTGTAAACATTTTCCCAGATAACGCTGCTCACTGCTTATCCACACTGTAATCATATCCCCAGGTAACTCTGCTCACTGCCTATCCACACTGTAAACATTTCCCCAGGGAACACTGCTCAATGCCTATCCACAGTGTAATCATTTCCCCATGGAACACTGCTCACTGCCTATCTACACTGTAAACATTTCCCCAGGGAACACTGCTCACTGACTATCCACAGTGTAATCATTTCCCCAGGTAACGCTGCTCACTGCCTATCCACACTGTAATCGTTTCCCCAGGGAACACTGCTCACTACTTATCCACACTGTAATCATCCGCCCAGGTAACGCTGCTCACTGCCTATCCACACTGTAAACATTTTCCCAGGGAACACGGCACACTGCCTATCCACACTGTAATAATTTACCCAGGTAACGCTGCTCACTGCGTATCCACACTGTAAACATTTTCACAGGGAACACTGCTCACCGCCTATCCACACTGTAAACATTTTCCCAGGTAACGCTGCTCACTGCCTATCCACACTGTACTCATTTCACCAGGGAACACTGCTCACTGCCTATCCGCACTGTAATCATTTGCCCAGGTAACGCTGCTCACTGCCTATTCACTGTAAACATTTTCCCAAGGAACACGGCTCACTGCCTATCCACACTGTAAACATTTTCCCAGGAAACACTGCTCACTGCCTATCCACACTGTAAACATTTTCCCAGGTAACGCTGCTCACTGCCTATCAGCACTGTAAACATTTCCCCAGGGAACACTGCTCAATGCCTATCCACAGTGTAATCATTTCCCCAGGGAACACTGCTCACTGTCTATCCACACTGTAAACATTTCGCTAGGGAACACTGCTCAATGCCTATCCACAGTGTAATCATTTCCCCAGGGAACACTGCTCACTGCCTATCCACTCTGTAAACATTTTCCCAGATAACGCTGCTCACTGCTTATTCACACTGTAATCATCCGCCCAGGTAACGCTGCTCACTGCCTGTCCACACTGTAAACATTTTCCCAGATAACGCTGCTCACTGCTTATCCACACTGTAATCATCCGCCTAGGTAACGCTGCTCACTGCCTATCCACACTGTAAACATTTCCCCAGGTAACCCTGCTCACTGCCTATCCACACTGTAAACATTTTCCCAGGGAACACTGCTCACTGCCTATCCACACTGTAAACATTTTCACAGGTAACGCTGCTCACTGCCTATCCACAATGTAATCATTTCCCCAGGTAACGCTGCTCACTGCCTATCCAAACTGTAATCGTTTCCCCAGGGAACACTGCTCACTGCCTATCCACACTGTAAACATTTTCCCAGGGAACACGGCACACTGCCTATCCACACTGTAATAATTTCCCCAGGTAACGCTGCTCACTGCCTATCCACACTGTAAACATTTTCCCAGGGAACACGGCACACTGCCTATCCACACTGTAATAATTTTCCCAGGTAACGCTGCTCACTGCCTATCCACACTGTAAACATTTTCCCATGTAACCCTGCTCACTGCCTATCCACACTGTAAACATTTTCCCAGGGAACACTGCTCACTGCCTATCCACACTGTAAACATTTTCCCAGGGAACACGGCACACTGCCTATCCACACTGTAATAATTTCCCCAGGTAACGCTGCTCACTGCCTATCCACACTGTAATCAGCCGCACAGGTAACGCTGCTCACTCCCTATCCACACTGTAAACATTTTCCCAGCTAACGCTGCTCACTGCTTATCCACACTGTAATCATCCGCCCAGATAACGCTGCTCACTGCCTGTCCACACTGTAAACATTTTCGCAGGTAACGCTGCTCACTGCCTATCCACACTGTAAACATTTTCCCAGGGAACACGGCACACTGCCTATCCACACTGTAATAATTTCCCCAGGTAACGCTGCTCACTGCCTATCCACACTGTAATCAGCCGCACAGGTAACGCTGCTCACTCCCTATCCACACTGTAAACATTTTCCCAGGTAACGCTGCTCACTGCCTATCCACACAGTAATCGTTTCCCCAGGGAACGCAGCTCACTGCAATTCCACAGTGTAAACATTTCCCCATGGAACACTGCTCACTGCCTATCTACACTGTAAACATTTCCCCAGGTAACCCTGCTCACTGCCTGTCCACACTGTAAAAATTTCCCCAGGGAACACTGCTCACTGCCTATCCACAGTGTAATCATTTCCCCAGGTAACGATGCTCACTGCCTATCCACACTGTAATCGTTTCCCCAGGGAACACTGCTCACTGCCTATCCATACTGTGAACATTTTCCCAGGAAATGCTGCCCGCTGCCTATCCACACTATAATCATATCCCCAGGTAACTCAGCTCACTGCCTATCCACACTGTAAACATTTCCCCAGGGAACACTGCTCAATGCCTATCCACAGTGTAATCATTTCCCCATGGAACACTGCTCACTGCCTATCTACACTGTAAACATTTCCCCAGGGAACACTGCTCACTGCCTATCCACAGTGTAATCATTTCCCCAGGTAACGCTGCTCACTGCCTATCCACACTGTAATCGTTTCCCCAGGGAACACTGCTCACTGCTTATCCACACTGTAATCATCCGCCCAGGTAACGATGCTCACTGCCTATCCACACTGTAAACATTTTCCCAGGGAACACGGCACACTGCCTATCCACACTGTAATAATTTACCCAGGTAACGCTGCTCACTGCCTATCCACACTGTAAACATTTTCCCAGGGAACACTGCTCACTGCCTATCCACATTGTAATCATCCGCCCAGATAACGCTGCTCACTGCCTGTCCACACTGTAATCAGCCGCACAGGTAACGCTGCTCACTCCCTATCCACACTGTAAACATTTTCCCAGGTAACGCTGCTCACTGCCTATCCACACAGTAATCATTTCCCCAGGGAACGCAGCTCACTGCAATTCCACACTGTAAACATTTCCCCATGGAACACTGCTCACTGCCTATCTACATTGTAAACATTTCCCCAGGTAACCCTGCTCACTGCCTATCCACACTGTAAACATTTCCCCAGGGAACACTGCTCACTGCCTATCCACAGTGTAATCATTTCCCCAGGTAACGCTGCTCACTGCCTATCCATACTGTAATCGTTTCCCCAGGGAACACTGCTCACTGCCTATCCATACTGTAAACATTTTCCAAGGAAATGCTGCTCGCTGCCTATCCACACTGTAATCATATCCCCAGGTAACTCTGCTCACTGCCTATCCACACTGTAAACATTTCCCCAGGGAACACTGCTCAATGCCTATCCACAGTGTAATCATTTCCCCATGGAACACTGCTCACTGCCTATCCACAGTGTAATCATTTCCCCAGGGAACACTGCTCACTGCCTATCCACAGTGTAATCATTTCCCCAGGGAACACTGCTCACTGTCTATCCACACTGTAAACATTTCGCTAGGGAACACTGCTCAATGCCTATCCACAGTGTAATCATTTCCCCAGGGAACACTGCTCACTGCCTATCCACACTGTAAACATTTTCCCAGATAACGCTGCTCACTGCTTATCCACACTGTAATCATATCCCCAGGTAACTCTGCTCACTGCCTATCCACACTGTAAACATTTCCCCAGGGAACACTGCTCAATGCATATCCACAGTGTAATCATTTCCCCATGGAACACTGCTCACTGCCTATCTACACTGTAAACATTTCCCCAGGGAACACTGCTCACTGCCTATCCACAGTGTAATCATTTCCCCAGGGAAACCTGCTCACTGTCTATCCACACTGTAAACATTTCGCTAGGGAACACTGCTCAATGCCTATCCACAGTGTAATCATTTCCCCAGGGAACACTGCTCACTGCCTATCCACACTGTAAACATTTTCCCAGATAACGCTGCTCACTGCTTATTCACACTGTAATCATCCGCCCAGGTAACGCTGCTCACTGCCTGTCCACACTGTAAACATTTTCCCAGATAACGCTGCTCACTGCTTATCCACACTGTAATCATCCGCCTAGGTAACGCTGCTCACTGCCTATCCACACTGTAATAATTTCCCCAGGTAACGCTGCTGACTGCCTATCCACACTGTAATCCTTTCCCCAGGGAACACTGCTCACTCCCTATCCACACTGTAAACATTTCCCCAGGTAACCCTGCTCACTGCCTATCCACACTGTAAACATTTTCCCAGGGAACACTGCTCACTGCCTATCCACACTGTAAACATTTTCACAGGTAACGCTGCTCACTGCCTATCCACACTGTAATCATTTCACCAGGGAACACTGCTCACTGCCTATCCACACTGTAAACATTTTCCCAGGAAACACTGCTCACTGCCTATCCACACTGTAAACATTTTCCCAGGTAACGCTGCTCACTGCCTATCCGCACTGTAAACATTTCCCCAGGGAACACTGCTCAATGCCTATCCACAGTGTAATCATTTCCCCAGGGAACACTGCTCACTGTCTATCCACACTGTAAACATTTCGCTAGGGAACACTGCTCAATGCCTATCCACAGTGTAATCATTTCCCCAGGGAACACTGCTCACTGCCTATCCACACTGTAAACATTTTCCCAGATAACGCTGCTCACTGCTTATTCACACTGTAATCATCCGCCCAGGTAACGCTGCTCACTGCCTGTCCACACTGTAAACATTTTCCCAGATAACGCTGCTCACTGCTTATCCACACTGTAATCATCCGCCTAGGTAACGCTGCTCACTGCCTATCCACACTGTAATAATTTCCCCAGGTAACGCTGCTGACTGCCTATCCACACTGTAATCATTTCCCCAGGGAACACTGCTCACTCCCTATCCACACTGTAAACATTTCCCCAGGTAACCCTGCTCACTGCCTATCCACACTGTAAACATTTTCCCAGGGAACACTGCTCACTGCCTATCCACACTGTAAACATTTTCACAGGTAACGCTGCTCACTGCCTATCCACACTGTAATCATTTCACCAGGGAACACTGCTCACTGCCGATCCACACTGTAATCATTTGCCCAGGTAACGCTGCTCACTGCCTATCCACACTGTAAACATTTTCCCAGGGAACACTGCTCACTGCCTATCCACACTGTAATCATTTCCCCTGGTAACGCTGCTCACTGCCTATCCACACTGTAATCGTTTCCCCAGGGAACAATGCTCACTGCCCATCCACACTGTAAACATTTTCCCAGGGAACACGGCACACTGCCTATCCACACTGTAATAATTTCCCCAGGTAACGCTGCTCACTGCCTATCCACACTGTAATCAGCCGCACAGGTAACGCTGCTCACTCCCTATCCACACTGTAAACATTTTCGCAGGTAACGCTGCTCACTGCCTATCCACACTGTAAACATTTTCCCAGGGAACACGGCACACTGCCTATCCACACTGTAAACATTTTCCCAGGGAACACGGCACACTGCCTATCCACACTGTAATAATTTCCCAGGTAACGCTGCTCACTGCCTATCCACATTGTAAACATTTTCCCAGGTAACACTGCTCACTGCCTATCCACACTGTAATCATTTCCCCATATAACGCTGCTCACTGCCTATCCACACTGTAATCAGCCGCACAGGTAACGCTGCTCACTGCCTATCCACATTGTAAACATTTCCCCAGGTAACGCTGCTCACTGCCTATCCACACAGTAATCGTTTCCCCAGGGAACGCAGCTCACTGCCATTCCACACTGTAAACATTTCCCCAGGGAAAACTGCTCATTGCCTGTCCGCACTGAAAAACATTTTCCCAGGTAACGCTGCTGACTGCCTATTCACACTGTAATCATTTGCTCATGGAACACTGCTCACTGCCTATCTACACTGTAAACATTTCCCCAGGTAACCCTGCTCACTGCCTATCCACACTGTAAGCATTTTCCCAGGGAACACTGCTCACTGCCTATCCACAGTGTAATCATTTCCCCAGTTAACGCTGCTCACTGCCTATCCACACTGTAATCATTTCCCCAGGGAACACTGCTCATTGCCTATGCATACTGTAAACATTTCCCAGGGAACACTGCTCAATGCCTATCCACAGTGTAATCATTTCCCCAGGGAACACTGCTCACTGTCTATCCACACTGTAAACATTTCCCTAGGGAACACTGCTCAATGCCTATCCACAGTGTAATCATTTCCCCAGGGAACACTGCTCACTGCCCATCCACAGTGTAATCATTTCCCCAGGTAACGCTGCTCACTGCCTATCCACACTGTAATCATATCCCCAGTTAACTCTGCTCACTGCCTATCCACACTGTAAACATTTCCCCAGGGAACACTGCTCAATGCCTATCCAGAGTGTAATCATTTCCCCAGGGAACACTGCTCACTGTCTATCCACACTGTAATCATTTCCCTAGGGAACACTGCTCAATGCCTATCCACAGTGTAATCATTTCCCCAGGGAACACGGCACACTGCCTATCCACACTGTAATAATTTCCCCAGGTAACGCTGCTCACTGCCTATCCACACTGTAATCATTTCCCCATGGAACACAGCTCACTGCCTATCCACACTGTAAACATTTCCCCATGGAACACTGCTCACTGCCTATCCACACTGTAAACATTTTCCCAGGAAACACTGCTCACTGCCTATCCGCACTGTAAACAGTTTCCCAGGTAACGCTGCTCACTGCCTATCCACACTGTAATCATTTCACCAGGGAACACTGCTCACTGCCTATCCACACTGTAATCATTTGCCCAGGTAACGCTGCTCACCGCCTATACACACTGTAACCATTTTCCCAGGAAATGCTGCTCGCTGCCTATCCACACTGTAATCATATGCCCAGGTAACTCTGCTCACTGCCTATCCACACTGTAAACATTTCCCCAGGGAACACTGCTCAATGCCTATCCACAGTGTAATCATTTCCCCAGGGAACACTGCTCATTGCCTATCCATACTGTAAACATTTCCCCAGGGAACACTGCTCAATGCCTATCCACAGTGTAATCATTTCCCCAGGGAACACTGCTCACTGTCTATCCACACTGTAAACATTTCCCTAGGGAACACTGCTCAATGCCTATCCACAGTGTAATCATTTCCCCAGGGAACACTGCTCACTGCCTATCCACACTGTAAACATTTTCCCAGGGAACACGGCACACTGCCTATCCACACTGTAATAATTTCCCCAGGTAACGCTGCTCACTGCCTATCCACACTGTAATCAGCCGCACAGGTAACGCTGCTCACTCCCTATCCACACTGTAAACATTTTCCCAGCTAACGCTGCTCACTGCTTATCCACACTGTAAACATTTTCGCAGGTAACGCTGCTCACTGCCTATCCACAGTGTAATCATTTCCCCAGGGAACACTGCTCACTGTCTATCCACACTGTAATCATTTCCCTAGGGAACACTGCTCAATGCCTATCCACAGTGTAATCATTTCCCCAGGGAACACGGCACACTGCCTATCCACACTGTAATAATTTCCCCAGGTAACGCTGCTCACTGCCTATCCACACTGTAATCATTTCCCCATGGAACACAGCTCACTGCCTATCCACACTGTAAACATTTCCCCATGGAACACTGCTCACTGCCTATCCACACTGTAAACATTTTCCCAGGAAACACTGCTCACTGCCTATCCGCACTGTAAACAGTTTCCCAGGTAACGCTGCTCACTGCCTATCCACACTGTAATCATTTCACCAGGGAACACTGCTCACTGCCTATCCACACTGTAATCATTTGCCCAGGTAACGCTGCTCACCGCCTATACACACTGTAACCATTTTCCCAGGAAATGCTGCTCGCTGCCTATCCACACTGTAATCATATGCCCAGGTAACTCTGCTCACTGCCTATCCACACTGTAAACATTTCCCCAGGGAACACTGCTCAATGCCTATCCACAGTTCAATCATTTCCCCAGGGAACACTGCTCACTGTCTACCCACACTGTAAGCATTTTCCCAGGGAACACTGCTCACTGCCTGTCCACAGTGTAATCATTTCCCCAGGTAACGCTGCTCACTGCCTATCCACACTGTAATCATTTCCCCAGGGAACACTGCTCATTGCCTATCCATACTGTAAACATTTCCCCAGGGAACACTGCTCAATGCCTATCCACAGTGTAATCATTTCCCCAGGGAACACTGCTCACTGCCTATCCACACTGTAAACATTTTCCCAGGGAACACGGCACACTGCCTATCCACACTGTAATAATTTCCCCAGGTAACGCTGCTCACTGCCTATCCACACTGTAATCAGCCGCACAGGTAACGCTGCTCACTCCCTATCCACACTGTAAACATTTTCCCAGCTAACGCTGCTCACTGCTTATCCACACTGTAAACATTTTCGCAGGTAACGCTGCTCACTGCCTATCCACACTGTAAACATTTTCCCAGGGAACACGGCACACTGCCTATCCACACTGTAAACATTTTCCCAGGGAACACGGCACACTGCCTATCCACACTGTAATAATTTCCCCAGGTAACGCTGCTCACTGCCTATCCACATTGTAAACATTTTCCCAGGTAACACTGCTCACTGCCTATCCACACTGTAATCATTTCCCCATATAACGCTGCTCACTGCCTATCCACACTGTAATCAGCCGCACAGGTAACGCTGCTCACTCCCTATCCACAGTGTAAACATTTTCCCAGGTAACGCTGCTCACTGCCTATCCACACAGTAATCGTTTCCCCAGGGAACGCAGCTCACTGCAATTCCACACTGTAAACATTTCCCCATGGAACACTGCTCACTGCCTATCTACACTGTAAACATTTCCCCAGGTAACCCTGCTCACTGCCTATCCACACTGTAAACATTTCCCCAGGGAATACTGCTCACCGCCTATCCACAGTGTAATCATTTCCCCAGGTAACGCTGCTCACTGCCTATCCACACAGTAATCGTTTCCCCAGGGAACGCAGCTCACTGCCATTCCACACTGTAAACATTTCCCCAGGGAAAACTGCTCATTGCCTGTCCGCACTGAAAAACATTTTCCCAGGTAACGCTGCTGACTGCCTATTCACACTGTAATCATTTGCTCATGGAACACTGCTCACTGCCTATCTACACTGTAAACATTTTCCCAGGGAACACTGCTCACTGCCTATCCACAGTGTAATCATTTCCCCAGGTAACGCTGCTCACTGCCTATCCACACTGTAATCATTTCCCCAGGGAACACTGCTCATTGCCTATGCATACTGTAAACATTTCCCCAGGGAACACTGCTCACTGCCCATCCACAGTGTAATCATTTCCCCAGGTAACCCTGCTCACTGCCTATCCACACTGTAATAATATCCCCAGGTAACTCTGCTCACTGCCTATCCACACTGTAAACATTTCCCCAGGGAACACTGCTCAATGCCTATCCACAGTGTAATCATTTCCCCAGGGAACACTGCTCACTGTCTATCCACACTGTAATCATTTCCCTAGGGAACACTGCTCAATGCCTATCCACAGTGTAATCATTTCCTCAGGGAACACGGCACACTGCCTATCCACACTGTAATAATTTCCCCAGGTAACGCTGCTCACTGCCTATCCACACTGTAATCATTTCCCCATGGAACACAGCTCACTGCCTATCCACACTGTAAACATTTCCCCATGGAACACCGCTCACTGCCTATCCACACTGTAAACATTTTCCCAGGAAACACTGCTCACTGACTATCCGCATTGTAAACATTTTCCCAGGTAACGCTGCTCACTGCCTATCCACAGTGTAATCATTTCCCCAGGTAACGCTGCTCACTGCCTATCCACACTGTAATCATTTCCCCAGGGAACACTGCTCATTGCCTATGCATACTGTAAACATTTCCCAGGGAACACTGCTCAATGCCTATCCACAGTGTAATCATTTCCCCAGGGAACACTGCTCACTGTCTATCCACACTGTAAACATTTCCCTAGGGAACACTGCTCAATGCCTATCCACAGTGTAATCATTTCCCCAGGGAACACTGCTCACTGCCCATCCACAGTGTAATCATTTCCCCAGGTAACGCTGCTCACTGCCTATCCACACTGTAATCATATCCCCAGGTAACTCTGCTCACTGCCTATCCACACTGTAAACATTTCCCCAGGGAACACTGCTCAATGCCTATCCAGAGTGTAATCATTTCCCCAGGGAACACTGCTCACTGTCTATCCACACTGTAATCATTTCCCTAGGGAACACTGCTCAATGCCTATCCACAGTGTAATCATTTCCCCAGGGAACACGGCACACTGCCTATCCACACTGTAATAATTTCCCCAGGTAACGCTGCTCACTGCCTATCCACACTGTAATCATTTCCCCATGGAACACAGCTCACTGCCTATCCACACTGTAAACATTTCCCCATGGAACACTGCTCACTGCCTATCCACACTGTAAACATTTTCCCAGGAAACACTGCTCACTGCCTATCCGCACTGTAAACAGTTTCCCAGGTAACGCTGCTCACTGCCTATCCACACTGTAATCATTTCACCAGGGAACACTGCTCACTGCCTATCCACACTGTAATCATTTGCCCAGGTAACGCTGCTCACCGCCTATACACACTGTAACCATTTTCCCAGGAAATGCTGCTCGCTGCCTATCCACACTGTAATCATATGCCCAGGTAACTCTGCTCACTGCCTATCCACACTGTAAACATTTCCCCAGGGAACACTGCTCAATGCCTATCCACAGTGTAATCATTTCCCCAGGGAACACTGCTCATTGCCTATCCATACTGTAAACATTTCCCCAGGGAACACTGCTCAATGCCTATCCACAGTGTAATCATTTCCCCAGGGAACACTGCTCACTGTCTATCCACACTGTAAACATTTCCCTAGGGAACACTGCTCAATGCCTATCCACAGTGTAATCATTTCCCCAGGGAACACTGCTCACTGCCTATCCACACTGTAAACATTTTCCCAGGGAACACGGCACACTGCCTATCCACACTGTAATAATTTCCCCAGGTAACGCTGCTCACTGCCTATCCACACTGTAATCAGCCGCACAGGTAACGCTGCTCACTCCCTATCCACACTGTAAACATTTTCCCAGCTAACGCTGCTCACTGCTTATCCACACTGTAAACATTTTCGCAGGTAACGCTGCTCACTGCCTATCCACAGTGTAATCATTTCCCCAGGGAACACTGCTCACTGTCTATCCACACTGTAATCATTTCCCTAGGGAACACTGCTCAATGCCTATCCACAGTGTAATCATTTCCCCAGGGAACACGGCACACTGCCTATCCACACTGTAATAATTTCCCCAGGTAACGCTGCTCACTGCCTATCCACACTGTAATCATTTCCCCATGGAACACAGCTCACTGCCTATCCACACTGTAAACATTTCCCCATGGAACACTGCTCACTGCCTATCCACACTGTAAACATTTTCCCAGGAAACACTGCTCACTGCCTATCCGCACTGTAAACAGTTTCCCAGGTAACGCTGCTCACTGCCTATCCACACTGTAATCATTTCACCAGGGAACACTGCTCACTGCCTATCCACACTGTAATCATTTGCCCAGGTAACGCTGCTCACCGCCTATACACACTGTAACCATTTTCCCAGGAAATGCTGCTCGCTGCCTATCCACACTGTAATCATATGCCCAGGTAACTCTGCTCACTGCCTATCCACACTGTAAACATTTCCCCAGGGAACACTGCTCAATGCCTATCCACAGTTCAATCATTTCCCCAGGGAACACTGCTCACTGTCTACCCACACTGTAAGCATTTTCCCAGGGAACACTGCTCACTGCCTGTCCACAGTGTAATCATTTCCCCAGGTAACGCTGCTCACTGCCTATCCACACTGTAATCATTTCCCCAGGGAACACTGCTCATTGCCTATCCATACTGTAAACATTTCCCCAGGGAACACTGCTCAATGCCTATCCACAGTGTAATCATTTCCCCAGGGAACACTGCTCACTGCCTATCCACACTGTAAACATTTTCCCAGGGAACACGGCACACTGCCTATCCACACTGTAATAATTTCCCCAGGTAACGCTGCTCACTGCCTATCCACACTGTAATCAGCCGCACAGGTAACGCTGCTCACTCCCTATCCACACTGTAAACATTTTCCCAGCTAACGCTGCTCACTGCTTATCCACACTGTAAACATTTTCGCAGGTAACGCTGCTCACTGCCTATCCACACTGTAAACATTTTCCCAGGGAACACGGCACACTGCCTATCCACACTGTAAACATTTTCCCAGGGAACACGGCACACTGCCTATCCACACTGTAATAATTTCCCCAGGTAACGCTGCTCACTGCCTATCCACATTGTAAACATTTTCCCAGGTAACACTGCTCACTGCCTATCCACACTGTAATCATTTCCCCATATAACGCTGCTCACTGCCTATCCACACTGTAATCAGCCGCACAGGTAACGCTGCTCACTCCCTATCCACAGTGTAAACATTTTCCCAGGTAACGCTGCTCACTGCCTATCCACACAGTAATCGTTTCCCCAGGGAACGCAGCTCACTGCAATTCCACACTGTAAACATTTCCCCATGGAACACTGCTCACTGCCTATCTACACTGTAAACATTTCCCCAGGTAACCCTGCTCACTGCCTATCCACACTGTAAACATTTCCCCAGGGAATACTGCTCACCGCCTATCCACAGTGTAATCATTTCCCCAGGTAACGCTGCTCACTGCCTATCCACACAGTAATCGTTTCCCCAGGGAACGCAGCTCACTGCCATTCCACACTGTAAACATTTCCCCAGGGAAAACTGCTCATTGCCTGTCCGCACTGAAAAACATTTTCCCAGGTAACGCTGCTGACTGCCTATTCACACTGTAATCATTTGCTCATGGAACACTGCTCACTGCCTATCTACACTGTAAACATTTTCCCAGGGAACACTGCTCACTGCCTATCCACAGTGTAATCATTTCCCCAGGTAACGCTGCTCACTGCCTATCCACACTGTAATCATTTCCCCAGGGAACACTGCTCATTGCCTATGCATACTGTAAACATTTCCCCAGGGAACACTGCTCACTGCCCATCCACAGTGTAATCATTTCCCCAGGTAACCCTGCTCACTGCCTATCCACACTGTAATAATATCCCCAGGTAACTCTGCTCACTGCCTATCCACACTGTAAACATTTCCCCAGGGAACACTGCTCAATGCCTATCCACAGTGTAATCATTTCCCCAGGGAACACTGCTCACTGTCTATCCACACTGTAATCATTTCCCTAGGGAACACTGCTCAATGCCTATCCACAGTGTAATCATTTCCCCAGGGAACACGGCACACTGCCTATCCACACTGTAATAATTTCCCCAGGTAACGCTGCTCACTGCCTATCCACACTGTAATCATTTCCCCATGGAACACAGCTCACTGCCTATCTACACTGTAAACATTTCCCCATGGAACACCGCTCACTGCCTATCCACACTGTAAACATTTTCCCAGGAAACACTGCTCACTGACTATCCGCATTGTAAACATTTTCCCAGGTAACGCTGCTCACTGCCTATCCACACTGTAATCATTTCACCAGGGAACACTGCTCACTGCCTATCCACACTGTAATCATTTGCCCAGGTAACGCTGCTCACCGCCTATACACACTGTAACCATTTTCCCAGGAAATGCTGCTCGCTGCCTATCCACACTGTAATCATATGCCCAGGTAACTCTGCTCACTGCCTATCCACACTGTACACATTTCCCCAGGGAACACTGCTCAATGCCTATCCACAGTATAATCATTTCCCCAGGGAACACTGCTCACTGTCGATCCACACTGTAAGCATTTTCCCAGGGAACACTGCTCACTGCCTATCCACAGTGTAATCATTTCCCCAGGTAACGCTGCTCACTGCCTATCCACACTGTAATCAGCCGCACAGGTAACGCTGCTCACTCCCTATCCACACTGTAAACATTTTCCCAGCTAACGCTGCTCACTGCTTATCCACACTGTAAACATTTTCGCAGGTAACGCTGCTCACTGCCTATCCACAGTGTAATCATTTCCCCAGGGAACACTGCTCACTGTCTATCCACACTGTAATCATTTCCCTAGGGAACACTGCTCAATGCCTATCCACAGTGTAATCATTTCCCCAGGGAACACGGCACACTGCCTATCCACACTGTAATAATTTCCCCAGGTAACGCTGCTCACTGCCTATCCACACTGTAATCATTTCCCCATGGAACACAGCTCACTGCCTATCCACACTGTAAACATTTCCCCATGGAACACTGCTCACTGCCTATCCACACTGTAAACATTTTCCCAGGAAACACTGCTCACTGCCTATCCGCACTGTAAACAGTTTCCCAGGTAACGCTGCTCACTGCCTATCCACACTGTAATCATTTCACCAGGGAACACTGCTCACTGCCTATCCACACTGTAATCATTTGCCCAGGTAACGCTGCTCACCGCCTATACACACTGTAACCATTTTCCCAGGAAATGCTGCTCGCTGCCTATCCACACTGTAATCATATGCCCAGGTAACTCTGCTCACTGCCTATCCACACTGTAAACATTTCCCCAGGGAACACTGCTCAATGCCTATCCACAGTTCAATCATTTCCCCAGGGAACACTGCTCACTGTCTACCCACACTGTAAGCATTTTCCCAGGGAACACTGCTCACTGCCTGTCCACAGTGTAATCATTTCCCCAGGTAACGCTGCTCACTGCCTATCCACACTGTAATCATTTCCCCAGGGAACACTGCTCATTGCCTATCCATACTGTAAACATTTCCCCAGGGAACACTGCTCAATGCCTATCCACAGTGTAATCATTTCCCCAGGGAACACTGCTCACTGCCTATCCACACTGTAAACATTTTCCCAGGGAACACGGCACACTGCCTATCCACACTGTAATAATTTCCCCAGGTAACGCTGCTCACTGCCTATCCACACTGTAATCAGCCGCACAGGTAACGCTGCTCACTCCCTATCCACACTGTAAACATTTTCCCAGCTAACGCTGCTCACTGCTTATCCACACTGTAAACATTTTCGCAGGTAACGCTGCTCACTGCCTATCCACACTGTAAACATTTTCCCAGGGAACACGGCACACTGCCTATCCACACTGTAAACATTTTCCCAGGGAACACGGCACACTGCCTATCCACACTGTAATAATTTCCCCAGGTAACGCTGCTCACTGCCTATCCACATTGTAAACATTTTCCCAGGTAACACTGCTCACTGCCTATCCACACTGTAATCATTTCCCCATATAACGCTGCTCACTGCCTATCCACACTGTAATCAGCCGCACAGGTAACGCTGCTCACTCCCTATCCACAGTGTAAACATTTTCCCAGGTAACGCTGCTCACTGCCTATCCACACAGTAATCGTTTCCCCAGGGAACGCAGCTCACTGCAATTCCACACTGTAAACATTTCCCCATGGAACACTGCTCACTGCCTATCTACACTGTAAACATTTCCCCAGGTAACCCTGCTCACTGCCTATCCACACTGTAAACATTTCCCCAGGGAATACTGCTCACCGCCTATCCACAGTGTAATCATTTCCCCAGGTAACGCTGCTCACTGCCTATCCACACAGTAATCGTTTCCCCAGGGAACGCAGCTCACTGCCATTCCACACTGTAAACATTTCCCCAGGGAAAACTGCTCATTGCCTGTCCGCACTGAAAAACATTTTCCCAGGTAACGCTGCTGACTGCCTATTCACACTGTAATCATTTGCTCATGGAACACTGCTCACTGCCTATCTACACTGTAAACATTTTCCCAGGGAACACTGCTCACTGCCTATCCACAGTGTAATCATTTCCCCAGGTAACGCTGCTCACTGCCTATCCACACTGTAATCATTTCCCCAGGGAACACTGCTCATTGCCTATGCATACTGTAAACATTTCCCCAGGGAACACTGCTCACTGCCCATCCACAGTGTAATCATTTCCCCAGGTAACCCTGCTCACTGCCTATCCACACTGTAATAATATCCCCAGGTAACTCTGCTCACTGCCTATCCACACTGTAAACATTTCCCCAGGGAACACTGCTCAATGCCTATCCACAGTGTAATCATTTCCCCAGGGAACACTGCTCACTGTCTATCCACACTGTAATCATTTCCCTAGGGAACACTGCTCAATGCCTATCCACAGTGTAATCATTTCCCCAGGGAACACGGCACACTGCCTATCCACACTGTAATAATTTCCCCAGGTAACGCTGCTCACTGCCTATCCACACTGTAATCATTTCCCCATGGAACACAGCTCACTGCCTATCTACACTGTAAACATTTCCCCATGGAACACCGCTCACTGCCTATCCACACTGTAAACATTTTCCCAGGAAACACTGCTCACTGACTATCCGCATTGTAAACATTTTCCCAGGTAACGCTGCTCACTGCCTATCCACACTGTAATCATTTCACCAGGGAACACTGCTCACTGCCTATCCACACTGTAATCATTTGCCCAGGTAACGCTGCTCACCGCCTATACACACTGTAACCATTTTCCCAGGAAATGCTGCTCGCTGCCTATCCACACTGTAATCATATGCCCAGGTAACTCTGCTCACTGCCTATCCACACTGTACACATTTCCCCAGGGAACACTGCTCAATGCCTATCCACAGTATAATCATTTCCCCAGGGAACACTGCTCACTGTCGATCCACACTGTAAGCATTTTCCCAGGGAACACTGCTCACTGCCTATCCACAGTGTAATCATTTCCCCAGGTAACGCTGCTCACTGCCTATCCACACTGTAATCATTTCCCCAGGGAACACTGCTCATTGCCTATCCATACTGTAAACATTTCCCCAGGGAACACTGCTCACTGTCTATCCACACTGTAAACATTTCGCTAGGGAACACTGCTCAATGCCTATCCACAGTGTAATCATTTCCCCAGGTAACTCTGCTCACTGCCCATCCACAGTGTAATCATTTCCCCAGGTAACGCTGCTCACTGCCTATCCACACTGTAATCATATCCCCAGGTAACTCTGCTCACTGCCTATCCACACTGTAAACATTTCCCCAGGGAACACTGCTCAATGCCTATCCACAGTGTAATCATTTCCCCAGGGAACACTGCTCACTGTCTATCCACACTGTAATCATTTCCCTAGGGAACACTGCTCAATGCCTATCCAAAGTGTAATCATTTCCCCAGGGAACACGGCACACTGCCTATCCACACTGTAATAATTTCCCCAGGTAACGCTGCTCACTGCCTATCCACACTGTAATAATTTCCCCATGGAACACAGCTCACTGCCTATCCACACTGTAAACATTTCCCCATGGAACACTGCTCACTGCCTATCCACACTGTAAACATTTTCCCAGGAAACACTGCTGACTGCCTATCCGCACTGTAAACAGTTTCCCAGGTAACGCTGCTCACTGCCTATCCACACTGTAATCATTTCACCAGGGAACACTGCTCACTGCCTATCCACACTGTAATCATTTGCCCAGGTAACGCTGCTCACCGCCTATACACACTGTAACCATTTTCCCAGGAAATGCTGCTCGCTGCCTATCCACACTGTAATCATATGCCCAGGTAACTCTGCTCACTGCCAATCCACACTGTAAACATTTCCCCAGGGAACACTGCTCAATGCCTATCCACAGTGTAATCATTTCCCCAGGGAACACTGCTCACTGTCTATCCACACTGTAAGCATTTTCCCAGGGAACACTGCTCACTGCCTATCCACAGTGTAATCATTTCCCCAGGTAACGCTGCTCACTGCCTATCCACACTGTAATCATTTCCCCAGGGAACACTGCTCATTGCCTATCCATACTGTAAACATTTCCCCAGGGAACACTGCTCAATGCCTATCCACAGTGTAATCATTTCCCCAGGGAACACTGCTCACTGTCTATCCACACTGTAAACATTTCCCTAGGGAACACTGCTCAATGCCTATCCACTGTGTAATCATTTCCCCAGGGAACACTGCTCACTGCCTATCCACACTGTAAACATTTTCCCAGGGAACACGGCACACTGCCTATCCACACTGTAATAATTTCCCCAGGTAACGCTGCTCACTGCCTATCCACACTGTAATCAGCCGCACAGGTAACGCTGCTCACTCCCTATCCACACTGTAAACATTTTCCCAGCTAACGCTGCTCACTGCTTATCCACACTGTAATCATCCGCCCAGATAACGCTGCTCACTGCCTGTCCACACTGTAAACATTTTCGCAGGTAACGCTGCTCACTGCCTATCCACACTGTAAACATTTTCCCAGGGAACACGGCACACTGCCTATCCACACTGTAAACATTTTCCCAGGGAACACGGCACACTGCCTATCCACACTGTAATAATTTCCCCAGGTAACGCTGCTCACTGCCTATCCACATTGTAAACATTTTCCCAGGTAACACTGCTCACTGCCTATCCACACTGTAATCATTTCCCCATATAACGCTGCTCACTGCCTATCCACACTGTAATCAGCCGCACAGGTAACGCTGCTCACTCCCTATCCACACTGTAAACATTTTCCCAGGTAACGCTGCTCACTGCCTATCCACACAGTAATCGTTTCCCCAGGGAACGCAGCTCACTGCAATTCCACACTGTAAACATTTCCCCATGGAACACTGCTCACTGCCTATCTACACTGTAAACATTTCCCCAGGTAACCCTGCTCACTGCCTATCCACACTGTAAACATTTCCCCAGGGAATACTGCTCACCGCCTATCCACAGTGTAATCATTTCCCCAGGTAACGCTGCTCACTGCCTATCCACACAGTAATCGTTTCCCCAGGGAACGCAGCTCACTGCCATTCCACACTGTAAACATTTCCCCAGGGAAAACTGCTCATTGCCTGTCCGCACTGAAAAACATTTTCCCAGGTAACGCTGCTGACTGCCTATTCACACTGTAATCATTTGCTCATGGAACACTGCTCACTGCCTATCTACACTGTAAACATTTCCCCAGGTAACCCTGCTCACTGCCTATCCACACTGTAAGCATTTTCCCAGGGAATACTGCTCACTGCCTATCCACTGTGTAATCATTTCCCCAGGTAACGCTGCTCACTGCCTATCCACTCTGTAATCATCCGCCCAGGTAACGCTGCTCACTCCCTATCCACACTGTAAACATTTTCCCAGGTAACGCTTCTCACTGCCTATCTGCACTGTAATAGTTTCCCCAGGGAACGCTGCTCACTGCCTATCCACACTGTAATCGTTTCACCAGGGAACGCTGATCACTGCCTTTCCACACTGTAAACATTTCCCCAGGGAACACTGCTCATTGCATATCCGCACTGCAAAACATTTTCCCAGGTAACGCTGCTGACTGCCTATTCACACTGTATTCATTTGCCCATGGAACACTGCTCACTGCCTATCTACACTGTAAACATTTCCCCAGGTAACCCTGCTCACTGCCTATCCACACTGTAAACATTTCCCCAGGGAACACTGCTCACTGCCTATCCACACTGTAAACATTTTCCCAGATAAAGCTGCTCAGTGCTTATTTACACTGTAATCATCCGCACAGGTAACGCTGCTCACTGCCTGTCCACACTGTAAACATTTTCCCAGGTAACGCTGCTCACTGCCTATCCACACTGTAAACATTTTCCCAGGGAACACGGCACACTGCCTATCCACACTGTAAACATTTTCCCAGGTAACACTGCTCAATGCCTATCCACACTGTAATCATTTCACCAGGGAACACTGCTCACTGCCTATCCACACTGTAAACATTTCTCTAGGGAACACTGCTCACTGCTTATCCACCGAGTAAACATTTTCCCAGGGAACACTGCTCACTGCCTATCCACACTGTAATCATTTCCCCAGGTACCGCTGCTCACTGCCTATCCACACTGTAAACATTTTCCCAGGTAACGCTGCTCACTGCCTATCCACATTGTAAACATTTTCCCAGGTAACACTGCTCAATGCCTATCCACACTGTAATCATTTCCCCAGGGAACACTGCTCACTGCCTATCCACACTGTAAACATTTCCCTAGGGAATACTGCTCAATGCCTATCCACACTGTAATCGTTTCCCCAGGGAACACTGCTCACTGTCTATCCACACTGTAATCATTTCCCTAGGGAACACTGCTCAATGCCTATCCACAGTGTAATCATTTCCCCAGGGAACACTGCTCACTGTCTATCCACACTGTAAGCATTTTCCCAGGGAACACTGCTCACTGCCTATCCACAGTGTAATCATTTCCCCAGGTAACGCTGCTCACTGCCTATCCACACTGTAATCATTTCCCCATGGAACACAGCTCACTGCCTATCCACACTGTAAACATTTCCCCATGGAACACTGCTCACTGCCTATCCACACTGTAAACATTTTCCCAGGAAACACTGCTCACTGCCTATCCGCACTGTAAACAGTTTCCCAGGTAACGCTGCTCACTGCCTATCCACACTGTAATCATTTCACCAGGGAACACTGCTCACTGCCTATCCACACTGTAATCATTTGCCCAGGTAACGCTGCTCACCGCCTATACACACTGTAACCATTTTCCCAGGAAATGCTGCTCGCTGCCTATCCACACTGTAATCATATGCCCAGGTAACTCTGCTCACTGCCTATCCACACTGTAAACATTTCCCCAGGGAACACTGCTCAATGCCTATCCACAGTTCAATCATTTCCCCAGGGAACACTGCTCACTGTCTACCCACACTGTAAGCATTTTCCCAGGGAACACTGCTCACTGCCTGTCCACAGTGTAATCATTTCCCCAGGTAACGCTGCTCACTGCCTATCCACACTGTAATCATTTCCCCAGGGAACACTGCTCATTGCCTATCCATACTGTAAACATTTCCCCAGGGAACACTGCTCAATGCCTATCCACAGTGTAATCATTTCCCCAGGGAACACTGCTCACTGCCTATCCACACTGTAAACATTTTCCCAGGGAACACGGCACACTGCCTATCCACACTGTAATAATTTCCCCAGGTAACGCTGCTCACTGCCTATCCACACTGTAATCAGCCGCACAGGTAACGCTGCTCACTCCCTATCCACACTGTAAACATTTTCCCAGCTAACGCTGCTCACTGCTTATCCACACTGTAAACATTTTCGCAGGTAACGCTGCTCACTGCCTATCCACACTGTAAACATTTTCCCAGGGAACACGGCACACTGCCTATCCACACTGTAAACATTTTCCCAGGGAACACGGCACACTGCCTATCCACACTGTAATAATTTCCCCAGGTAACGCTGCTCACTGCCTATCCACATTGTAAACATTTTCCCAGGTAACACTGCTCACTGCCTATCCACACTGTAATCATTTCCCCATATAACGCTGCTCACTGCCTATCCACACTGTAATCAGCCGCACAGGTAACGCTGCTCACTCCCTATCCACAGTGTAAACATTTTCCCAGGTAACGCTGCTCACTGCCTATCCACACAGTAATCGTTTCCCCAGGGAACGCAGCTCACTGCAATTCCACACTGTAAACATTTCCCCATGGAACACTGCTCACTGCCTATCTACACTGTAAACATTTCCCCAGGTAACCCTGCTCACTGCCTATCCACACTGTAAACATTTCCCCAGGGAATACTGCTCACCGCCTATCCACAGTGTAATCATTTCCCCAGGTAACGCTGCTCACTGCCTATCCACACAGTAATCGTTTCCCCAGGGAACGCAGCTCACTGCCATTCCACACTGTAAACATTTCCCCAGGGAAAACTGCTCATTGCCTGTCCGCACTGAAAAACATTTTCCCAGGTAACGCTGCTGACTGCCTATTCACACTGTAATCATTTGCTCATGGAACACTGCTCACTGCCTATCTACACTGTAAACATTTTCCCAGGGAACACTGCTCACTGCCTATCCACAGTGTAATCATTTCCCCAGGTAACGCTGCTCACTGCCTATCCACACTGTAATCATTTCCCCAGGGAACACTGCTCATTGCCTATGCATACTGTAAACATTTCCCCAGGGAACACTGCTCACTGCCCATCCACAGTGTAATCATTTCCCCAGGTAACCCTGCTCACTGCCTATCCACACTGTAATAATATCCCCAGGTAACTCTGCTCACTGCCTATCCACACTGTAAACATTTCCCCAGGGAACACTGCTCAATGCCTATCCACAGTGTAATCATTTCCCCAGGGAACACTGCTCACTGTCTATCCACACTGTAATCATTTCCCTAGGGAACACTGCTCAATGCCTATCCACAGTGTAATCATTTCCCCAGGGAACACGGCACACTGCCTATCCACACTGTAATAATTTCCCCAGGTAACGCTGCTCACTGCCTATCCACACTGTAATCATTTCCCCATGGAACACAGCTCACTGCCTATCTACACTGTAAACATTTCCCCATGGAACACCGCTCACTGCCTATCCACACTGTAAACATTTTCCCAGGAAACACTGCTCACTGACTATCCGCATTGTAAACATTTTCCCAGGTAACGCTGCTCACTGCCTATCCACACTGTAATCATTTCACCAGGGAACACTGCTCACTGCCTATCCACACTGTAATCATTTGCCCAGGTAACGCTGCTCACCGCCTATACACACTGTAACCATTTTCCCAGGAAATGCTGCTCGCTGCCTATCCACACTGTAATCATATGCCCAGGTAACTCTGCTCACTGCCTATCCACACTGTACACATTTCCCCAGGGAACACTGCTCAATGCCTATCCACAGTATAATCATTTCCCCAGGGAACACTGCTCACTGTCGATCCACACTGTAAGCATTTTCCCAGGGAACACTGCTCACTGCCTATCCACAGTGTAATCATTTCCCCAGGTAACGCTGCTCACTGCCTATCCACACTGTAATCATTTCCCCAGGGAACACTGCTCATTGCCTATCCATACTGTAAACATTTCCCCAGGGAACACTGCTCACTGTCTATCCACACTGTAAACATTTCGCTAGGGAACACTGCTCAATGCCTATCCACAGTGTAATCATTTCCCCAGGTAACTCTGCTCACTGCCCATCCACAGTGTAATCATTTCCCCAGGTAACGCTGCTCACTGCCTATCCACACTGTAATCATATCCCCAGGTAACTCTGCTCACTGCCTATCCACACTGTAAACATTTCCCCAGGGAACACTGCTCAATGCCTATCCACAGTGTAATCATTTCCCCAGGGAACACTGCTCACTGTCTATCCACACTGTAATCATTTCCCTAGGGAACACTGCTCAATGCCTATCCAAAGTGTAATCATTTCCCCAGGGAACACGGCACACTGCCTATCCACACTGTAATAATTTCCCCAGGTAACGCTGCTCACTGCCTATCCACACTGTAATAATTTCCCCATGGAACACAGCTCACTGCCTATCCACACTGTAAACATTTCCCCATGGAACACTGCTCACTGCCTATCCACACTGTAAACATTTTCCCAGGAAACACTGCTGACTGCCTATCCGCACTGTAAACAGTTTCCCAGGTAACGCTGCTCACTGCCTATCCACACTGTAATCATTTCACCAGGGAACACTGCTCACTGCCTATCCACACTGTAATCATTTGCCCAGGTAACGCTGCTCACCGCCTATACACACTGTAACCATTTTCCCAGGAAATGCTGCTCGCTGCCTATCCACACTGTAATCATATGCCCAGGTAACTCTGCTCACTGCCAATCCACACTGTAAACATTTCCCCAGGGAACACTGCTCAATGCCTATCCACAGTGTAATCATTTCCCCAGGGAACACTGCTCACTGTCTATCCACACTGTAAGCATTTTCCCAGGGAACACTGCTCACTGCCTATCCACAGTGTAATCATTTCCCCAGGTAACGCTGCTCACTGCCTATCCACACTGTAATCATTTCCCCAGGGAACACTGCTCATTGCCTATCCATACTGTAAACATTTCCCCAGGGAACACTGCTCAATGCCTATCCACAGTGTAATCATTTCCCCAGGGAACACTGCTCACTGTCTATCCACACTGTAAACATTTCCCTAGGGAACACTGCTCAATGCCTATCCACTGTGTAATCATTTCCCCAGGGAACACTGCTCACTGCCTATCCACACTGTAAACATTTTCCCAGGGAACACGGCACACTGCCTATCCACACTGTAATAATTTCCCCAGGTAACGCTGCTCACTGCCTATCCACACTGTAATCAGCCGCACAGGTAACGCTGCTCACTCCCTATCCACACTGTAAACATTTTCCCAGCTAACGCTGCTCACTGCTTATCCACACTGTAATCATCCGCCCAGATAACGCTGCTCACTGCCTGTCCACACTGTAAACATTTTCGCAGGTAACGCTGCTCACTGCCTATCCACACTGTAAACATTTTCCCAGGGAACACGGCACACTGCCTATCCACACTGTAAACATTTTCCCAGGGAACACGGCACACTGCCTATCCACACTGTAATAATTTCCCCAGGTAACGCTGCTCACTGCCTATCCACATTGTAAACATTTTCCCAGGTAACACTGCTCACTGCCTATCCACACTGTAATCATTTCCCCATATAACGCTGCTCACTGCCTATCCACACTGTAATCAGCCGCACAGGTAACGCTGCTCACTCCCTATCCACACTGTAAACATTTTCCCAGGTAACGCTGCTCACTGCCTATCCACACAGTAATCGTTTCCCCAGGGAACGCAGCTCACTGCAATTCCACACTGTAAACATTTCCCCATGGAACACTGCTCACTGCCTATCTACACTGTAAACATTTCCCCAGGTAACCCTGCTCACTGCCTATCCACACTGTAAACATTTCCCCAGGGAATACTGCTCACCGCCTATCCACAGTGTAATCATTTCCCCAGGTAACGCTGCTCACTGCCTATCCACACAGTAATCGTTTCCCCAGGGAACGCAGCTCACTGCCATTCCACACTGTAAACATTTCCCCAGGGAAAACTGCTCATTGCCTGTCCGCACTGAAAAACATTTTCCCAGGTAACGCTGCTGACTGCCTATTCACACTGTAATCATTTGCTCATGGAACACTGCTCACTGCCTATCTACACTGTAAACATTTCCCCAGGTAACCCTGCTCACTGCCTATCCACACTGTAAGCATTTTCCCAGGGAATACTGCTCACTGCCTATCCACTGTGTAATCATTTCCCCAGGTAACGCTGCTCACTGCCTATCCACTCTGTAATCATCCGCCCAGGTAACGCTGCTCACTCCCTATCCACACTGTAAACATTTTCCCAGGTAACGCTTCTCACTGCCTATCTGCACTGTAATAGTTTCCCCAGGGAACGCTGCTCACTGCCTATCCACACTGTAATCGTTTCACCAGGGAACGCTGATCACTGCCTTTCCACACTGTAAACATTTCCCCAGGGAACACTGCTCATTGCATATCCGCACTGCAAAACATTTTCCCAGGTAACGCTGCTGACTGCCTATTCACACTGTATTCATTTGCCCATGGAACACTGCTCACTGCCTATCTACACTGTAAACATTTCCCCAGGTAACCCTGCTCACTGCCTATCCACACTGTAAACATTTCCCCAGGGAACACTGCTCACTGCCTATCCACACTGTAAACATTTTCCCAGATAAAGCTGCTCAGTGCTTATTTACACTGTAATCATCCGCACAGGTAACGCTGCTCACTGCCTGTCCACACTGTAAACATTTTCCCAGGTAACGCTGCTCACTGCCTATCCACACTGTAAACATTTTCCCAGGGAACACGGCACACTGCCTATCCACACTGTAAACATTTTCCCAGGTAACACTGCTCAATGCCTATCCACACTGTAATCATTTCACCAGGGAACACTGCTCACTGCCTATCCACACTGTAAACATTTCTCTAGGGAACACTGCTCACTGCTTATCCACCGAGTAAACATTTTCCCAGGGAACACTGCTCACTGCCTATCGACACTGTAATCATTTCCCCAGGTACCGCTGCTCACTGCCTATCCACACTGTAAACATTTTCCCAGGTAACGCTGCTCACTGCCTATCCACATTGTAAACATTTTCCCAGGTAACACTGCTCAATGCCTATCCACACTGTAATCATTTCCCCAGGGAACACTGCTCACTGCCTATCCACACTGTAAACATTTCCCTAGGGAATACTGCTCAATGCCTATCCACACTGTAATCGTTTCCCCAGGGAACACTGCTCACTGTCTATCCACACTGTAATCATTTCCCTAGGGAACACTGCTCAATGCCTATCCACAGTGTAATCATTTCCCCAGGGAACACTGCTCACTGTCTATCCACACTGTAAGCATTTTCCCAGGGAACACTGCTCACTGCCTATCCACAGTGTAATCATTTCCCCAGGTAACGCTGCTCACTGCCTATCCACACTGTAATCATTTCCCCAGGGAACACTGCTCATTGCCTATCCATACTGTAAACATTTCCCCAGGTAACACTGCTCACTGCCTATCCACACTGTAAACATTTCCCCAGGGAACACTGCTCACTGCCTATCCACACTGTAAACATTTTCCCAGGTAACGCTGCTCACTGCCTATCCACACTGTAATCATTTCACCAGGGAACACTGCTCACTGCCTATCCACACTGTAATCATTTGCCTAGGTAACGCTGCTCACTGCTTATCCACCGAGTAAACATTTTCCCAGGGAACACTGCTCACTGCCTATCCACACTGTAATCATTTCCCCAGGTACCGCTGCTCACTGCCTATCCACACTGTAAACATTTTCCCAGGTAACGCTGCTCACTGCCTATCCACATTGTAAACATTTTCCCAGGGAACACTGCTCAATGCCTATCCACAGTGTAATCATTTCCCCATGGAACACTGCTCACTGCCTATCTACACTGTAAACATTTCCCCAGGGAAAACTGCTCACTGCCTATCCACAGTGTAATCATTTCCCCAGGTAACGCTGCTCACTGCCTATCCACACTGTAATCGTTTCCCCAGGAACACTGCTCACTGCTTATCCACACTGTAATCATCCGCCCAGGTAACGCTGCTCACTGTCTGTCCACACTGTAAACCTTTTCCCAGGGAACACGGCACACTGCCTATCCACACTGTAATAATTTACCCAGGTAACGCTGCTCACTGCCTATCCACACTGTAAACATTTTCCCAGGGAACACTGCTCACTGCCTATCCACACTGTAAACATTTTCCCAGGTAACGCTGCTCACTGCCTATCCACACTGTACTCATTTCACCAGGGAACACTGCTCACTGCCTATCCACACTGTAATCATTTGCCCAGGTAACGCTGCTCACTGCCTATCCACACTGTAAACATTTTCCCAAGGAACACTGCTCACTGCCTATCCACACTGTAAACATTTTCCCAGGAAACACTGCTCACTGCCTATCCACACTGTAAACATTTTCCCAGGTAACGCTGCTCACTGCCTATCCACACTGTAATCATTTCACCAGGGAACACTGCTCACTGCCTATCCACACTGTAATCATTTGCCCAGGTAACGCTGCTCACGCCAATACACACTGTAACCATTTTCCCAGGAAATGCTGCTCGCTGCCTATCCACACTGTAATCATATGCCCAGGTAACTCTGCTCACTGCCTATCCACACTGTAAACATTTCCCCAGGGAACACTGCTCAATGCCTATCCACAGTGTAATCATTTCCCCAGGGAACACTGCTCACTGTCTATCCACACTGTAAACATTTCCCTAGGGAACACTGCTCAATGCCTATCCACAGTGTAATCATTTCCCCAGGGAACACTGCTCACTGCCTATCCACACTGTAAACATTTTCCCAGATAACGCTGCTCACTCCTTATACACACTGTAATCATCCGCCCAGGTAACGCTGCTCACTGCCTATCCACACTGTAAACATTTTCCCAGGGAACACGGCACACTGCCTATCCACACTGTAATAATTTCCCCAGGTAACGCTGCTCACTGCCTATCCACACTGTAATCATTTCCCCATGGAACACTGCTCACTGCCTATCCACACTGTAAACATTTCCCCAGGTAACCCTGCTCACTGCCTATCCACACTGTAAACATTTTCCCAGGGAACACTGCTCACTGCCTATCCACACTGCAAACATTTTCCCAGGTAACGCTGCTCACTGCCTAACCACACTGTAATCATTTCACCAGGTAACACTGCTCACTGCCTATCCACACTGTAATCATTTGCCCAGGTAACGCTGCTCACTGCCTATCCACACTGTAATCGTTTCCCCAGGGAACACTGCTCACTGCCTATCCACACTGTAAACATTTTCCCAGATAAAGCTGCTCAGTGCTTATTTACACTGTAATCATCCGCACAGGTAACGCTGCTCACTGCCTGTCCACACTGTAAACATTTTCCCAGGTAACGCTGCTCACTGCCTATCCACACTGTAAACATTTTCCCAGGGAACACGGCACACTGCCTATCCACACTGTAAACATTTTCCCAGGTAACACTGCTCAATGCCTATCCACACTGTAATCATTTCACCAGGGAACACTGCTTACTGCCTATCCACACTGTAAACATTTCTCTAGGGAACACTGCTCACTGCTTATCCACCGAGTAAACATTTTCCCAGGGAACACTGCTCACTGCCTATCCACACTGTAATCATTTCCCCAGGTACCGCTGCTCACTGCCTATCCACACTGTAAACATTTTCCCAGGTAACGCTGCTCACTGCCTATCCACATTGTAAACATTTTCCCAGGTAACACTGCTCAATGCCTATCCACACTGTAATCATTTCCCCAGGGAACACTGCTCACTGCCTATCCACACTGTAAACATTTCCCTAGGGAATACTGCTCAATGCCTATCCACACTGTAATCGTTTCCCCAGGGAACACTGCTCACTGTCTATCCACACTGTAATCATTTCCCTAGGGAACACTGCTCAATGCCTATCCACAGTGTAATCATTTCCCCAGGGAACACTGCTCACTGTCTATCCACACTGTAAGCATTTTCCCAGGGAACACTGCTCACTGCCTATCCACAGTGTAATCATTTCCCCAGGTAACGCTGCTCACTGCCTATCCACACTGTAATCATTTCCCCAGGGAACACTGCTCATTGCCTATCCATACTGTAAACATTTCCCCAGGTAACACTGCTCACTGCCTATCCACACTGTAAACATTTCCCCAGGGAACACTGCTCACTGCCTATCCACACTGTAAACATTTTCCCAGGTAACGCTGCTCACTGCCTATCCACACTGTAATCATTTCACCAGGGAACACTGCTCACTGCCTATCCACACTGTAATCATTTGCCTAGGTAACGCTGCTCACTGCTTATCCACCGAGTAAACATTTTCCCAGGGAACACTGCTCACTGCCTATCCACACTGTAATCATTTCCCCAGGTACCGCTGCTCACTGCCTATCCACACTGTAAACATTTTCCCAGGTAACGCTGCTCACTGCCTATCCACATTGTAAACATTTTCCCAGGGAACACTGCTCAATGCCTATCCACAGTGTAATCATTTCCCCATGGAACACTGCTCACTGCCTATCTACACTGTAAACATTTCCCCAGGGAAAACTGCTCACTGCCTATCCACAGTGTAATCATTTCCCCAGGTAACGCTGCTCACTGCCTATCCACACTGTAATCGTTTCCCCAGGAACACTGCTCACTGCTTATCCACACTGTAATCATCCGCCCAGGTAACGCTGCTCACTGTCTGTCCACACTGTAAACCTTTTCCCAGGGAACACGGCACACTGCCTATCCACACTGTAATAATTTACCCAGGTAACGCTGCTCACTGCCTATCCACACTGTAAACATTTTCCCAGGGAACACTGCTCACTGCCTATCCACACTGTAAACATTTTCCCAGGTAACGCTGCTCACTGCCTATCCACACTGTACTCATTTCACCAGGGAACACTGCTCACTGCCTATCCACACTGTAATCATTTGCCCAGGTAACGCTGCTCACTGCCTATCCACACTGTAAACATTTTCCCAAGGAACACTGCTCACTGCCTATCCACACTGTAAACATTTTCCCAGGAAACACTGCTCACTGCCTATCCACACTGTAAACATTTTCCCAGGTAACGCTGCTCACTGCCTATCCACACTGTAATCATTTCACCAGGGAACACTGCTCACTGCCTATCCACACTGTAATCATTTGCCCAGGTAACGCTGCTCACGCCAATACACACTGTAACCATTTTCCCAGGAAATGCTGCTCGCTGCCTATCCACACTGTAATCATATGCCCAGGTAACTCTGCTCACTGCCTATCCACACTGTAAACATTTCCCCAGGGAACACTGCTCAATGCCTATCCACAGTGTAATCATTTCCCCAGGGAACACTGCTCACTGTCTATCCACACTGTAAACATTTCCCTAGGGAAAACTGCTCAATGCCTATCCACAGTGTAATCATTTCCCCAGGGAACACTGCTCACTGCCTATCCACACTGTAAACATTTTCACAGATAACGCTGCTCACTGCTTATTCACACTGTAATCATCCGCCCAGGTAACGCTGCTCACTGCCTGTCCACACTGTAAACATTTTCCCAGATAACGCTGCTCACTCCTTATACACACTGTAATCATCCGCCCAGGTAACGCTGCTCACTGCCTATCCACACTGTAAACATTTTCCCAGGGTACACGGCACACTGCCTATCCACACTGTAATAATTTCCCCAGGTAACGCTGCTCACTGCCTATCCACACTGTAAACATTTTCCCAGGGAACACTGCTCACTGCCTATCCACACTGCAAACATTTTCCCAGGTAACGCTGCTCACTGCCTAACCACACTGTAATCATTTCACCAGGTAACACTGCTCACTGCCTATCCACACTGTAATCATTTGCCCAGGTAACGCTGCTCACTGCCTATCCACACTGTAATCGTTTCCCCAGGGAACACTGCTCACTGCCTATCCACACTGTAAACATTTTCCCAGGGAACACGGCACACTGCCTATCCACACTGTAATAATTTCCCCAGGTAACGCTGCTCACTGCCTATCCACACTGTAATCAGCCGCACAGGTAACGCGGCTGACTCCCTATCCACACTGTAAACATTTTCCCAGCTAACGCTGCTCACTGCTTATCCACACTGTAATCATCCGCCCAGATAACGCTGCTCACTGCCTATCCACACAGTAATCGTTTCCCCAGGGAACGCAGCTCACTGCAATTCCACACTGTAAACATTTCCCCATGGAACACTGCTCACTGCCTATCTACACTGTAAACATTTTCCCAGGGAACACTGCTCACTGCCTATCCACACTGTAAACATTTTCCCAGGGAACGCTGCTCACTGCCTATCCACACTGTACTCATTTCACCAGGGAACACTGCTCACTGCCTATCCACACTGTAATCATTTGCCCAGGTAACGCTGCTCACTGCCTATCCACACTGAAAACATTTTCCCAAGGAACACTGCTCACTGCCTATCCACACTGTAATCATTTCACCAGGGAACACTGCTCACTGCCTATCCACACTGTAATCATTTCCCCAGGTAACGCTGCTCACTGCCTATCCACACTGTAATCGTTTCCCCAGGGAACACTGCTCACTGCCTATCCACACTGTAAACATTTTCCCAGGGAACACGGCACACTGCCTATCCACACTGTAATAATTTCCCCACGTAACGCTGCTCACTGCCTATCCACACTGTAATCAGCCGCACAGGTAAAGCTGCTCACTCCCTATCCACACTGTAAACATTTTCCCAGCTAACGCTGCTCACTGCTTATCCACACTGTAATCATCCGCCCAGATAACGCTGCTCACTGCCTGTCCACACTGTAAACATTTTCGCAGGTAACGCTGCTCACTGCCTATCCACACTGTAAACATTTTCCCAGGGAACACGGCACACTGCCTATCCACACTGTAATAATTTCCCCAGGTAACGCTGCTCACTCCCTATCCACACTGTAAACATTTTCCCAGGTAACGCTGCTCACTGCCTATCCACACAGTAATCGTTTCCCCAGGGAACGCAGCTCAGTGCAATTCCACACTGTAAACATTTCCCCATGGAACACTGCTCACTGCCTATCTACACTGTAAACATTTCCCCAGGTAACCCTGCTCACTGCCTATCCACACTGAAAACATTTCCCCAGGGAACACTGCTCACTGCCTATCCACACTGTAATCGTTTCCCCAGGGAACACTGCTCACTGCCTATCCATACTGTAAACATTTTCCCAGGAAATGCTGCTCGCTGCCTATCCACACTGTAATCATATCCCCAGGTAACTCTGCTCACTGCCTATCCACACTGTAAACATTTCCCCAGGGAACACTGCTCAATGCCTATCCACAGTGTAATCATTTCCCCATGGAACACTGCTCACTGCCTATCTACACTGTAAACATTTCCCCAGGGAAAACTGCTCACTGCCTATCCACAGTGTAATCATTTCCCCAGGTAACGCTGCTCACTGCCTATCCACACTGTAATCGTTTCCCCAGGAACACTGCTCACTGCTTATCCACACTGTAATCATCCGCCCAGGTAACGCTGCTCACTGTCTATCCACACTGTAAACCTTTTCCCAGGGAACACGGCACACTGCCTATCCACACTGTAATAATTTACCCAGGTAACGCTGCTCACTGCCTATCCACACTGTAAACATTTTCCCAGGGAACACTGCTCACTGCCTATCCACACTGTAAACATTTGCCCAGGTAACGCTGCTCACTGCCTATCCACACTGTAAACATTTTCCCAAGGAACACTGCTCACTGCCTATCCACACTGTAAACATTTTCCCAGGAAACACTGCTCACTGCCTATCCACACTGTAAACATTTTCCCAGGTAACGCTGCTCACTGCCTATCCACACTGTAATCATTTCACCAGGGAACACTGCTCACTGCCTATCCACACTGTAATCATTTGCCCAGGTAACGCTGCTCACGCCTATACACACTGTAACCATTTTCCCAGGAAATGCTGCTCGCTGCCTATCCACACTGTAATCATATGCCCAGGTAACTCTGCTCACTGCCTATCCACACTGTAAACATTTCCCCAGGGAACACTGCTCAATGCCTATCCACAGTGTAATCATTTCCCCAGGGAACACTGCTCACTGTCTATCCACACTGTAAACATTTCCCTAGGGAACACTGCTCAATGCCTATCCACAGTGTAATCATTTCCCCAGGGAACACTGCTCACTGCCTATCCACACTGTAAACATTTTCCCAGATAACGCTGCTCACTGCTTATTCACACTGTAATCATCCGCCCAGGTAACGCTGCTCACTGCCTGTCCACACTGTAAACATTTTCCCAGATAACGCTGCTCACTGCTTATACACACTGTAATCATCCGCCCAGGTAACGCTGCTCACTGCCTATCCACACTGTAAACATTTTCCCAGGGAACACGGCACACTGCCTATCCACACTGTAATAATTTCCCCAGGTAACGCTGCTCACTGCCTATCCACACTGTAATCATTTCCCCATGGAACACTGCTCACTGCCTATCCACACTGTAAACATTTCCCCAGGTAACCCTGCTCACTGCCTATCCACACTGTAAACATTTTCCCAGGGAACACTGCTCACTGCCTATCCACACTGCAAACATTTTCCCAGGTAACGCTGCTCACTGCCTAACCACACTGTAATCATTTCACAAGGTAACACTGCTCACTGCCTATCCACACTGTAATCATTTGCCCAGGTAAGGCTGCTCACTGCCTATCCATACTGTAATCGTTTCCCCAGGGAACACTGCCCACTGCCTATCCACACTGTAAACATTTTCCCAGGGAACACGGCACACTGCCTATCCACACTGTAATAATTTCCCCAGGTAACGCTGCTCACTGCCTATCCACACTGTAATCAGCCGCACAGGTAACGCTGCTGACTCCCTATCCACACTGTAAACATTTTCCCAGCTAACGCTGCTCACTGCTTATCCACACTGTAATCATCCGCCCAGATAACGCTGCTCACTGCCTATCCACACAGTAATCGTTTCCCCAGGGAACGCAGCTCACTGCAATTCCACACTGTAAACATTTCCCCATGGAACACTGCTCACTGCCTATCTACTCTGTAAACATTTTCCCAGGGAACACTGCTCACTGCCTATCCACACTGTAAACATTTTCCCAGGTAACGCTGCTCACTGCCTATCCACACTGTACTCATTTCACCAGGGAACACTGCTCACTGCCTATCCACACTGTAATCATTTGCCCAGGTAACGCTGCTCACTGCCTATCCACACTGTAAACATTTTCCCAAGGAACACTGCTCACTGCCTATCCACACTGTAAACATTTTCCCAGGAAACACTGCTCACTGCCTATCCACACTGTAAACATTTTCCCAGGTAACGCTGCTCACTGCCTATCCACACTGTAATCATTTCACCAGGGAACACTGCTCACTGCCTATCCACACTGTAATCATTTGCCCAGGTAACGCTGCTCACCGCCTATACACACTGTAACCATTTTCCCAGGAAATGCTGCTCGCTGCCTATCCACACTGTAATCATATGCCCAGGTAACTCTGCTCACTGCCTATCCACACTGTAAACATTTCCCCAGGGAACACTGCTCAATGCCTATCCACAGTGTAATCATTTCCCCAGGGAACACTGCTCACTGTCTATCCACACTGTAAACATTTCCCTAGGGAACACTGCTCAATGCCTATCCACAGTGTAATCATTTCCCCAGGGAACACTGCTCACTGCCTATCCACACTGTAAACATTTTCCCAGATAACGCTGCTCACTGCTTATTCTCACTGTAATCATCCGCCCAGGTAACGCTGCTCACTGCCTGTCCACACTGTAAACATTTTCCCAGATAACCGTGCTCACTGCTTATCCACACTGTAATCATCCGCCCAGGTAAGGCTGCTCACTGCCTATCCACACTGTAAACATTTTCCCAGGGAACACGGCACACTGCCTATCCACACTGTAATAATTTCCCCAGGTAACGCTGCTCACTGCCTATCCACACTGTAATCATTTCCCCATGGAACACTGCTCACTGCCTATCCACACTGTAAACATTTCCCCAGGTAACCCTGCTCACTGCCTATCCACACTGTAAACAGTGTTCCCAGGGAACACTGCTCACTGCCTATCCACACTGTAAACATTTTCCCAGGTAACGCTGCTCACTGCCTAACCACACTGTAATCATTTCACCAGGGAACACTGCTCACTGCCTATCCACACTGTAATCATTTGCCCAGGTAACGCTGCTCACTGCCTATCCACACTGTAAACATTTTCCCAGGGAACACTGCTCACTGCCTATCCACACTGTAATCATTTCCCCAGGTAACGCTGCTCACTGCCTATCCACACTGTAATCGTTTCCCCAGGGAACACTGCTCACTGCCTATCCACACTGTAAACATTTTCCCAGGGAACACGGCACACTGCCTATCCACACTGTAATAATTTCCCCACGTAACGCTGCTCACTGCCTATCCACACTGTAATCAGCCGCACAGGTAAAGCTGCTCACTCCCTATCCACACTGTAAACATTTTCCCAGCTAACGCTGCTCACTGCTTATCCACACTGTAATCATCCGCCCAGATAACGCTGCTCACTGCCTGTCCACACTGTAAACATTTTCGCAGGTAACGCTGCTCACAGCCTATCAACACTGTAAACATTTTCCCAGGGAACACGGCACACTGCCTATCCACACTGTAATAATTTCCCCAGGTAACGCTGCTCACTGCCTATCCACACTGTAATCAGCCGCACAGGTAACGCTGCTCATTCCCTATCCACACTGTAAACATTTTCCCAGGTAACGCTGCTCACTGCCTATCCACACAGTAATCGTTTCCCCAGGGAACGCAGCTCACTGCAATTCCACACTGTAAACATTTCCCCATGGAACACTGCTCACTGCCTATCTACATTGTAAACATTTCCCCAGGTAATCCTGCTCACTGCCTATCCACACTGTAAACATTTCCCCAGGGAACACTGCTCACTGCCTATCCACAGTGTAATCATTTCCCCAGGTAACGCTGCTCACTGCCTATCCACACTGTAATCGTTTCCCCAGGGAACACTGCTCACTGCCTATCCATACTGTAAACATTTCCCCAGGAAATGCTACTCGCTGCCTATCCACACTGTAATCATATCCCCAGGTAACTCTGCTCACTGCCTATCCACACTGTAAACATTTCCCCAGGGAACACTGCTCAATGCCTATCCACAGTGTAATCATTTCCCCATGGAACACTGCTCACTGCCTATCCACAGTGTAATCATTTCCCCAGGTAACGCTGCTCACTGCCTATCCACACTGTAATCGTTTCCCCATGGAACACTGCTCACTGCCTATCCACACTGTAAACATTTCCCCAGGGAACACTGCTCAATGCCTATCCACAGTGTAATCATTTCCCCATGGAACACTGCTCACTGCCTATCCACACTGTAAACATTTTCCCAGATAACGCTGCTCACTGCTTATTCTCACTGTAATCATCCGCTCAGGTAACGCTGCTCACTGCCTGTCCACACTGTAAACATTTTCCCAGATAACCGTGCTCACTGCTTATTCTCACTGTAATCATCCGCCCAGGTAACGCTGCTCACTGCCTGTCCACACTGTAAACATTTTCCCAGATAACCGTGCTCACTGCTTATCCACACTGTAATCATCCGCCCAGGTAAGGCTGCTCACTGCCTATCCACACTGTAAACATTTTCCCAGGTAACACGGCACACTGCCTATCCACACTGTAATAATTTCCCCAGGTAACGCTGCTCACTGCCTATCCACACTGTAATCATTTCCCCAGGGAACACTGCTCACTGCCTATCCACACTGTAAACATTTTCCCAGGTAACGCTGCTCACTGCCTAACCACACTGTAATCATTTCACCAGGGAACACTGCTCACTGCCTATCCACACTGTAATCATTTGCCCAGGTAACGCTGCTCACTGCCTATCCACACTGTAAACATTTTCCCAGGGAACGCTGCTCACTGCCTATCCACACTGTAATCAGCCGCACAGGTAAAGCTGCTCACTCCCTATCCACACTGTAAACATTTTCCCAGCTAACGCTGCTCACTGCTTATCCACACTGTAATCATCCGCCCAGATAACGCTGCTCACTGCCTGTCCACACTGTAAACATTTTCGCAGGTAACGCTGCTCACAGCCTATCAACACTGTAAACATTTTCCCAGGGAACACGGCACACTGCCTATCCACACTGTAATAATTTCCCCAGGTAACGCTGCTCACTGCCTATCCACACTGTAATCAGCCGCACAGGTAACGCTGCTCACTCCCTATCCACACTGTAAACATTTTCCCAGGTAACGCTGCTCACTGCCTATCCACACAGTAATCGTTTCCCCAGGGAACGCAGCTCACTGCAATTCCACACTGTAAACATTTCCCCATGGAACACTGCTCACTGCCTATCTACATTGTAAACATTTCCCCAGGTAACCCTGCTCACTGCCTATCCACACTGTAAACATTTCCCCAGGGAACACTGCTCACTGCCTATCCACAGTGTAATCATTTCCCCAGGTAACGCTGCTCACTGCCTATCCACACTGTAATCGTTTCCCCAGGGAACACTGCTCACTGTCTATCCACACTGTAATCATTTCCCTAGGGAACACTGCTCAATGCCTATCCACAGTGTAATCATTTCCCCAGGGAACACTGCTCACTGTCTATCCACACTGTAAGCATTTTCCCAGGGAACACTGCTCACTGCCTATCCACAGTGTAATCATTTCCCCAGGTAACGCTGCTCACTGCCTATCCACACTGTAATCATTTCCCCAGGGAACACTGCTCATTGCCTATCCATACTGTAAACATTTCCCCAGGTAACACTGCTCACTCCCTATCCACACTGTAAACATTTGCCCAAGTAACACTGCTCACTGCCTATCCACACTGTAAACATTTTCCCAGGGAACACTGCTCACTGCCTATCCACACTGTAAACGTTTCCATAGGGAACACTGCTCAATGCCTATCCACACTGTAATCATTTCCCCAGGGAACACTGCTCACTGCCTATCCACACTGTAAACATTTCCCCAGGGAACACTGCTCACTGCCTATCCACACTGTAAACATTTTCCCAGGTAACGCTGCTCACTGCCTATCCACACTGTAATCATTTCACCAGGGAACACTGCTCACTGCCTATCCACACTGTAATCATTTGCCTAGGTAACGCTGCTCACTGCTTATCCACCGAGTAAACATTTTCCCAGGGAACACTGCTCACTGCCTATCCACACTGTAATCATTTCCCCAGGTACCGCTGCTCACTGCCTATCCACACTGTAAACATTTTCCCAGGTAACGCTGCTCACTGCCTATCCACATTGTAAACATTTTCCCAGGGAACACTGCTCAATGCCTATCCACAGTGTAATCATTTCCCCATGGAACACTGCTCACTGCCTATCTACACTGTAAACATTTCCCCAGGGAAAACTGCTCACTGCCTATCCACAGTGTAATCATTTCCCCAGGTAACGCTGCTCACTGCCTATCCACACTGTAATCGTTTCCCCAGGAACACTGCTCACTGCTTATCCACACTGTAATCATCCGCCCAGGTAACGCTGCTCACTGTCTGTCCACACTGTAAACCTTTTCCCAGGGAACACGGCACACTGCCTATCCACACTGTAATAATTTACCCAGGTAACGCTGCTCACTGCCTATCCACACTGTAAACATTTTCCCAGGGAACACTGCTCACTGCCTATCCACACTGTAAACATTTTCCCAGGTAACGCTGCTCACTGCCTATCCACACTGTACTCATTTCACCAGGGAACACTGCTCACTGCCTATCCACACTGTAATCATTTGCCCAGGTAACGCTGCTCACTGCCTATCCACACTGTAAACATTTTCCCAAGGAACACTGCTCACTGCCTATCCACACTGTAAATATTTTCCCAGGAAACACTGCTCACTGCCTATCCACACTGTAAACATTTTCCCAGGTAACGCTGCTCACTGCCTATCCACACTGTAATCATTTCACCAGGGAACACTGCTCACTGCCTATCCACACTGTAATCATTTGCCCAGGTAACGCTGCTCACGCCTATACACACTGTAACCATTTTCCCAGGAAATGCTGCTCGCTGCCTATCCACACTGTAATCATATGCCCAGGTAACTCTGCTCACTGCCTATCCACACTGTAAACATTTCCCCAGGGAACACTGCTCAATGCCTATCCACAGTGTAATCATTTCCCCAGGGAACACTGCTCACTGTCTATCCACACTGTAAACATTTCCCTAGGGAACACTGCTCAATGCCTATCCACAGTGTAATCATTTCCCCAGGGAACACTGCTCACTGCCTATCCACACTGTAAACATTTTCACAGATAACGCTGCTCACTGCTTATTCACACTGTAATCATCCGCCCAGGTAACGCTGCTCACTGCCTGTCCACACTGTAAACATTTTCCCAGATAACGCTGCTCACTGCTTATACACACTGTCATCATCCGCCCAGGTAACGCTGCTCACTGCCTATCCAAACTGTAAACATTTTCCCAGGGAACACGGCACACTGCCTATCCACACTGTAATAATTTCCCCAGGTAACGCTGCTCACTGCCTATCCACACTGTAATCATTTCCCCATGGAACACTGCTCACTGCCTATCCACACTGTAAACATTTCCCCAGGTAACCCTGCTCACTGCCTATCCACACTGTAAACATTTTCCCAGGGAACACTGCTCACTGCCTATCCACACTGCAAACATTTTCCCAGGTAACGCTGCTCACTGCCTAACCACACTGTAATCATTTCACCAGGTAACACTGCTCACTGCCTATCCACACTGTAATCATTTGCCCAGGTAACGCTGCTCACTGCCTATCCACACTGTAATCGTTTCCCCAGGGAACACTGCTCACTGCCTATCCACACTGTAAACATTTTCCCAGGGAACACGGCACACTGCCTATCCACACTGTAATAATTTCCCCAGGTAACGCTGCTCACTGCCTATCCACACTGTAATCAGCCGCACAGGTAACGCGGCTGACTCCCTATCCACACTGTAAACATTTTCCCAGCTAACGCTGCTCACTGCTTATCCACACTGTAATCATCCGCCCAGATAACGCTGCTCACTGCCTATCCACACAGTAATCGTTTCCCCAGGGAACGCAGCTCACTGCAATTCCACACTGTAAACATTTCCCCATGGAACACTGCTCACTGCCTATCTACACTGTAAACATTTTCCCAGGGAACACTGCTCACTGCCTATCCACACTGTACTCATTTCACCAGGGAACACTGCTCACTGCCTATCCACACTGTAATCATTTGCCCAGGTAACGCTGCTCACTGCCTATCCACACTGAAAACATTTTCCCAAGGAACACTGCTCACTGCCTATCCACACTGTAATCATTTCACCAGGGAACACTGCTCACTGCCTATCCACACTGTAATCATTTCCCCAGGTAACGCTGCTCACTGCCTATCCACACTGTAATCGTTTCCCCAGGGAACACTGCTCACTGCCTATCCACACTGTAAACATTTTCCCAGGGAACACGGCACACTGCCTATCCACACTGTAATAATTTCCCCACGTAACGCTGCTCACTGCCTATCCACACTGTAATCAGCCGCACAGGTAAAGCTGCTCACTCCCTATCCACACTGTAAACATTTTCCCAGCTAACGCTGCTCACTGCTTATCCACACTGTAATCATCCGCCCAGATAACGCTGCTCACTGCCTCTCCACACTGTAAACATTTTCGCAGGTAACGCTGCTCACTGCCTATCCACACTGTAAACATTTTCCCAGGGAACACGGCACACTGCCTATCCACACTGTAATAATTTCCCCAGGTAACGCTGCTCACTGCCTATCCACACTGTAATCAGCCGCACAGGTAACGCTGCTCACTCCCTATCCACACTGTAAACATTTTCCCAGGTAACGCTGCTCACTGCCTATCCACACAGTAATCGTTTCCCCAGGGAACGCAGCTCAGTGCAATTCCACACTGTAAACATTTCCCCATGGAACACTGCTCACTGCCTATCTACACTGTAAACATTTCCCCAGGTAACCCTGCTCACTGCCTATCCACACTGAAAATATTTCCCCAGGGAACACTGCTCACTGCCTATCCACACTGTAATCGTTTCCCCAGGGAACACTGCTCACTGCCTATCCACACTGTAAACATTTTCCCAGGGAACACTGCTCACTGCCTATCCACACTGTAAACATTTTCCCAGGGAACGCTGCTCACTGCCTATCCACACTGTACTCATTTCACCAGGGAACACTGCTCACTGCCTATCCACACTGTAATCATTTGCCCAGGTAACGCTGCTCACTGCCTATCCACACTGAAAACATTTTCCCAAGGAACACTGCTCACTGCCTATCCACACTGTAATCATTTCACCAGGGAACACTGCTCACTGCCTATCCACACTGTAATCATTTCCCCAGGTAACGCTGCTCACTGCCTATCCACACTGTAATCGTTTCCCCAGGGAACACTGCTCACTGCCTATCCACACTGTAAACATTTTCCCAGGGAACACGGCACACTGCCTATCCACACTGTAATAATTTCCCCACGTAACGCTGCTCACTGCCTATCCACACTGTAATCAGCCGCACAGGTAAAGCTGCTCACTCCCTATCCACACTGTAAACATTTTCCCAGCTAACGCTGCTCACTGCTTATCCACACTGTAATCATCCGCCCAGATAACGCTGCTCACTGCCTGTCCACACTGTAAACATTTTCGCAGGTAACGCTGCTCACTGCCTATCCACACTGTAAACATTTTCCCAGGGAACACGGCACACTGCCTATCCACACTGTAATAATTTCCCCAGGTAACGCTGCTCACTGCCTATCCACACTGTAATCAGCCGCACAGGTAACGCTGCTCACTCCCTATCCACACTGTAAACATTTTCCCAGGTAACGCTGCTCACTGCCTATCCACACAGTAATCGTTTCCCCAGGGAACGCAGCTCAGTGCAATTCCACACTGTAAACATTTCCCCATGGAACACTGCTCACTGCCTATCTACACTGTAAACATTTCCCCAGGTAACCCTGCTCACTGCCTATCCACACTGAAAATATTTCCCCAGGGAACACTGCTCACTGCCTATCCACACTGTAATCGTTTCCCCAGGGAACACTGCTCACTGCCTATCCATACTGTAAACATTTTCCCAGGAAATGCTGCTCGCTGCCTATCCACACTGTAATCATATCCCCAGGTAACTCTGCTCACTGCCTATCCACACTGTAAACATTTCCCCAGGGAACACTGCTCAATGCCTATCCACAGTGTAATCATTTCCCCATGGAACACTGCTCACTGCCTATCTACACTGTAAACATTTCCCCAGGGAAAACTGCTCACTGCCTATCCACAGTGTAATCATTTCCCCAGGTAACGCTGCTCACTGCCTATCCACACTGTAATCGTTTCCCCAGGAACACTGCTCACTGCTTATCCACACTGTAATCATCCGCCCAGGTAACGCTGCTCACTGTCTATCCACACTGTAAACCTTTTCCCAGGGAACACGGCACACTGCCTATCCACACTGTAATAATTTACCCAGGTAACGCTGCTCACTGCCTATCCACACTGTAAACATTTTCCCAGGGAACACTGCTCACTGCCTATCCACACTGTAAACATTTGCCCAGGTAACGCTGCTCACTGCCTATCCACACTGTAAACATTTTCCCAAGGAACACTGCTCACTGCCTATCCACACTGTAAACATTTTCCCAGGAAACACTGCTCACTGCCTATCCACACTGTAAACATTTTCCCAGGTAACGCTGCTCACTGCCTATCCACACTGTAATCATTTCACCAGGGAACACTGCTCACTGCCTATCCACACTGTAATCATTTGCCCAGGTAACGCTGCTCACGCCTATACACACTGTAACCATTTTCCCAGGAAATGCTGCTCGCTGCCTATCCACACTGTAATAATTTCCCCAGGTAACGCTGCTCACTGCCTATCCACACTGTAATCAGCCGCACAGGTAACGCTGCTCACTCCCTATCCACACTGTAAACATTTTCCCAGGTAACGCTGCTCACTGCCTATCCACACAGTAATCGTTTCCCCAGGGAACGCAGCTCAGTGCAATTCCACACTGTAAACATTTCCCCATGGAACACTGCTCACTGCCTATCTACATTGTAAACATTTCCCCAGGTAATCCTGCTCACTGCCTACCCACACTGTAAACATTTCCCCAGGGAACACTGCTCACTGCCTATCCACAGTGTAATCATTTCCCCAGGTAACGCTGCTCACTGCCTATCCACACTGTAATCGTTTCCCCAGGGAACACTGCTCACTGCCTATCCATACTGTAAACATTTCCCCAGGAAATGCTACTCGCTGCCTATCCACACTGTAATCATATCCCCAGGTAACTCTGCTCACTGCCTATCCACACTGTAAACATTTCCCCAGGGAACACTGCTCAATGCCTATCCACAGTGTAATCATTTCCCCATGGAACACTGCTCACTGCCTATCCACAGTGTAATCATTTCCCCAGGTAACGCTGCTCACTGCCTATCCACACTGTAATCGTTTCCCCATGGAACACTGCTCACTGCCTATCCACACTGTAAACATTTCCCCAGGGAACACTGCTCAATGCCTATCCACAGTGTAATCATTTCCCCATGGAACACTGCTCACTGCCTATCCACACTGTAAACATTTTCCCAGATAACGCTGCTCACTGCTTATTCTCACTGTAATCATCCGCTCAGGTAACGCTGCTCACTGCCTGTCCACACTGTAAACATTTTCCCAGATAACCGTGCTCACTGCTTATTCTCACTGTAATCATCCGCCCAGGTAACGCTGCTCACTGCCTGTCCACACTGTAAACATTTTCCCAGATAACCGTGCTCACTGCTTATCCACACTGTAATCATCCGCCCAGGTAAGGCTGCTCACTGCCTATCCACACTGTAAACATTTTCCCAGGGAACACGGCACACTGCCTATCCACACTGTAATAATTTCCCCAGGTAACGCTGCTCACTGCCTGTCCACACTGTAAACATTTTCGCAGGTAACGCTGCTCACAGCCTATCAACACTGTAAACATTTTCCCAGGGAACACGGCACACTGCCTATCCACACTGTAATAATTTCCCCAGGTAACGCTGCTCACTGCCTATCCACACTGTAATCAGCCGCACAGGTAACGCTGCTCACTCCCTATCCACACTGTAAACATTTTCCCAGGTAACGCTGCTCACTGCCTATCCACACAGTAATCGTTTCCCCAGGGAACGCAGCTCAGTGCAATTCCACACTGTAAACATTTCCCCATGGAACACTGCTCACTGCCTATCTACACTGTAAACATTTCCCCAGGTAACCCTGCTCACTGCCTATCCACACTGAAAATATTTCCCCAGGGAACACTGCTCACTGCCTATCCACACTGTAATCGTTTCCCCAGGGAACACTGCTCACTGCCTATCCACACTGTAAACATTTTCCCAGGGAACACTGCTCACTGCCTATCCACACTGTAAACATTTTCCCAGGGAACGCTGCTCACTGCCTATCCACACTGTACTCATTTCACCAGGGAACACTGCTCACTGCCTATCCACACTGTAATCATTTGCCCAGGTAACGCTGCTCACTGCCTATCCACACTGAAAACATTTTCCCAAGGAACACTGCTCACTGCCTATCCACACTGTAATCATTTCACCAGGGAACACTGCTCACTGCCTATCCACACTGTAATCATTTCCCCAGGTAACGCTGCTCACTGCCTATCCACACTGTAATCGTTTCCCCAGGGAACACTGCTCACTGCCTATCCACACTGTAAACATTTTCCCAGGGAACACGGCACACTGCCTATCCACACTGTAATAATTTCCCCACGTAACGCTGCTCACTGCCTATCCACACTGTAATCAGCCGCACAGGTAAAGCTGCTCACTCCCTATCCACACTGTAAACATTTTCCCAGCTAACGCTGCTCACTGCTTATCCACACTGTAATCATCCGCCCAGATAACGCTGCTCACTGCCTGTCCACACTGTAAACATTTTCGCAGGTAACGCTGCTCACTGCCTATCCACACTGTAAACATTTTCCCAGGGAACACGGCACACTGCCTATCCACACTGTAATAATTTCCCCAGGTAACGCTGCTCACTGCCTATCCACACTGTAATCAGCCGCACAGGTAACGCTGCTCACTCCCTATCCACACTGTAAACATTTTCCCAGGTAACGCTGCTCACTGCCTATCCACACAGTAATCGTTTCCCCAGGGAACGCAGCTCAGTGCAATTCCACACTGTAAACATTTCCCCATGGAACACTGCTCACTGCCTATCTACACTGTAAACATTTCCCCAGGTAACCCTGCTCACTGCCTATCCACACTGAAAATATTTCCCCAGGGAACACTGCTCACTGCCTATCCACACTGTAATCGTTTCCCCAGGGAACACTGCTCACTGCCTATCCATACTGTAAACATTTTCCCAGGAAATGCTGCTCGCTGCCTATCCACACTGTAATCATATCCCCAGGTAACTCTGCTCACTGCCTATCCACACTGTAAACATTTCCCCAGGGAACACTGCTCAATGCCTATCCACAGTGTAATCATTTCCCCATGGAACACTGCTCACTGCCTATCTACACTGTAAACATTTCCCCAGGGAAAACTGCTCACTGCCTATCCACAGTGTAATCATTTCCCCAGGTAACGCTGCTCACTGCCTATCCACACTGTAATCGTTTCCCCAGGAACACTGCTCACTGCTTATCCACACTGTAATCATCCGCCCAGGTAACGCTGCTCACTGTCTATCCACACTGTAAACCTTTTCCCAGGGAACACGGCACACTGCCTATCCACACTGTAATAATTTACCCAGGTAACGCTGCTCACTGCCTATCCACACTGTAAACATTTTCCCAGGGAACACTGCTCACTGCCTATCCACACTGTAAACATTTGCCCAGGTAACGCTGCTCACTGCCTATCCACACTGTAAACATTTTCCCAAGGAACACTGCTCACTGCCTATCCACACTGTAAACATTTTCCCAGGAAACACTGCTCACTGCCTATCCACACTGTAAACATTTTCCCAGGTAACGCTGCTCACTGCCTATCCACACTGTAATCATTTCACCAGGGAACACTGCTCACTGCCTATCCACACTGTAATCATTTGCCCAGGTAACGCTGCTCACGCCTATACACACTGTAACCATTTTCCCAGGAAATGCTGCTCGCTGCCTATCCACACTGTAATCATATGCCCAGGTAACTCTGCTCACTGCCTATCCACACTGTAATCATTTCCCCAGGGAACACTGCTCAATGCCTATCCACAGTGTAATCATTTCCCCAGGGAACACTGCTCACTGTCTATCCACACTGTAAACATTTCCCTAGGGAACACTGCTCAATGCCTATCCACAGTGTAATCATTTCCCCAGGGAACACTGCTCACTGCCTATCCACACTGTAAACATTTTCCCAGATAACGCTGCTCACTGCTTATTCACACTGTAATCATCCGCCCAGGTAACGCTGCTCACTGCCTGTCCACACTGTAAACATTTTCCCAGATAACGCTGCTCACTGCTTATACACACTGTAATCATCCGCCCAGGTAACGCTGCTCACTGCCTGTCCACACTGTAAACATTTTCCCAGATAACCGTGCTCACTGCTTATCCACACTGTAATCATCCGCCCAGGTAAGGCTGCTCACTGCCTATCCACACTGTAAACATTTTCCCAGGGAACACGGCACACTGCCTATCCACACTGTAATAATTTCCCCAGGTAACGCTGCTCACTGCCTATCCACACTGTAATCATTTCCCCAGGGAACACTGCTCACTGCCTATCCACACTGTAAACATTTTCCCAGGTAACGCTGCTCACTGCCTAACCACACTGTAATCATTTCACCAGGGAACACTGCTCACTGCCTATCCACACTGTAATCATTTGCCCAGGTAACGCTGCTCACTGCCTATCCACACTGTAAACATTTTCCCAGGGAACGCTGCTCACTGCCTATCCACACTGTAATCAGCCGCACAGGTAAAGCTGCTCACTCCCTATCCACACTGTAAACATTTTCCCAGCTAACGCTGCTCACTGCTTATCCACACTGTAATCATCCGCCCAGATAACGCTGCTCACTGCCTGTCCACACTGTAAACATTTTCGCAGGTAACGCTGCTCACAGCCTATCAACACTGTAAACATTTTCCCAGGGAACACGGCACACTGCCTATCCACACTGTAATAATTTCCCCAGGTAACGCTGCTCACTGCCTATCCACACTGTAATCAGCCGCACAGGTAACGCTGCTCACTCCCTATCCACACTGTAAACATTTTCCCAGGTAACGCTGCTCACTGCCTATCCACACAGTAATCGTTTCCCCAGGGAACGCAGCTCACTGCAATTCCACACTGTAAACATTTCCCCATGGAACACTGCTCACTGCCTATCTACATTGTAAACATTTCCCCAGGTAACCCTGCTCACTGCCTATCCACACTGTAAACATTTCCCCAGGGAACACTGCTCACTGCCTATCCACAGTGTAATCATTTCCCCAGGTAACGCTGCTCACTGCCTATCCACACTGTAATCGTTTCCCCAGGGAACACTGCTCACTGTCTATCCACACTGTAATCATTTCCCTAGGGAACACTGCTCAATGCCTATCCACAGTGTAATCATTTCCCCAGGGAACACTGCTCACTGTCTATCCACACTGTAAGCATTTTCCCAGGGAACACTGCTCACTGCCTATCCACAGTGTAATCATTTCCCCAGGTAACGCTGCTCACTGCCTATCCACACTGTAATCATTTCCCCAGGGAACACTGCTCATTGCCTATCCATACTGTAAACATTTCCCCAGGTAACACTGCTCACTCCCTATCCACACTGTAAACATTTGCCCAAGTAACACTGCTCACTGCCTATCCACACTGTAAACATTTTCCCAGGGAACACTGCTCACTGCCTATCCACACTGTAAACGTTTCCATAGGGAACACTGCTCAATGCCTATCCACACTGTAATCATTTCCCCAGGGAACACTGCTCACTGCCTATCCACACTGTAAACATTTCCCCAGGGAACACTGCTCACTGCCTATCCACACTGTAAACATTTTCCCAGGTAACGCTGCTCACTGCCTATCCACACTGTAATCATTTCACCAGGGAACACTGCTCACTGCCTATCCACACTGTAATCATTTGCCTAGGTAACGCTGCTCACTGCTTATCCACCGAGTAAACATTTTCCCAGGGAACACTGCTCACTGCCTATCCACACTGTAATCATTTCCCCAGGTACCGCTGCTCACTGCCTATCCACACTGTAAACATTTTCCCAGGTAACGCTGCTCACTGCCTGTCCACACTGTAAACATTTTCCCAGATAACCGTGCTCACTGCTTATCCACACTGTAATCATCCGCCCAGGTAAGGCTGCTCACTGCCTATCCACACTGTAAACATTTTCCCAGGGAACACGGCACACTGCCTATCCACACTGTAATAATTTCCCCAGGTAACGCTGCTCACTGCCTATCCACACTGTAATCATTTCCCCAGGGAACACTGCTCACTGCCTATCCACACTGTAAACATTTTCCCAGGTAACGCTGCTCACTGCCTAACCACACTGTAATCATTTCACCAGGGAACACTGCTCACTGCCTATCCACACTGTAATCATTTGCCCAGGTAACGCTGCTCACTGCCTATCCACACTGTAAACATTTTCCCAGGGAACGCTGCTCACTGCCTATCCACACTGTAATCAGCCGCACAGGTAAAGCTGCTCACTCCCTATCCACACTGTAAACATTTTCCCAGCTAACGCTGCTCACTGCTTATCCACACTGTAATCATCCGCCCAGATAACGCTGCTCACTGCCTGTCCACACTGTAAACATTTTCGCAGGTAACGCTGCTCACAGCCTATCAACACTGTAAACATTTTCCCAGGGAACACGGCACACTGCCTATCCACACTGTAATAATTTCCCCAGGTAACGCTGCTCACTGCCTATCCACACTGTAATCAGCCGCACAGGTAACGCTGCTCACTCCCTATCCACACTGTAAACATTTTCCCAGGTAACGCTGCCCACTGCCTATCCACACAGTAATCGTTTCCCCAGGGAACGCAGCTCACTGCAATTCCACACTGTAAACATTTCCCCATGGAACACTGCTCACTGCCTATCTACATTGTAAACATTTCCCCAGGTAACCCTGCTCACTGCCTATCCACACTGTAAACATTTCCCCAGGGAACACTGCTCACTGCCTATCCACAGTGTAATCATTTCCCCAGGTAACGCTGCTCACTGCCTATCCACACTGTAATCGTTTCCCCAGGGAACACTGCTCACTGTCTATCCACACTGTAATCATTTCCCTAGGGAACACTGCTCAATGCCTATCCACAGTGTAATCATTTCCCCAGGGAACACTGCTCACTGTCTATCCACACTGTAAGCATTTTCCCAGGGAACACTGCTCACTGCCTATCCACAGTGTAATCATTTCCCCAGGTAACGCTGCTCACTGCCTATCCACACTGTAATCATTTCCCCAGGGAACACTGCTCATTGCCTATCCATACTGTAAACATTTCCCCAGGTAACACTGCTCACTCCCTATCCACACTGTAAACATTTGCCCAAGTAACACTGCTCACTGCCTATCCACACTGTAAACATTTTCCCAGGGAACACTGCTCACTGCCTATCCACACTGTAAACGTTTCCATAGGGAACACTGCTCAATGCCTATCCACACTGTAATCATTTCCCCAGGGAACACTGCTCACTGCCTATCCACACTGTAAACATTTTCCCAGGTAACGCTGCTCACTGCCTATCCACACTGTAATCATTTCACCAGGGAACACTGCTCACTGCCTATCCACACTGTAATCATTTGCCTAGGTAACGCTGCTCACTGCTTATCCACCGAGTAAACATTTTCCCAGGGAACACTGCTCACTGCCTATCCACACTGTAATCATTTCCCCAGGTCCCGCTGCTCACTGCCTATCCACACTGTAAACATTTTCCCAGGTAACGCTGCTCACTGCCTATCCACATTGTAAACATTTTCCCAGGGAACACTGCTCAATGCCTATCCACAGTGTAATCATTTCCCCATGGAACACTGCTCACTGCCTATCTACACTGTAAACATTTCCCCAGGGAAAACTGCTCACTGCCTATCCACAGTGTAATCATTTCCCCAGGTAACGCTGCTCACTGCCTATCCACACTGTAATCGTTTCCCCAGGAACACTGCTCACTGCTTATCCACACTGTAATCATCCGCCCAGGTAACGCTGCTCACTGTCTGTCCACACTGTAAACCTTTTCCCAGGGAACACGGCACACTGCCTATCCACACTGTAATAATTTACCCAGGTAACGCTGCTCACTGCCTATCCACACTGTAAACATTTTCCCAGGGAACACTGCTCACTGCCTATCCACACTGTAAACATTTTCCCAGGTAACGCTGCTCACTGCCTATCCACACTGTACTCATTTCACCAGGGAACACTGCTCACTGCCTATCCACACTGTAATCATTTGCCCAGGTAACGCTGCTCACTGCCTATCCACACTGTAAACATTTTCCCAAGGAACACTGCTCACTGCCTATCCACACTGTAAACATTTTCCCAGGAAACACTGCTCACTGCCTATCCACACTGTAAACATTTTCCCAGGTAACGCTGCTCACTGCCTATCCACACTGTAATCATTTCACCAGGGAACACTGCTCACTGCCTATCCACACTGTAATCATTTGCCCAGGTAACGCTGCTCACGCCTATACACACTGTAACCATTTTCCCAGGAAATGCTGCTCGCTGCCTATCCACACTGTAATCATATGCCCAGGTAACTCTGCTCACTGCCTATCCACACTGTAAACATTTCCCCAGGGAACACTGCTCAATGCCTATCCACAGTGTAATCATTTCCCCAGGGAACACTGCTCACTGTCTATCCACACTGTAAACATTTCCCTAGGGAACACTGCTCAATGCCTATCCACAGTGTAATCATTTCCCCAGGGAACACTGCTCACTGCCTATCCACACTGTAAACATTTTCACAGATAACGCTGCTCACTGCTTATTCACACTGTAATCATCCGCCCAGGTAACGCTGCTCACTGCCTGTCCACACTGTAAACATTTTCCCAGATAACGCTGCTCACTGCTTATACACACTGTAATCATCCGCCCAGGTAACGCTGCTCACTGCCTATCCAAACTGTAAACATTTTCCCAGGGAACACGGCACACTGCCTATCCACACTGTAATAATTTCCCCAGGTAACGCTGCTCACTGCCTATCCACACTGTAATCATTTCCCCATGGAACACTGCTCACTGCCTATCCACACTGTAAACATTTCCCCAGGTAACCCTGCTCACTGCCTATCCACACTGTAAACATTTTCCCAGGGAACACTGCTCACTGCCTATCCACACTGCAAACATTTTCCCAGGTAACGCTGCTCACTGCCTAACCACACTGTAATCATTTCACCAGGTAACACTGCTCACTGCCTATCCACACTGTAATCATTTGCCCAGGTAACGCTGCTCACTGCCTATCCACACTGTAATCGTTTCCCCAGGGAACACTGCTCACTGCCTATCCACACTGTAAACATTTTCGCAGGGAACACGGCACACTGCCTATCCACACTGTAATAATTTCCCCAGGTAACGCTGCTCACTGCCTATCCACACTGTAATCAGCCGCACAGGTAACGCGGCTGACTCCCTATCCACACTGTAAACATTTTCCCAGGGAACGCAGCTCACTGCAATTCCACACTGTAAACATTTCCCCATGGAACACTGCTCACTGCCTATCTACACTGTAAACATTTTCCCAGGGAACACTGCTCACTGCCTATCCACACTGTAAACATTTTCCCAGGGAACGCTGCTCACTGCCTATCCACACTGTTCTCATTTCACCAGGGAACACTGCTCACTGCCTATCCACACTGTAATCATTTGCCCAGGTAACGCTGCTCACTGCCTATCCACACTGAAAACATTTTCCCAAGGAACACTGCTCACTGCCTATCCACACTGTAATCATTTCACCAGGGAACACTGCTCACTGCCTATCCACACTGTAATCATTTCCCCAGGTAACGCTGCTCACTGCCTATCCACACTGTAATCGTTTCCCCAGGGAACACTGCTCACTGCCTATCCACACTGTAAACATTTTCCCAGGGAACACGGCACACTGCCTATCCACACTGTAATAATTTCCCCACGTAACGCTGCTCACTGCCTATCCACACTGTAATCAGCCGCACAGGTAAAGCTGCTCACTCCCTATCCACACTGTAAACATTTTCCCAGCTAACGCTGCTCACTGCTTATCCACACTGTAATCATCCGCCCAGATAACGCTGCTCACTGCCTCTCCACACTGTAAACATTTTCGCAGGTAACGCTGCTCACTGCCTATCCACACTGTAAACATTTTCCCAGGGAACACGGCACACTGCCTATCCACACTGTAATAATTTCCCCAGGTAACGCTGCTCACTGCCTATCCACACTGTAATCAGCCGCACAGGTAACGCTGCTCACTCCCTATCCACACTGTAAACATTTTCCCAGGTAACGCTGCTCACTGCCTATCCACACAGTAATCGTTTCCCCAGGGAACGCAGCTCAGTGCAATTCCACACTGTAAACATTTCCCCATGGAACACTGCTCACTGCCTATCTACACTGTAAACATTTCCCCAGGTAACCCTGCTCACTGCATATCCACACTGAAAATATTTCCCCAGGGAACACTGCTCACTGCCTATCCACACTGTAATCGTTTCCCCAGGGAACACTGCTCACTGCCTATCCACACTGTAAACATTTTCCCAGGGAACACTGCTCACTGCCTATCCACACTGTAAACATTTTCCCAGGGAACGCTGCTCACTGCCTATCCACACTGTACTCATTTCACCAGGGAACACTGCTCACTGCCTATCCACACTGTAATCATTTGCCCAGGTAACGCTGCTCACTGCCTATCCACACTGAAAACATTTTCCCAAGGAACACTGCTCACTGCCTATCCACACTGTAATCATTTCACCAGGGAACACTGCTCACTGCCTATCCACACTGTAATCATTTCCCCAGGTAACGCTGCTCACTGCCTATCCACACTGTAATCGTTTCCCCAGGGAACACTGCTCACTGCCTATCCACACTGTAAACATTTTCCAGGGAACACGGCACACTGCCTATCCACACTGTAATAATTTCCCCACGTAACGCTGCTCACTGCCTATCCACACTGTAATCAGCCGCACAGGTAAAGCTGCTCACTCCCTATCCACACTGTAAACATTTTCCCAGCTAACGCTGCTCACTGCTTATCCACACTGTAATCATCCGCCCAGATAACGCTGCTCACTGCCTGTCCACACTGTAAACATTTTCGCAGGTAACGCTGCTCACTGCCTATCCACACTGTAAACATTTTCCCAGGGAACACGGCACACTGCCTATCCACACTGTAATAATTTCCCCAGGTAACGCTGCTCACTGCCTATCCACACTGTAATCAGCCGCACAGGTAACGCTGCTCACTCCCTATCCACACTGTAAACATTTTCCCAGGTAACGCTGCTCACTGCCTATCCACACAGTAATCGTTTCCCCAGGGAACGCAGCACAGTGCAATTCCACACTGTAAACATTTCCCCATGGAACACTGCTCACTGCCTATCTACACTGTAAACATTTCCCCAGGTAACCCTGCTCACTGCCTATCCACACTGAAAATATTTCCCCAGGGAACACTGCTCACTGCCTATCCACACTGTAATCATATGCCCAGGTAACTCTGCTCACTGCCTATCCACACTGTAAACATTTCCCCAGGGAACACTGCTCAATGCCTATCCACAGTGTAAACATTTCCCCAGGGAACACTGCTCACTGTCTATCCACACTGTAAACATTTCCCTAGGGAACACTGCTCAATGCCTATCCACAGTGTAATCATTTCCCCAGGGAACACTGCTCACTGCCTATCCACACTGTAAACATTTTCCCAGATAACGCTGCTCACTGCTTATTCACACTGTAATCATCCGCCCAGGTAACGCTGCTCACTGCCTGTCCACACTGTAAACATTTTCCCAGATAACGCTGCTCACTGCTTATACACACTGTAATCATCCGCCCAGGTAACGCTGCTCACTGCCTATCCACACTGTAAACATTTTCCCAGGGAACACGGCACACTGCCTATCCACACTGTAATAATTTCCCCAGGTAACGCTGCTCACTGCCTATCCACACTGTAATCATTTCCCCATGGAACACTGCTCACTGCCTATCCACACTGTAAACATTTCCCCAGGTAACCCTGCTCACTGCCTATCCACACTGTAAACATTTTCCCAGGGAACACTGCTCACTGCCTATCCACACTGCAAACATTTTCCCAGGTAACGCTGCTCACTGCCTAACCACACTGTAATCATTTCACCAGGTAACACTGCTCACTGCCTATCCACACTGTAATCATTTGCCCAGGTAACGCTGCTCACTGCCTATCCACACTGTAATCGTTTCCCCAGGGAACACTGCTCACTGCCTATCCACACTGTAAACATTTTCCCAGGGAACACGGCACACTGCCTATCCACACTGTAATAATTTCCCCAGGTAACGCTGCTCACTGCCTATCCACACTGTAATCAGCCGCACAGGTAACGCGGCTGACTCCCTATCCACACTGTAAACATTTTCCCAGCTAACGCTGCTCACTGCTTATCCACACTGTAATCATCCGCCCAGATAACGCTGCTCACTGCCTATCCACACAGTAATCGTTTCCCCAGGGAACGCAGCTCACTGCAATTCCACACTGTAAACATTTCCCCATGGAACACTGCTCACTGCCTATCTACACTGTAAACATTTTCCCAGGGAACACTGCTCACTGCCTATCCACACTGTAAACATTTTCCCAGGGAACGCTGCTCACTGCCTATCCACACTGTACTCATTTCACCAGGGAACACTGCTCACTGCCTATCCACACTGTAATCATTTGCCCAGGTAACGCTGCTCACTGCCTATCCACACTGAAAACATTTTCCCAAGGAACACTGCTCACTGCCTATCCACACTGTAATCATTTCACCAGGGAACACTGCTCACTGCCTATCCACACTGTAATCATTTCCCCAGGTAACGCTGCTCACTGCCTATCCACACTGTAATCGTTTCCCCAGGGAACACTGCTCACTGCCTATCCACACTGTAAACATTTTCCCAGGGAACACGGCACACTGCCTATCCACACTGTAATAATTTCCCCACGTAACGCTGCTCACTGCCTATCCACACTGTAATCAGCCGCACAGGTAAAGCTGCTCACTCCCTATCCACACTGTAAACATTTTCCCAGCTAACGCTGCTCACTGCTTATCCACACTGTAATCATCCGCCCAGATAACGCTGCTCACTGCCTGTCCACACTGTAAACATTTTCGCAGGTAACGCTGCTCACTGCCTATCCACACTGTAAACATTTTCCCAGGGAACACGGCACACTGCCTATCCACACTGTAATAATTTCCCCAGGTAACGCTGCTCACTGCCTATCCACACTGTAATCAGCCGCACAGGTAACGCTGCTCACTCCCTATCCACACTGTAAACATTTTCCCAGGTAACGCTGCTCACTGCCTATCCACACAGTAATCGTTTCCCCAGGGAACGCAGCTCAGTGCAATTCCACACTGTAAACATTTCCCCATGGAACACTGCTCACTGCCTATCTACACTGTAAACATTTCCCCAGGTAACCCTGCTCACTGCCTATCCACACTGAAAACATTTCCCCAGGGAACACTGCTCACTGCCTATCCACACTGTAATCGTTTCCCCAGGGAACACTGCTCACTGCCTATCCATACTGTAAACATTTTCCCAGGAAATGCTGCTCGCTGCCTATCCACACTGTAATCATATCCCCAGGTAACTCTGCTCACTGCCTATCCACACTGTAAACATTTCCCCAGGGAACACTGCTCAATGCCTATCCACAGTGTAATCATTTCCCCATGGAACACTGCTCACTGCCTATCTACACTGTAAACATTTCCCCAGGGAAAACTGCTCACTGCCTATCCACAGTGTAATCATTTCCCCAGGTAACGCTGCTCACTGCCTATCCACACTGTAATCGTTTCCCCAGGAACACTGCTCACTGCTTATCCACACTGTAATCATCCGCCCAGGTAACGCTGCTCACTGTCTATCCACACTGTAAACCTTTTCCCAGGGAACACGGCACACTGCCTATCCACACTGTAATAATTTACCCAGGTAACGCTGCTCACTGCCTATCCACACTGTAAACATTTTCCCAGGGAACACTGCTCACTGCCTATCCACACTGTAAACATTTGCCCAGGTAACGCTGCTCACTGCCTATCCACACTGTAAACATTTTCCCAAGGAACACTGCTCACTGCCTATCCACACTGTAAACATTTTCCCAGGAAACACTGCTCACTGCCTATCCACACTGTAAACATTTTCCCAGGTAACGCTGCTCACTGCCTATCCACACTGTAATCATTTCACCAGGGAACACTGCTCACTGCCTATCCACACTGTAATCATTTGCCCAGGTAACGCTGCTCACGCCTATACACACTGTAACCATTTTCCCAGGAAATGCTGCTCGCTGCCTATCCACACTGTAATCATATGCCCAGGTAACTCTGCTCACTGCCTATCCACACTGTAAACATTTCCCCAGGGAACACTGCTCAATGCCTATCCACAGTGTAATCATTTCCCCAGGGAACACTGCTCACTGTCTATCCACACTGTAAACATTTCCCTAGGGAACACTGCTCAATGCCTATCCACAGTGTAATCATTTCCCCATGGAACACTGCTCACTGCCTATCTACACTGTAAACATTTCCCCAGGGAAAACTGCTCACTGCCTATCCACAGTGTAATCATTTCCCCAGGTAACGCTGCTCACTGCCTATCCACACTGTAATCGTTTCCCCAGGAACACTGCTCACTGCTTATCCACACTGTAATCATCCGCCCAGGTAACGCTGCTCACTGTCTATCCACACTGTAAACCTTTCCCCAGGGAACACGGCACACTGCCTATCCACACTGTAATAATTTACCCAGGTAACGCTGCTCACTGCCTATCCACACTGTAAACATTTTCCCAGGGAACACTGCTCACTGCCTATCCACACTGTAAACATTTGCCCAGGTAAGGCTGCTCACTGCCTATCCATACTGTAATCGTTTCCCCAGGGAACACTGCCCACTGCCTATCCACACTGTAAACATTTTCCCAGGGAACACGGCACACTGCCTATCCACACTGTAATAATTTCCCCAGGTAACGCTGCTCACTGCCTATCCACACTGTAATCAGCCGCACAGGTAACGCTGCTGACTCCCTATCCACACTGTAAACATTTTCCCAGCTAACGCTGCTCACTGCTTATCCACACTGTAATCATCCGCCCAGATAACGCTGCTCACTGCCTATCCACACAGTAATCGTTTCCCCAGGGAACGCAGCTCACTGCAATTCCACACTGTAAACATTTCCCCATGGAACACTGCTCACTGCCTATCTACACTGTAAACATTTTCCCAGGGAACACTGCTCACTGCCTATCCACACTGTAAACATTTTCCCAGGTAACGCTGCTCACTGCCTATCCACACTGTACTCATTTCACCAGGGAACACTGCTCACTGCCTATCCACACTGTAATCATTTGCCCAGGTAACGCTGCTCACTGCCTATCCACACTGTAAACATTTTCCCAAGGAACACTGCTCACTGCCTATCCACACTGTAAACATTTTCCCAGGAAACACTGCTCACTGCCTATCCACACTGTAAACATTTTCCCAGGTAACGCTGCTCACTGCCTATCCACACTGTAATCATTTCACCAGGGAACACTGCTCACTGCCTATCCACACTGTAATCATTTGCCCAGGTAACGCTGCTCACGCCTATACACACTGTAACCATTTTCCCAGGAAATGCTGCTCGCTGCCTATCCACACTGTAATCATATGCCCAGGTAACTCTGCTCACTGCCTATCCACACTGTAAACATTTCCCCAGGGAACACTGCTCAATGCCTATCCACAGTGTAATCATTTCCCCAGGGAACACTGCTCACTGTCTATCCACACTGTAAACATTTCCCTAGGGAACACTGCTCAATGCCTATCCACAGTGTAATCATTTCCCCAGGGAACACTGCTCACTGCCTATCCACACTGTAAACATTTTCCCAGATAACGCTGCTCACTGCTTATTCACACTGTAATCATCCGCCCAGGTAACGCTGCTCACTGCCTGTCCACACTGTAAACATTTTCCCAGATAACGCTGCTCACTGCTTATACACACTGTAATCATCCGCCCAGGTAACGCTGCTCACTGCCTATCCACACTGTAAACATTTTCCCAGGGAACACGGCACACTGCCTATCCACACTGTAATAATTTCCCCAGGTAACGCTGCTCACTGCCTATCCACACTGTAATCATTTCCCCATGGAACACTGCTCACTGCCTATCCACACTGTAAACATTTCCCCAGGTAACCCTGCTCACTGCCTATCCACACTGTAAACATTTTCCCAGGGAACACTGCTCACTGCCTATCCACACTGCAAACATTTTCCCAGGTAACGCTGCTCACTGCCTAACCACACTGTAATCATTTCACAAGGTAACACTGCTCACTGCCTATCCACACTGTAATCATTTGCCCAGGTAAGGCTGCTCACTGCCTATCCATACTGTAATCGTTTCCCCAGGGAACACTGCCCACTGCCTATCCACACTGTAAACATTTTCCCAGGGAACACGGCACACTGCCTATCCACACTGTAATAATTTCCCCAGGTAACGCTGCTCACTGCCTATCCACACTGTAATCAGCCGCACAGGTAACGCTGCTGACTCCCTATCCACACTGTAAACATTTTCCCAGCTAACGCTGCTCACTGCTTATCCACACTGTAATCATCCGCCCAGATAACGCTGCTCACTGCCTATCCACACAGTAATCGTTTCCCCAGGGAACGCAGCTCACTGCAATTCCACACTGTAAACATTTCCCCATGGAACACTGCTCACTGCCTATCTACACTGTAAACATTTTCCCAGGGAACACTGCTCACTGCCTATCCACACTGTAAACATTTTCCCAGGTAACGCTGCTCACTGCCTATCCACACTGTACTCATTTCACCAGGGAACACTGCTCACTGCCTATCCACACTGTAATCATTTGCCCAGGTAACGCTGCTCACTGCCTATCCACACTGTAAACATTTTCCCAAGGAACACTGCTCACTGCCTATCCACACTGTAAACATTTTCCCAGGAAACACTGCTCACTGCCTATCCACACTGTAAACATTTTCCCAGGTAACGCTGCTCACTGCCTATCCACACTGTAATCATTTCACCAGGGAACACTGCTCACTGCCTATCCACACTGTAATCATTTGCCCAGGTAACGCTGCTCACCGCCTATACACACTGTAACCATTTTCCCAGGAAATGCTGCTCGCTGCCTATCCACACTGTAATCATATGCCCAGGTAACTCTGCTCACTGCCTATCCACACTGTAAACATTTCCCCAGGGAACACTGCTCAATGCCTATCCACAGTGTAATCATTTCCCCAGGGAACACTGCTCACTTTCTATCCACACTGTAAACATTTCCCTAGGGAACACTGCTCAATGCCTATCCACAGTGTAATCATTTCCCCAGGGAACACTGCTCACTGCCTATCCACACTGTAAACATTTTCCCAGATAACGCTGCTCACTGCTTATTCTCACTGTAATCATCCGCCCAGGTAACGCTGCTCACTGCCTGTCCACACTGTAAACATTTTCCCAGATAACCGTGCTCACTGCTTATCCACACTGTAATCATCCGCCCAGGTAAGGCTGCTCACTGCCTATCCACACTGTAAACATTTTCCCAGGGAACACGGCACACTGCCTATCCACACTGTAATAATTTCCCCAGGTAACGCTGCTCACTGCCTATCCACACTGTAATCATTTCCCCATGGAACACTGCTCACTGCCTATCCACACTGTAAACATTTCCCCAGGTAACCCTGCTCACTGCCTATCCACACTGTAAACAGTGTTCCCAGGGAACACTGCTCACTGCCTATCCACACTGTAAACATTTTCCCAGGTAACGCTGCTCACTGCCTAACCACACTGTAATCATTTCACCAGGGAACACTGCTCACTGCCTATCCACACTGTAATCATTTGCCCAGGTAACGCTGCTCACTGCCTATCCACACTGTAAACATTTTCCCAGGGAACACTGCTCACTGCCTATCCACACTGTAATCATTTCCCCAGGTAACGCTGCTCACTGCCTATCCACACTGTAATCGTTTCCCCAGGGAACACTGCTCACTGCCTATCCACACTGTAAACATTTTCCCAGGGAACACGGCACACTGCCTATCCACACTGTAATAATTTCCCCACGTAACGCTGCTCACTGCCTATCCACACTGTAATCAGCCGCACAGGTAAAGCTGCTCACTCCCTATCCACACTGTAAACATTTTCCCAGCTAACGCTGCTCACTGCTTATCCACACTGTAATCATCCGCCCAGATAACGCTGCTCACTGCCTGTCCACACTGTAAACATTTTCGCAGGTAACGCTGCTCACAGCCTATCAACACTGTAAACATTTTCCCAGGGAACACGGCACACTGCCTATCCACACTGTAATAATTTCCCCAGGTAACGCTGCTCACTGCCTATCCACACTGTAATCAGCCGCACAGGTAACGCTGCTCATTCCCTATCCACACTGTAAACATTTTCCCAGGTAACGCTGCTCACTGCCTATCCACACAGTAATCGTTTCCCCAGGGAACGCAGCTCACTGCAATTCCACACTGTAAACATTTCCCCATGGAACACTGCTCACTGCCTATCTACATTGTAAACATTTCCCCAGGTAATCCTGCTCACTGCCTATCCACACTGTAAACATTTCCCCAGGGAACACTGCTCACTGCCTATCCACAGTGTAATCATTTCCCCAGGTAACGCTGCTCACTGCCTATCCACACTGTAATCGTTTCCCCAGGGAACACTGCTCACTGCCTATCCATACTGTAAACATTTCCCCAGGAAATGCTACTCTCTGCCTATCCACACTGTAATCATATCCCCAGGTAACTCTGCTCACTGCCTATCCACACTGTAAACATTTCCCCAGGGAACACTGCTCAATGCCTATCCACAGTGTAATCATTTCCCCATGGAACACTGCTCACTGCCTATCCACAGTGTAATCATTTCCCCAGGTAACGCTGCTCACTGCCTATCCACACTGTAATCGTTTCCCCATGGAACACTGCTCACTGCCTATCCATACTGTAAACATTTTCCCAGATAACGCTGCTCACTGCTTATCCACACTGTAATCATATCCCCAGGTAACTCTGCTCACTGCCTATCCACACTGTAAACATTTCCCCAGGGAACACTGCTCAATGCCTATCCACAGTGTAATCATTTCCCCATGGAACACTGCTCACTGCCTATCCACACTGTAAACATTTTCCCAGATAACGCTGCTCACTGCTTATTCTCACTGTAATCATCCGCCCAGGTAACGCTGCTCACTGCCTGTCCACACTGTAAACATTTTCCCAGATAACCGTGCTCACTGCTTATTCTCACTGTAATCATCCGCCCAGGTAACGCTGCTCACTGCCTGTCCACACTGTAAACATTTTCCCAGATAACCGTGCTCACTGCTTATCCACACTGTAATCATCCGCCCAGGTAAGGCTGCTCACTGCCTATCCACACTGTAAACATTTTCCCAGGGAACACGGCACACTGCCTATCCACACTGTAATAATTTCCCCAGGTAACGCTGCTCACTGCCTATCCACACTGTAATCATTTCCCCAGGGAACACTGCTCACTGCCTATCCACACTGTAAACATTTTCCCAGGTAACGCTGCTCACTGCCTAACGACACTGTAATCATTTCACCAGGGAACACTGCTCACTGCCTATCCACACTGTAATCATTTGCCCAGGTAACGCTGCTCACTGCCTATCCACACTGTAAACATTTTCCCAGGGAACGCTGCTCACTGCCTATCCACACTGTAATCAGCCGCACAGGTAAAGCTGCTCACTCCCTATCCACACTGTAAACATTTTCCCAGCTAACGCTGCTCACTGCTTATCCACACTGTAATCATCCGCCCAGATAACGCTGCTCACTGCCTGTCCACACTGTAAACATTTTCGCAGGTAACGCTGCTCACAGCCTATCAACACTGTAAACATTTTCCCAGGGAACACGGCACACTGCCTATCCACACTGTAATAATTTCCCCAGGTAACGCTGCTCACTGCCTATCCACACTGTAATCAGCCGCACAGGTAACGCTGCTCACTCCCTATCCACACTGTAAACATTTTCCCAGGTAACGCTGCTCACTGCCTATCCACACAGTAATCGTTTCCCCAGGGAACGCAGCTCACTGCAATTCCACACTGTAAACATTGCCCCATGGAACACTGCTCACTGCCTATCTACATTGTAAACATTTCCTCAGGTAACCCTGCTCACTGCCTATCCACACTGTAAACATTTCCCCAGGGAACACTGCTCACTGCCTATCCACAGTGTAATCATTTCCCCAGGTAACGCTGCTCACTGCCTATCCACACTGTAATCGTTTCCCCAGGGAACACTGCTCACTGCCTATCCATACTGTAAACATTTCCCCAGGAAATGCTGCTCGCTGCCTATCCACACTGTAATCATATCCCCAGGTAACTCTGCTCACTGCCTATCCACACTGTAAACATTTCCCCAGGGAACACTGCTCAATGCCTATCCACAGTGTAATCATTTCCCCATGGAACACTGCTCACTGCCTATCCACAGTGTAATCATTTCCCCAGGTAACGCAGCTCACTGCCTATCCACACTGTAATCGTTTCCCCAGGGAACACTGCACACTGCCTATCCATACTGTAAACATTTTCCCAGATAACGCTGCTCACTGCTTATCCACACTGTAATCATATCCCCAGGTAACTCTGCTCACTGCCTATCCACACTGTAAACATTTCCCCAGGGAACACTGCTCAATGCCTATCCACAGTGTAATCATTTCCCCATGGAACACTGCTCACTGCCTATCTACACTGTAAACATTTCCCCAGGGAACACTGCTCACTGCCTATCCACAGTGTAATCATTTCCCCAGGTAACGCTGCTCACTGCCTATCCACAGTGTGATCATTTCCCCAGGGAACACTGCTCACTGCTTATCCACACTGTAATCATCCGCCCAGGTAACGCTGCTCACTGCCTATCCACACTGTAAACATTTTCCCAGGGAACACGGCACACTGCCTATCCACACTGTAATAATTTACCCAGGTAACGCTGCTCACTGCCTATCCACACTGTAAACATTTTCCCAGGGAACACTGCTCACTGCCTATCCACACTGTAAACATTTTCCCAGGTAACGCTGCTCACTGCCTATCCACACTGTACTCATTTCACCAGGGAACACTGCTCACTGCCTATCCGCACTGTAATCATTTGCCCAGGTAACGCTGCTCACTGCCTATCCACACTGTAAACATTTTCCCAGGAAACACTGCTCACTGCCTATCCACACTGTAAACATTTTCCCAGGTAACGCTGCTCACTGCCTATCCGCACTGTAATCATTTCACCAGGGAACACTGCTCACTGCCTATCCACACTGTCATCATATCCCCAGGTAACTATGCTCACTGCTTATCCACACTGTAATCATCCGCCCAGGTAACGCTGCTCACTGCCTATCCACACTGTAAACATTTTCCCAGGGAACACTGCTCACTGCCTATCCACACTGTAAACATTTTCCCAGGTAACGCTGCTCACTGCCTATCCACACTGTACTCATTTCACCAGGGAACACTGCTCACTGCCTATCCGCACTGTAATCATTTGCCCAGGTAACGCTGCTCACTGCCTATCCACACTGTAAACATTTTCCCAAGGAACACTGCTCACTGCCTATCCACACTGTAAACATTTCCCCAGGGAACACTGCTCAATGCCTATCCACAGTGTAATCATTTCCCCATGGAACACTGCTCACTGCCTATCCACAGTGTAATCATTTCCCCAGGTAACGCTGCTCACTGCCTATCCACACTGTAATCGTTTCCCCATGGAACACTGCTCACTGCCTATCCATACTGTAAACATTTTCCCAGATAACGCTGCTCACTGCTTATCCACACTGTAATCATATCCCCAGGTAACTCTGCTCACTGCCTATCCACACTGTAAACATTTCCCCAGGGAACACTGCTCAATGCCTATCCACAGTGTAATCATTTCCCCATGGAACACTGCTCACTGCCTATCCACACTGTAAACATTTTCCCAGATAACGCTGCTCACTGCTTATTCTCACTGTAATCATCCGCCCAGGTAACGCTGCTCACTGCCTGTCCACACTGTAAACATTTTCCCAGATAACCGTGCTCACTGCTTATTCTCACTGTAATCATCCGCCCAGGTAACGCTGCTCACTGCCTGTCCACACTGTAAACATTTTCCCAGATAACCGTGCTCACTGCTTATCCACACTGTAATCATCCGCCCAGGTAAGGCTGCTCACTGCCTATCCACACTGTAAACATTTTCCCAGGGAACACGGCACACTGCCTATCCACACTGTAATAATTTCCCCAGGTAACGCTGCTCACTGCCTATCCACACTGTAATCATTTCCCCAGGGAACACTGCTCACTGCCTATCCACACTGTAAACATTTTCCCAGGTAACGCTGCTCACTGCCTAACCACACTGTAATCATTTCACCAGGGAACACTGCTCACTGCCTATCCACACTGTAATCATTTGCCCAGGTAACGCTGCTCACTGCCTATCCACACTGTAAACATTTTCCCAGGGAACGCTGCTCACTGCCTATCCACACTGTAATCAGCCGCACAGGTAAAGCTGCTCACTCCCTATCCACACTGTAAACATTTTCCCAGCTAACGCTGCTCACTGCTTATCCACACTGTAATCATCCGCCCAGATAACGCTGCTCACTGCCTGTCCACACTGTAAACATTTTCGCAGGTAACGCTGCTCACAGCCTATCAACACTGTAAACATTTTCCCAGGGAACACGGCACACTGCCTATCCACACTGTAATAATTTCCCCAGGTAACGCTGCTCACTGCCTATCCACACTGTAATCAGCCGCACAGGTAACGCTGCTCACTCCCTATCCACACTGTAAACATTTTCCCAGGTAACGCTGCTCACTGCCTATCCACACAGTAATCGTTTCCCCAGGGAACGCAGCTCACTGCAATTCCACACTGTAAACATTGCCCCATGGAACACTGCTCACTGCCTATCTACATTGTAAACATTTCCTCAGGTAACCCTGCTCACTGCCTATCCACACTGTAAACATTTCCCCAGGGAACACTGCTCACTGCCTATCCACAGTGTAATCATTTCCCCAGGTAACGCTGCTCACTGCCTATCCACACTGTAATCGTTTCCCCAGGGAACACTGCTCACTGCCTATCCATACTGTAAACATTTCCCCAGGAAATGCTGCTCGCTGCCTATCCACACTGTAATCATATCCCCAGGTAACTCTGCTCACTGCCTATCCACACTGTAAACATTTCCCCAGGGAACACTGCTCAATGCCTATCCACAGTGTAATCATTTCCCCATGGAACACTGCTCACTGCCTATCCACAGTGTAATCATTTCCCCAGGTAACGCAGCTCACTGCCTATCCACACTGTAATCGTTTCCCCAGGGAACACTGCACACTGCCTATCCATACTGTAAACATTTTCCCAGATAACGCTGCTCACTGCTTATCCACACTGTAATCATATCCCCAGGTAACTCTGCTCACTGCCTATCCACACTGTAAACATTTCCCCAGGGAACACTGCTCAATGCCTATCCACAGTGTAATCATTTCCCCATGGAACACTGCTCACTGCCTATCTACACTGTAAACATTTCCCCAGGGAACACTGCTCACTGCCTATCCACAGTGTAATCATTTCCCCAGGTAACGCTGCTCACTGCCTATCCACAGTGTGATCATTTCCCCAGGGAACACTGCTCACTGCTTATCCACACTGTAATCATCCGCCCAGGTAACGCTGCTCACTGCCTATCCACACTGTAAACATTTTCCCAGGGAACACGGCACACTGCCTATCCACACTGTAATAATTTACCCAGGTAACGCTGCTCACTGCCTATCCACACTGTAAACATTTTCCCAGGGAACACTGCTCACTGCCTATCCACACTGTAAACATTTTCCCAGGTAACGCTGCTCACTGCCTATCCACACTGTACTCATTTCACCAGGGAACACTGCTCACTGCCTATCCGCACTGTAATCATTTGCCCAGGTAACGCTGCTCACTGCCTATCCACACTGTAAACATTTTCCCAGGAAACACTGCTCACTGCCTATCCACACTGTAAACATTTTCCCAGGTAACGCTGCTCACTGCCTATCCGCACTGTAATCATTTCACCAGGGAACACTGCTCACTGCCTATCCACACTGTCATCATATCCCCAGGTAACTATGCTCACTGCTTATCCACACTGTAATCATCCGCCCAGGTAACGCTGCTCACTGCCTATCCACACTGTAAACATTATCCCAGGGAACACTGCTCACTGCCTATCCACACTGTAAACATTTTCCCAGGTAACGCTGCTCACTGCCTATCCACACTGTACTCATTTCACCAGGGAACACTGCTCACTGCCTATCCGCACTGTAATCATTTGCCCAGGTAACGCTGCTCACTGCCTATCCACACTGTAAACATTTTCCCAAGGAACACTGCTCACTGCCTATCCACACTGTAAACATTTTCCCAGGAAACACTGCTCACTGCCTATCCACACTGTAATCGTTTCCCCAGGGAACACTGCTCACTGCCTATCCATACTGTAAACATTTCCCCAGGAAATGCTACTCGCTGCCTATCCACACTGTAATCATATCCCCAGGTAACTCTGCTCACTGCCTATCCACACTGTAAACATTTCCCCAGGGAACACTGCTCAATGCCTATCCACAGTGTAATCATTTCCCCATGGAACACTGCTCACTGCCTATCCACAGTGTAATCATTTCCCCAGGTAACGCTGCTCACTGCCTATCCACACTGTAATCGTTTCCCCATGGAACACTGCTCACTGCCTATCCATACTGTAAACATTTTCCCAGATAACGCTGCTCACTGCTTATCCACACTGTAATCATATCCCCAGGTAACTCTGCTCACTGCCTATCCACACTGTAAACATTTCCCCAGGGAACACTGCTCAATGCCTATCCACAGTGTAATCATTTCCCCATGGAACACTGCTCACTGCCTATCCACACTGTAAACATTTTCCCAGATAACGCTGCTCACTGCTTATTCTCACTGTAATCATCCGCCCAGGTAACGCTGCTCACTGCCTGTCCACACTGTAAACATTTTCCCAGATAACCGTGCTCACTGCTTATCCACACTGTAATCATCCGCCCAGGTAAGGCTGCTCACTGCCTATCCACACTGTAAACATTTTCCCAGGGAACACGGCACACTGCCTATCCACACTGTAATAATTTCCCCAGGTAACGCTGCTCACTGCCTATCCACACTGTAATCATTTCCCCAGGGAACACTGCTCACTGCCTATCCACACTGTAAACATTTTCCCAGGTAACGCTGCTCACTGCCTAACCACACTGTAATCATTTCACCAGGGAACACTGCTCACTGCCTATCCACACTGTAATCATTTGCCCAGGTAACGCTGCTCACTGCCTATCCACACTGTAAACATTTTCCCAGGGAACGCTGCTCACTGCCTATCCACACTGTAATCAGCCGCACAGGTAAAGCTGCTCACTCCCTATCCACACTGTAAACATTTTCCCAGCTAACGCTGCTCACTGCTTATCCACACTGTAATCATCCGCTCAGATAACGCTGCTCACTGCCTGTCCACACTGTAAACATTTTCGCAGGTAACGCTGCTCACAGCCTATCAACACTGTAAACATTTTCCCAGGGAACACGGCACACTGCCTATCCACACTGTAATAATTTCCCCAGGTAACGCTGCTCACTGCCTATCCACACTGTAATCAGCCGCACAGGTAACGCTGCTCACTCCCTATCCACACTGTAAACATTTTCCCAGGTAACGCTGCTCACTGCCTATCCACACAGTAATCGTTTCCCCAGGGAACGCAGCTCACTGCAATTCCACACTGTAAACATTTCCCCATGGAACACTGCTCACTGCCTATCTACATTGTAAACATTTCCCCAGGTAACCCTGCTCACTGCCTATCCACACTGTAAACATTTCCCCAGGGAACACTGCTCACTGCCTATCCACAGTGTAATCATTTCCCCAGGTAACGCTGCTCACTGCCTATCCACACTGTAATCGTTTCCGCAGGGAACACTGCTCACTGCCTATCCATACTGTAAACATTTCCCCAGGAAATGCTGCTCGCTGCCTATCCACACTGTAATCATATCCCCAGGTAACTCTGCTCACTGCCTATCCACACTGTAAACATTTCCCCAGGGAACACTGCTCAATGCCTATCCACAGTGTAATCATTTCCCCATGGAACACTGCTCACTGCCTATCCACAGTGTAATCATTTCCCCAGGTAACGCTGCTCACTGCCTATCCACACTGTAATCGTTTCCCCAGGGAACACTGCTCACTGCCTATCCATACTGTAAACATTTTCCCAGATAACGCTGCTCACTGCTTATCCACACTGTAATCATATCCCCAGGTAACTCTGCTCACTGCCTATCCACACTGTAAACATTTCCCCAGGGAACACTGCTCAATGCCTATCCACAGTGTAATCATTTCCCCATGGAACACTGCTCACTGCCTATCTACACTGTAAACATTTCCCCAGGGAACACTGCTCACTGCCTATCCACAGTGTAATCATTTCCCCAGGTAACGCTGCTCACTGCCTATCCACAGTGTGATCATTTCCCCAGGGAACACTGCTCACTGCTTATCCACACTGTAATCATCCGCCCAGGTAACGCTGCTCACTGCCTATCCACACTGTAAACATTTTCCCAGGGAACACGGCACACTGCCTATCCACACTGTAATAATTTACCCAGGTAACGCTGCTCACTGCCTATCCACACTGTAAACATTTTCCCAGGGAACACTGCTCACTGCCTATCCACACTGTAAACATTTTCCCAGGTAACGCTGCTCACTGCCTATCCACACTGTACTCATTTCACCAGGGAACACTGCTCACTGCCTATCCGCACTGTAATCATTTGCCCAGGTAACGCTGCTCACTGCCTATCCACACTGTAAACATTTTCCCAAGGAACACTGCTCACTGCCTATCCACACTGTAAACATTTTCCCAGGAAACACTGCTCACTGCCTATCCACACTGTAAACATTTTCCCAGGTAACGCTGCTCACTGCCTATCCGCACTGTAATCATTTCACCAGGGAACACTGCTCACTGCCTATCCACACTGTCATCATATCCCCAGGTAACTCTGCTCACTGCTTATCCACACTGTAATCATCCGCCCAGGTAACGCTGCTCACTGCCTATCCACACTGTAAACATTTTCCCAGGGAACACTGCTCACTGCCTATCCACACTGTAAACATTTTCCCAGGTAACGCTGCTCACTGCCTATCCACACTGTACTCATTTCACCAGGGAACACTGCTCACTGCCTATCCGCACTGTAATCATTTGCCCAGGTAACGCTGCTCACTGCCTATCCACACTGTAAACATTTTCCCAAGGAACACTGCTCACTGCCTATCCACACTGTAAACATTTTCCCAGGAAACACTGCTCACTGCCTATCCACACTGTAAACATTTTCCCAGGTAACGCTGCTCACTGCCTATCCGCACTGTAATCATTTCACCAGGGAACACTGCTCACTGCCTATCCACACTGTAATCATTTGCCCAGGTAACTCTGCTCACTGTCTATCCACACTGTAAACATTTTCCCAGATAACGCTGCTCACTGCTTATTCACACTGTAATCATCCGCCCAGGTAACGCTGCTCACTGCCTATCCACACTGTAATAATTTCCCCAGGTAACGCTGCTCACTGCCTATCCACACTGTAATCATTTCCCCAGGGAACACTGCTCACTGCCTATCCACACTGTAAACATTTCCCCAGGTAACCCTGCTCACTGCCTATCCACACTGTAAACATTTTCCCAGGGAACACTGCTCACTGCCTATCCACACTGTAAACATTTTCCCAGGTAACGCTGCTCACTGCCTATCCACATTGTAAACATTTTCCCAGGTAACTCTGCTCACAGCCTATCCACACTGTAATCATTTCCCAAAAAACGCTGCTCACTGCCTATCCAAACTGTAATCATTTCCCCAGGGAACACTGCTCATTGCCTATCCGCACTGAAAAACATTTTCCCAGGTAACGCTGCTCACTGCCTATCCACACTGTAATCATCCGCCCAGGTAACGCTGCTCACTCCCTATCCACACTGTAATCAGCCGCACAGGTAACGCTGCTGACTCCCTATCCACACTGTAAACATTTTCCCAGCCAACGCTGCTCACTGCTTATCCACACTGTAATCATCCGCCCAGATAACGCTGCTCACTGCCAGTCCACACTGTAAACATTTTCGCAGGTAACGCTGCTCACTGCCAATCCACACTGTAATCAGCTGCACAGGTAACGCTGCTCACTCCCTATCCACACTGTAAACATTTTCCCAGGTAACGCTGCTCACTGCCTATCCACACAGTAATCGTTTCCCCAGGGAACGCAGCTCACTGCAATTCCACACTGTAAACATTTCCCCATGGAACACTGCTCACTGCCTATCTACACTGTAAACATTTCCCCAGGTAACCCTGCTCACTGCCTATCCACACTGTAAACGTTTTCCCAGGGAACACGGCACACTGCCTATCCACACTGTAATAATTTCCCCAGGTAACCCTGCTCACTGCCTATCCACACTGTAAACATTTCCCCAGGGAACACTGCTCACTGCCTATCCACAGTGTAATCATTTCCCCAGGTAACGCTGCTCACTGCCTATCCACACTGTAATCGTTTCCCCAGGGAACACTGCTCACTGCCTATCCATACTGTAAACATTTCCCCAGGAAATGCTGCTCGCTGCCTATCCACACTGTAATCATATCCCCAGGTAACTCTGCTCACTGCCTATCCACACTGTAAACATTTCCCCAGGGAACACTGCTCAATGCCTATCCACAGTGTAATCATTTCCCCATGGAACACTGCTCACTGCCTATCCACAGTGTAATCATTTCCCCAGGTAACGCTGCTCACTGCCTATCCACACTGTAATCGTTTCCCCAGGGAACACTGCTCACTGCCTATCCATACTGTAAACATTTTCCCAGATAACGCTGCTCACTGCTTATCCACACTGTAATCATATCCCCAGGTAACTCTGCTCACTGCCTATCCACACTGTAAACATTTCCCCAGGGAACACTGCTCAATGCCTATCCACAGTGTAATCATTTCCCCATGGAACACTGCTCACTGCCTATCTACACTGTAAACATTTCCCCAGGGAACACTGCTCACTGCCTATCCACAGTGTAATCATTTCCCCAGGTAACGCTGCTCACTGCCTATCCACAGTGTGATCATTTCCCCAGGGAACACTGCTCACTGCTTATCCACACTGTAATCATCCGCCCAGGTAACGCTGCTCACTGCCTATCCACACTGTAAACATTTTCCCAGGGAACACGGCACACTGCCTATCCACACTGTAAACATTACGCTAGGGAACACTGCTCAATGCCTATCCACAGTGTAATCATTTCCCCAGGGAACACTGCTCACTGTCTATCCACACTGTAAACATTTTCCCAGATAACGCTGCTCACTGCTTATTCACACTGTAATCATCCGCCCAGGTAACGCTGCTCACTGCCTATCCACACTGTAATAATTTCCCCAGGTAACGCTGCTCACTGCCTATCCACACTGTAATCATTTCCCCAGGGAACACTGCTCACTGCCTATCCACACTGTAAACATTTCCCCAGGTAACCCTGCTCACTGCCTATCCACACTGTAAACATTTTCCCAGGGAACACTGCTCACTGCCTATCCACACTGTAAACATTTTCCCAGGTAACGCTGCTCACTGCCTATCCACATTGTAAACATTTTCCCAGGTAACACTGCTCACAGCCTATCCACACTGTAATCATTTCCCAAAAAACGCTGCTCACTGCCTATCCAAACTGTAATCATTTCCCCAGGGAACACTGCTCATTGCCTATCCGCACTGAAAAACATTTTCCCAGGTAACGCTGCTCACTGCCTATCCACACTGTATTCATCCGCCCAGGTAACGCTGCTCACTCCCTATCCACACTGTAATCAGCCGCACAGGTAACGCTGCTGACTCCCTATCCACACTGTAAACATTTTCCCAGCCAACGCTGCTCACTGCTTATCCACACTGTAATCATCCGCCCAGATAACGCTGCTCACTGCCAGTCCACACTGTAAACATTTTCGCAGGTAACTCTGCTCACTGCCAATCCACACTGTAATCAGCTGCACAGGTAACGCTGCTCACTCCCTATCCACACTGTAAACATTTTCCCAGGTAACGCTGCTCACTGCCTATCCACACAGTAATCGTTTCCCCAGGGAACGCAGCTCACTGCAATTCCACACTGTAAACATTTCCCCATGGAACACTGCTCACTGCCTATCTACACTGTAAACATTTCCCCAGGTAACCCTGCTCACTGCCTATCCACACTGTAAACGTTTTCCCAGGGAACACGGCACACTGCCTATCCACACTGTAATAATTTCCCCAGGTAACCCTGCTCACTGCCTATCCACACTGTAAACATTTCCCCAGGGAACACTGCTCACTGCCTATCCACAGTGTAATCATTTCCCCAGGTAACGCTGCTCACTGCCTATCCACACTGTAATCGTTTCCCCAGGGAACACTGCTCACTGCCTATCCATACTGTAAACATTTCCCCAGGAAATGCTGCTCGCTGCCTATCCACACTGTAATCATATCCCCAGGTAACTCTGCTCACTGCCTATCCACACTGTAAACATTTCCCCAGGGAACACTGCTCAATGCCTATCCACAGTGTAATCATTTCCCCATGGAACACTGCTCACTGCCTATCCACAGTGTAATCATTTCCCCAGGTAACGCTGCTCACTGCCTATCCACACTGTAATCGTTTCCCCAGGGAACACTGCTCACTGCCTATCCATACTGTAAACATTTTCCCAGATAACGCTGCTCACTGCTTATCCACACTGTAATCATATCCCCAGGTAACTCTGCTCACTGCCTATCCACACTGTAAACATTTCCCCAGGGAACACTGCTCAATGCCTATCCACAGTGTAATCATTTCCCCATGGAACACTGCTCACTGCCTATCTACACTGTAAACATTTCCCCAGGGAACACTGCTCACTGCCTATCCACAGTGTAATCATTTCCCCAGGTAACGCTGCTCACTGCCTATCCACAGTGTGATCATTTCCCCAGGGAACACTGCTCACTGCTTATCCACACTGTAATCATCCGCCCAGGTAACGCTGCTCACTGCCTATCCACACTGTAAACATTTTCCCAGGGAACACGGCACACTGCCTATCCACACTGTAATAATTTACCCAGGTAACGCTGCTCACTGCCTATCCACACTGTAAACATTTTCCCAGGGAACACTGCTCACTGCCTATCCACACTGTAAACATTTTCCCAGGTAACGCTGCTCACTGCCTATCCACACTGTACTCATTTCACCAGGGAACACTGCTCACTGCCTATCCGCACTGTAATCATTTGCCCAGGTAACGCTGCTCACTGCCTATCCACACTGTAAACATTTTCCCAAGGAACACTGCTCACTGCCTATCCACACTGTAAACATTTTCCCAGGAAACACTGCTCACTGCCTATCCACACTGTAAACATTTTCCCAGGTAACGCTGCTCACTGCCTATCCGCACTGTAATCATTTCACCAGGGAACACTGCTCACTGCCTATCCACACTGTCATCATATCCCCAGGTAACTCTGCTCACTGCTTATCCACACTGTAATCATCCGCCCAGGTAACGCTGCTCACTGCCTATCCACACTGTAAATATTTTCCCAGGGAACACTGCTCACTGCCTATCCACACTGTAAACATTTTCCCAGGTAACGCTGCTCACTGCCTATCCACACTGTACTCATTTCACCAGGGAACACTGCTCACTGCCTATCCGCACTGTAATCATTTGCCCAGGTAACGCTGCTCACTGCCTATCCACACTGTAAACATTTTCCCAAGGAACACTGCTCACTGCCTATCCACACTGTAAACATTTTCCCAGGAAACACTGCTCACTGCCTATCCACACTGTAAACATTTTCCCAGGTAACGCTGCTCACTGCCTATCCGCACTGTAATCATTTCACCAGGGAACACTGCTCACTGCCTATCCACACTGTAATCATTTGCCCAGGTAACTCTGCTGACTGCCTATCCACACTGTAATCATATGCCCAGGTAACTCTGCTCACTGCCTATCCACACTGTAAACATTTCCCCAGGGAACACTGCTCAATGCCTATCCACAGTGTAATCATTTCCCCAGGGAACACTGCTCACTGTCTATCCACACTGTAAACATTACGCTAGGGAACACTGCTCAATGCCTATCCACAGTGTAATCATTTCCCCAGGAAACACTGCTCACTGTCTATCCACACTGTAAACATTTTCCCAGATAACGCTGCTCACTGCTTATTCACACTGTAATCATCCGCCCAGGTAACGCTGCTCACTGCCTATCCACACTGTAATAATTTCCCCAGGTAACGCTGCTCACTGCCTATCCACACTGTAATCATTTCCCCAGGGAACACTGCTCACTGCCTATCCACACTGTAAACATTTCCCCAGGTAACCCTGCTCACTGCCTATCCACACTGTAAACATTTTCCCAGGGAACACTGCTCACTGCCTATCCACACTGTAAACATTTTCCCAGGTAACGCTGCTCACTGCCTATCCACATTGTAAACATTTTCCCAGGTAACACTGCTCACAGCCTATCCACACTGTAATCATTTCCCAAAAAACGCTGCTCACTGCCTATCCAAACTGTAATCATTTCCCCAGGGAACACTGCTCATTGCCCATCCGCACTGAAAAACATTTTCCCAGGTAACGCTGCTCACTGCCTATCCACACTGTAATCATCCGCCCAGGTAACGCTGCTCACTCCCTATCCACACTGTAATCAGCCGCACAGGTAACGCTGCTGACTCCCTATCCACACTGTAAACATTTTCCCAGCCAACGCTGCTCACTGCTTATCCACACTGTAATCATCCGCCCAGATAACGCTGCTCACTGCCAGTCCACACTGTAATCAGCTGCACAGGTAACGCTGCTCACTGCCAATCCACACTGTAATCAGCTGCACAGGTAACGCTGCTCACTCCCTATCCACACTGTAAACATTTTCCCAGGTAACGCTGCTCACTGCCTATCCACACAGTAATCGTTTCCCCAGGGAACGCAGCTCACTGCAATTCCACACTGTAAACATTTCCCCATGGAACACTGCTCACTGCCTATCTACACTGTAAACATTTCCCCAGGTAACCCTGCTCACTGCCTATCCACACTGTAAACGTTTTCCCAGGGAACACGGCACACTGCCTATCCACACTGTAATAATTTACCCAGGTAACGCTGCTCACTGCCTATCCACACTGTAAACATTTTCCCAGGGAACACTGCTCACTGCCTATCCACACTGTAAACATTTTCCCAGGTAACGCTGCTCACTGCCTATCCACACTGTACTCATTTCACCAGGGAACACTGCTCACTGCCTATCCGCACTGTAATCATTTGCCCAGGTAACGCTGCTCACTGCCTATCCACACTGTAAACATTTTCCCAAGGAACACTGCTCACTGCCTATCCACACTGTAAACATTTTCCCAGGAAACACTGCTCACTGCCTATCCACACTGTAAACATTTTCCCAGGTAACGCTGCTCACTGCCTATCCGCACTGTAATCATTTCACCAGGTAACGCTGCTCACTCCCTATCCACACTGTAAACATTTTCCCAGGTAACGCTGCTCACTGCCTATCCACACAGTAATCGTTTCCCCAGGGAACGCAGCTCACTGCAATTCCACACTGTAAACATTTCCCCATGGAACACTGCTCACTGCCTATCTACACTGTAAACATTTCCCCAGGTAACCCTGCTCACTGCCTATCCACACTGTAAACGTTTTCCCAGGGAACACGGCACACTGCCTATCCACACTGTAATAATTTCCCCAGGTAACCCTGCTCACTGCCTATCCACACTGTAAACATTTCCCCAGGGAACACTGCTCACTGCCTATCCACAGTGTAATCATTTCCCCAGGTAACGCTGCTCACTGCCTATCCACACTGTAATCGTTTCCCCAGGGAACACTGCTCACTGCCTATCCATACTGTAAACATTTCCCCAGGAAATGCTGCTCGCTGCCTATCCACACTGTAATCATATCCCCAGGTAACTCTGCTCACTGCCTATCCACACTGTAAACATTTCCCCAGGGAACACTGCTCAATGCCTATCCACAGTGTAATCATTTCCCCATGGAACACTGCTCACTGCCTATCCACAGTGTAATCATTTCCCCAGGTAACGCTGCTCACTGCCTATCCACACTGTAATCGTTTCCCCAGGGAACACTGCTCACTGCCTATCCATACTGTAAACATTTTCCCAGATAACGCTGCTCACTGCTTATCCACACTGTAATCATATCCCCAGGTAACTCTGCTCACTGCCTATCCACACTGTAAACATTTCCCCAGGGAACACTGCTCAATGCCTATCCACAGTGTAATCATTTCCCCATGGAACACTGCTCACTGCCTATCTACACTGTAAACATTTCCCCAGGGAACACTGCTCACTGCCTATCCACAGTGTAATCATTTCCCCAGGTAACGCTGCTCACTGCCTATCCACAGTGTGATCATTTCCCCAGGGAACACTGCTCACTGCTTATCCACACTGTAATCATCCGCCCAGGTAACGCTGCTCACTGCCTATCCACACTGTAAACATTTTCCCAGGGAACACGGCACACTGCCTATCCACACTGTAAACATTACGCTAGGGAACACTGCTCAATGCCTATCCACAGTGTAATCATTTCCCCAGGGAACACTGCTCACTGTCTATCCACACTGTAAACATTTTCCCAGATAACGCTGCTCACTGCTTATTCACACTGTAATCATCCGCCCAGGTAACGCTGCTCACTGCCTATCCACACTGTAATAATTTCCCCAGGTAACGCTGCTCACTGCCTATCCACACTGTAATCATTTCCCCAGGGAACACTGCTCACTGCCTATCCACACTGTAAACATTTCCCCAGGTAACCCTGCTCACTGCCTATCCACACTGTAAACATTTTCCCAGGGAACACTGCTCACTGCCTATCCACACTGTAAACATTTTCCCAGGTAACGCTGCTCACTGCCTATCCACATTGTAAACATTTTCCCAGGTAACACTGCTCACAGCCTATCCACACTGTAATCATTTCCCAAAAAACGCTGCTCACTGCCTATCCAAACTGTAATCATTTCCCCAGGGAACACTGCTCATTGCCTATCCGCACTGAAAAACATTTTCCCAGGTAACGCTGCTCACTGCCTATCCACACTGTATTCATCCGCCCAGGTAACGCTGCTCACTCCCTATCCACACTGTAATCAGCCGCACAGGTAACGCTGCTGACTCCCTATCCACACTGTAAACATTTTCCCAGCCAACGCTGCTCACTGCTTATCCACACTGTAATCATCCGCCCAGATAACGCTGCTCACTGCCAGTCCACACTGTAAACATTTTCGCAGGTAACTCTGCTCACTGCCAATCCACACTGTAATCAGCTGCACAGGTAACGCTGCTCACTCCCTATCCACACTGTAAACATTTTCCCAGGTAACGCTGCTCACTGCCTATCCACACAGTAATCGTTTCCCCAGGGAACGCAGCTCACTGCAATTCCACACTGTAAACATTTCCCCATGGAACACTGCTCACTGCCTATCTACACTGTAAACATTTCCCCAGGTAACCCTGCTCACTGCCTATCCACACTGTAAACGTTTTCCCAGGGAACACGGCACACTGCCTATCCACACTGTAATAATTTCCCCAGGTAACCCTGCTCACTGCCTATCCACACTGTAAACATTTCCCCAGGGAACACTGCTCACTGCCTATCCACAGTGTAATCATTTCCCCAGGTAACGCTGCTCACTGCCTATCCACACTGTAATCGTTTCCCCAGGGAACACTGCTCACTGCCTATCCATACTGTAAACATTTCCCCAGGAAATGCTGCTCGCTGCCTATCCACACTGTAATCATATCCCCAGGTAACTCTGCTCACTGCCTATCCACACTGTAAACATTTCCCCAGGGAACACTGCTCAATGCCTATCCACAGTGTAATCATTTCCCCATGGAACACTGCTCACTGCCTATCCACAGTGTAATCATTTCCCCAGGTAACGCTGCTCACTGCCTATCCACACTGTAATCGTTTCCCCAGGGAACACTGCTCACTGCCTATCCATACTGTAAACATTTTCCCAGATAACGCTGCTCACTGCTTATCCACACTGTAATCATATCCCCAGGTAACTCTGCTCACTGCCTATCCACACTGTAAACATTTCCCCAGGGAACACTGCTCAATGCCTATCCACAGTGTAATCATTTCCCCATGGAACACTGCTCACTGCCTATCTACACTGTAAACATTTCCCCAGGGAACACTGCTCACTGCCTATCCACAGTGTAATCATTTCCCCAGGTAACGCTGCTCACTGCCTATCCACAGTGTGATCATTTCCCCAGGGAACACTGCTCACTGCTTATCCACACTGTAATCATCCGCCCAGGTAACGCTGCTCACTGCCTATCCACACTGTAAACATTTTCCCAGGGAACACGGCACACTGCCTATCCACACTGTAATAATTTACCCAGGTAACGCTGCTCACTGCCTATCCACACTGTAAACATTTTCCCAGGGAACACTGCTCACTGCCTATCCACACTGTAAACATTTTCCCAGGTAACGCTGCTCACTGCCTATCCACACTGTACTCATTTCACCAGGGAACACTGCTCACTGCCTATCCGCACTGTAATCATTTGCCCAGGTAACGCTGCTCACTGCCTATCCACACTGTAAACATTTTCCCAAGGAACACTGCTCACTGCCTATCCACACTGTAAACATTTTCCCAGGAAACACTGCTCACTGCCTATCCACACTGTAAACATTTTCCCAGGTAACGCTGCTCACTGCCTATCCGCACTGTAATCATTTCACCAGGGAACACTGCTCACTGCCTATCCACACTGTCATCATATCCCCAGGTAACTCTGCTCACTGCTTATCCACACTGTAATCATCCGCCCAGGTAACGCTGCTCACTGCCTATCCACACTGTAAATATTTTCCCAGGGAACACTGCTCACTGCCTATCCACACTGTAAACATTTTCCCAGGTAACGCTGCTCACTGCCTATCCACACTGTACTCATTTCACCAGGGAACACTGCTCACTGCCTATCCGCACTGTAATCATTTGCCCAGGTAACGCTGCTCACTGCCTATCCACACTGTAAACATTTTCCCAAGGAACACTGCTCACTGCCTATCCACACTGTAAACATTTTCCCAGGAAACACTGCTCACTGCCTATCCACACTGTAAACATTTTCCCAGGTAACGCTGCTCACTGCCTATCCGCACTGTAATCATTTCACCAGGGAACACTGCTCACTGCCTATCCACACTGTAATCATTTGCCCAGGTAACTCTGCTGACTGCCTATCCACACTGTAATCATATGCCCAGGTAACTCTGCTCACTGCCTATCCACACTGTAAACATTTCCCCAGGGAACACTGCTCAATGCCTATCCACAGTGTAATCATTTCCCCAGGGAACACTGCTCACTGTCTATCCACACTGTAAACATTACGCTAGGGAACACTGCTCAATGCCTATCCACAGTGTAATCATTTCCCCAGGAAACACTGCTCACTGTCTATCCACACTGTAAACATTTTCCCAGATAACGCTGCTCACTGCTTATTCACACTGTAATCATCCGCCCAGGTAACGCTGCTCACTGCCTATCCACACTGTAATAATTTCCCCAGGTAACGCTGCTCACTGCCTATCCACACTGTAATCATTTCCCCAGGGAACACTGCTCACTGCCTATCCACACTGTAAACATTTCCCCAGGTAACCCTGCTCACTGCCTATCCACACTGTAAACATTTTCCCAGGGAACACTGCTCACTGCCTATCCACACTGTAAACATTTTCCCAGGTAACGCTGCTCACTGCCTATCCACATTGTAAACATTTTCCCAGGTAACACTGCTCACAGCCTATCCACACTGTAATCATTTCCCAAAAAACGCTGCTCACTGCCTATCCAAACTGTAATCATTTCCCCAGGGAACACTGCTCATTGCCCATCCGCACTGAAAAACATTTTCCCAGGTAACGCTGCTCACTGCCTATCCACACTGTAATCATCCGCCCAGGTAACGCTGCTCACTCCCTATCCACACTGTAATCAGCCGCACAGGTAACGCTGCTGACTCCCTATCCACACTGTAAACATTTTCCCAGCCAACGCTGCTCACTGCTTATCCACACTGTAATCATCCGCCCAGATAACGCTGCTCACTGCCAGTCCACACTGTAATCAGCTGCACAGGTAACGCTGCTCACTGCCAATCCACACTGTAATCAGCTGCACAGGTAACGCTGCTCACTCCCTATCCACACTGTAAACATTTTCCCAGGTAACGCTGCTCACTGCCTATCCACACAGTAATCGTTTCCCCAGGGAACGCAGCTCACTGCAATTCCACACTGTAAACATTTCCCCATGGAACACTGCTCACTGCCTATCTACACTGTAAACATTTCCCCAGGTAACCCTGCTCACTGCCTATCCACACTGTAAACGTTTTCCCAGGGAACACGGCACACTGCCTATCCACACTGTAATAATTTACCCAGGTAACGCTGCTCACTGCCTATCCACACTGTAAACATTTTCCCAGGGAACACTGCTCACTGCCTATCCACACTGTAAACATTTTCCCAGGTAACGCTGCTCACTGCCTATCCACACTGTACTCATTTCACCAGGGAACACTGCTCACTGCCTATCCGCACTGTAATCATTTGCCCAGGTAACGCTGCTCACTGCCTATCCACACTGTAAACATTTTCCCAAGGAACACTGCTCACTGCCTATCCACACTGTAAACATTTTCCCAGGAAACACTGCTCACTGCCTATCCACACTGTAAACATTTTCCCAGGTAACGCTGCTCACTGCCTATCCGCACTGTAATCATTTCACCAGGGAACACTGCTCACTGCCTATCCACACTGTAATCATTTGCCCAGGTAACTCTGCTGACTGCCTATCCACACTGTAATCATATGCCCAGGTAACTCTGCTCACTGCCTATCCACACTGTAAACATTTCCCCAGGGAAAACTGCTCAATGCCTATCCACAGTGTAATCATTTCCCCAGGGAACACTGCTCACTGTCTATCCACACTGTAAACATTACGCTAGGGAACACTGCTCAATGCCTATCCACAGTGTAATCATTTCCCCAGGGAACACTGCTTACTGCCTATCCACACTGTAAACATTTTCCCAGATAACGCTGCTCACTGCTTATTCACACTGTAATCATCCGCCCAGGTAACGCTGCTCACTGCCTATCCACACTGTAATAATTTCCCCAGGTAACGCTGCTCACTGCCTATCCACACTGTAATCATTTCCCCAGGGAACACTGCTCACTGCCTATCCACACTGTAAACATTTCCCCAGGTAACCTTGCTCACTGCCTATCTACACTGTAAACATTTTCCCAGGGAACACTGCTCACTGCCTATCCACACTGTAAACATTTTCCCAGGTAACGCTGCTCACTGCCTAACCACACTGTAATCATTTCACCAGGGAACACTGCTCACTGCCTATCCACACTGTAAACATTTTCCCAGGTAACTCTGCTCACTGCCTATCCACATTGTAAACATTTTCCCAGGTAACACTGCTCACAGCCTATCCACACTGTAATCATTTCCCAAAAAACGCTGCTCACTGCCTATCCAAACTGTAATCATTTCCCCAGGGAACACTGCTCATTGCCTATCCGCACTGAAAAACATTTTCCCAGGTAACGCTGCTCACTGCCTATCCACACTGTAATCATCCGCCCAGGTAACGCTGCTCACTCCCTATCCACACTGTAATCAGCCGCACAGGTAACGCTGCTGACTCCCTATCCACACTGTAAACATTTTCCCAGCTAACGCTGCTCACTGCTTATCCACACTGTAATCATCCGCCCAGATAACGCTGCTCACTGCCAGTACACACTGTAAACATTTTCGTAGGTAACGCTGCTCACTGCCAATCCACACTGTAATCAGCTGCACAGGTAACGCTGCTCACTCCCTATCCACACTGTAAACATTTTCCCAGGTAACGCTGCTCACTGCCTATCCACACAGTAATCGTTTCCCCAGGGAACGCAGCTCACTGCAATTCCACACTGTAAACATTTCCCCATGGAACACTGCTCACTGCCTATCTACACTGTAAACATTTCCCCAGGTAACCCTGCTCACTGCCTATCCACACTGTAGACATTTCCCCAGGGAACACTGCTCACTACCTATCCACAGTGTAATCATTTCCCCAGGTAACGCTGCTCACTGCCTATCCACACTGTAATCGTTTCCCCAGGGAACACTGCTCACTGCCTATCCATACTGTAAACATTTTCCCAGGAAATGCTGCTCGCTGCCTATCCACACTGTAATCATATCCCCAGGTAACTCTGCTCACTGCCTATCCACACTGTAAACATTTCCCCAGGGAACACTGCTCAATGCCTATCCACAGTGTAATCATTTCCCCATGGAACACTGCTCACTGCCTATCTACACTGTAAACATTTCCCTAGGGAACACTGCTCACTGCCTATCCACAGTGTAATCATTTCCCCAGGTAACGCTGCTCACTGCCTATCCACACTGTAATCGTTTCCCCAGGGAACACTGCTCACTGCTTATCCACACTGTAATCATCCGCCCAGGTAACGCTGCTCACTGCCTATCCACACTGTAAACATTTTCCCAAGGAACACGGCACACTGCCTATCCACACTGTAATAATTTACCCAGGTAACGCTGCTCACTGCCTATCCACACTGTAAACATTTTCCCAGGGAGCACTGCTCACTGCCTATCCACACTGTAAACATTTTCCCAAGGAACACTGCTCACTGCCTATCCACACTGTAAACATTTTCCCAGGAAACACTGCTCACTGCCTATCCACACTGTAATAATTTCCCCAGATAACGCTGCTCACTGCTTATTCTCACTGTAATCATCCGCCCAGGTAACGCTGCTCACTGCCTGTCCACACTGTAAACATTTTCCCAGATAACCGTGCTCACCGCTTATTCTCACTGTAATCATCCGCCCAGGTAACGCTGCTCACTGCCTGTCCACACTGTAAACATTTTCCCAGATAACCGTGCTCACTGCTTATCCACACTGTAATCATCCGCCCAGGTAAGGCTGCTCACTGCCTATCCACACTGTAAACATTTTCCCAGGGAACACGGCACACTGCCTATCCACACTGTAATAATTTCCCCAGGTAACGCTGCTCACTGCCTATCCACACTGTAATCATTTCCCCAGGGAACACTGCTCACTGCCTATCCACACTGTAAACATTTTCCCAGGTAACGCTGCTCACTGCCTAACCACACTGTAATCATTTCACCAGGGAACACTGCTCACTGCCTATCCACACTGTAATCATTTGCCCAGGTAACGCTGCTCACTGCCTATCCACACTGTAAACATTTTCCCAGGGAACGCTGCTCACTGCCTATCCACACTGTAATCAGCCGCACAGGTAAAGCTGCTCACTCCCTATCCACACTGTAAACATTTTCCCAGCTAACGCTGCTCACTGCTTATCCACACTGTAATCATCCGCTCAGATAACGCTGCTCACTGCCTGTCCACACTGTAAACATTTTCGCAGGTAACGCTGCTCACAGCCTATCAACACTGTAAACATTTTCCCAGGGAACACGGCACACTGCCTATCCACACTGTAATAATTTCCCCAGGTAACGCTGCTCACTGCCTATCCACACTGTAATCAGCCGCACAGGTAACGCTGCTCACTCCCTATCCACACTGTAAACATTTTCCCAGGTAACGCTGCTCACTGCCTATCCACACAGTAATCGTTTCCCCAGGGAACGCAGCTCACTGCAATTCCACACTGTAAACATTTCCCCATGGAACACTGCTCACTGCCTATCTACATTGTAAACATTTCCCCAGGTAACCCTGCTCACTGCCTATCCACACTGTAAACATTTCCCCAGGGAACACTGCTCACTGCCTATCCACAGTGTAATCATTTCCCCAGGTAACGCTGCTCACTGCCTATCCACACTGTAATCGTTTCCGCAGGGAACACTGCTCACTGCCTATCCATACTGTAAACATTTCCCCAGGAAATGCTGCTCGCTGCCTATCCACACTGTAATCATATCCCCAGGTAACTCTGCTCACTGCCTATCCACACTGTAAACATTTCCCCAGGGAACACTGCTCAATGCCTATCCACAGTGTAATCATTTCCCCATGGAACACTGCTCACTGCCTATCCACAGTGTAATCATTTCCCCAGGTAACGCTGCTCACTGCCTATCCACACTGTAATCGTTTCCCCAGGGAACACTGCTCACTGCCTATCCATACTGTAAACATTTTCCCAGATAACGCTGCTCACTGCTTATCCACACTGTAATCATATCCCCAGGTAACTCTGCTCACTGCCTATCCACACTGTAAACATTTTCCCAGGGAACACTGCTCAATGCCTATCCACAGTGTAATCATTTCCCCATGGAACACTGCTCACTGCCTATCTACACTGTAAACATTTCCCCAGGGAACACTGCTCACTGCCTATCCACAGTGTAATCATTTCCCCAGGTAACGCTGCTCACTGCCTATCCACAGTGTGATCATTTCCCCAGGGAACACTGCTCACTGCTTATCCACACTGTAATCATCCGCCCAGGTAACGCTGCTCACTGCCTATCCACACTGTAAACATTTTCCCAGGGAACACGGCACACTGCCTATCCACACTGTAATAATTTACCCAGGTAACGCTGCTCACTGCCTATCCACACTGTAAACATTTTCCCAGGGAACACTGCTCACTGCCTATCCACACTGTAAACATTTTCCCAGGTAACGCTGCTCACTGCCTATCCACACTGTACTCATTTCACCAGGGAACACTGCTCACTGCCTATCCGCACTGTAATCATTTGCCCAGGTAACGCTGCTCACTGCCTATCCACACTGTAAACATTTTCCCAAGGAACACTGCTCACTGCCTATCCACACTGTAAACATTTTCCCAGGAAACACTGCTCACTGCCTATCCACACTGTAAACATTTTCCCAGGTAACGCTGCTCACTGCCTATCCGCACTGTAATCATTTCACCAGGGAACACTGCTCACTGCCTATCCACACTGTCATCATATCCCCAGGTAACTCTGCTCACTGCTTATCCACACTGTAATCATCCGCCCAGGTAACGCTGCTCACTGCCTATCCACACTGTAAACATTTTCCCAGGGAACACTGCTCACTGCCTATCCACACTGTAAACATTTTCCCAGGTAACGCTGCTCACTGCCTATCCACACTGTACTCATTTCACCAGGGAACACTGCTCACTGCCTATCCGCACTGTAATCATTTGCCCAGGTAACGCTGCTCACTGCCTATCCACACTGTAAACATTTTCCCAAGGAACACTGCTCACTGCCTATCCACACTGTAAACATTTTCCCAGGAAACACTGCTCACTGCCTATCCACACTGTAAACATTTTCCCAGGTAACGCTGCTCACTGCCTATCCGCACTGTAATCATTTCACCAGGGAACACTGCTCACTGCCTATCCACACTGTAATCATTTGCCCAGGTAACTCTGCTGACTGCCTATCCACACTGTAATCATATGCCCAGGTAACTCTGCTCACTGCCTATCCACACTGTAAACATTTCCCCAGGGAACACTGCTCAATGCCTATCCACAGTGTAATCATTTCCCCAGGGAACACTGCTCACTGTCTAGCCACACTGTAAACATTACGCTAGGGAACACTGCTCAATGCCTATCCACAGTGTAATCATTTCCCCAGGGAACACTGCTCACTGTCTATCCACACTGTAAACATTTTCCCAGATAACGCTGCTCACTGCTTATTCACACTGTAATCATCCGCCCAGGTAACGCTGCTCACTGCCTATCCACACTGTAATAATTTCCCCAGGTAACGCTGCTCACTGCCTATCCACACTGTAATCATTTCCCCAGGGAACACTGCTCACTGCCTATCCACACTGTAAACATTTCCCCAGGTAACCCTGCTCACTGCCTATCCACACTGTAAACATTTTCCCAGGGAACACTGCTCACTGCCTATCCACACTGTAAACATTTTCCCAGGTAACGCTGCTCACTGCCTATCCACATTGTAAACATTTTCCCAGGTAACACTGCTCACAGCCTATCCACACTGTAATCATTTCCCAAAAAACGCTGCTCACTGCCTATCCAAACTGTAATCATTTCCCCAGGGAACACTGCTCATTGCCTATCCGCACTGAAAAACATTTTCCCAGGTAACGCTGCTCACTGCCTATCCACACTGTAATCATCCGCCCAGGTAACGCTGCTCACTCCCTATCCACACTGTAATCAGCCGCACAGGTAACGCTGCTGACTCCCTATCCACACTGTAAACATTTTCCCAGCCAACGCTGCTCACTGCTTATCCACACTGTAATCATCCGCCCAGATAACGCTGCTCACTGCCAGTCCACACTGTAAACATTTTCGCAGGTAACGCTGCTCACTGCCAATCCACACTGTAATCAGCTGCACAGGTAACGCTGCTCACTCCCTATCCACACTGTAAACATTTTCCCAGGTAACGCTGCTCACTGCCTATCCACACAGTAATCGTTTCCCCAGGGAACGCAGCTCACTGCAATTCCACACTGTAAACATTTCCCCATGGAACACTGCTCACTGCCTATCTACACTGTAAACATTTCCCCAGGTAACCCTGCTCACTGCCTATCCACACTGTAAACGTTTTCCCAGGGAACACGGCACACTGCCTATCCACACTGTAATAATTTCCCCAGGTAACCCTGCTCACTGCCTATCCACACTGTAAACATTTCCCCAGGGAACACTGCTCACTGCCTATCCACAGTGTAATCATTTCCCCAGGTAACGCTGCTCACTGCCTATCCACACTGTAATCGTTTCCCCAGGGAACACTGCTCACTGCCTATCCATACTGTAAACATTTCCCCAGGAAATGCTGCTCGCTGCCTATCCACACTGTAATCATATCCCCAGGTAACTCTGCTCACTGCCTATCCACACTGTAAACATTTCCCCAGGGAACACTGCTCAATGCCTATCCACAGTGTAATCATTTCCCCATGGAACACTGCTCACTGCCTATCCACAGTGTAATCATTTCCCCAGGTAACGCTGCTCACTGCCTATCCACACTGTAATCGTTTCCCCAGGGAACACTGCTCACTGCCTATCCATACTGTAAACATTTTCCCAGATAACGCTGCTCACTGCTTATCCACACTGTAATCATATCCCCAGGTAACTCTGCTCACTGCCTATCCACACTGTAAACATTTCCCCAGGGAACACTGCTCAATGCCTATCCACAGTGTAATCATTTCCCCATGGAACACTGCTCACTGCCTATCTACACTGTAAACATTTCCCCAGGGAACACTGCTCACTGCCTATCCACAGTGTAATCATTTCCCCAGGTAACGCTGCTCACTGCCTATCCACAGTGTGATCATTTCCCCAGGGAACACTGCTCACTGCTTATCCACACTGTAATCATCCGCCCAGGTAACGCTGCTCACTGCCTATCCACACTGTAAACATTTTCCCAGGGAACACGGCACACTGCCTATCCACACTGTAAACATTACGCTAGGGAACACTGCTCAATGCCTATCCACAGTGTAATCATTTCCCCAGGGAACACTGCTCACTGTCTATCCACACTGTAAACATTTTCCCAGATAACGCTGCTCACTGCTTATTCACACTGTAATCATCCGCCCAGGTAACGCTGCTCACTGCCTATCCACACTGTAATAATTTCCCCAGGTAACGCTGCTCACTGCCTATCCACACTGTAATCATTTCCCCAGGGAACACTGCTCACTGCCTATCCACACTGTAAACATTTCCCCAGGTAACCCTGCTCACTGCCTATCCACACTGTAAACATTTTCCCAGGGAACACTGCTCACTGCCTATCCACACTGTAAACATTTTCCCAGGTAACGCTGCTCACTGCCTATCCACATTGTAAACATTTTCCCAGGTAACACTGCTCACAGCCTATCCACACTGTAATAATTTCCCAAAAAACGCTGCTCACTGCCTATCCAAACTGTAATCATTTCCCCAGGGAACACTGCTCATTGCCTATCCGCACTGAAAAACATTTTCCCAGGTAACGCTGCTCACTGCCTATCCACACTGTAATCATCCGCCGAGGTAACGCTGCTCACTCCCTATCCACACTGTAATCAGCCGCACAGGTAACGCTGCTGACTCCCTATCCACACTGTAAACATTTTCCCAGCCAACGCTGCTCACTGCTTATCCACACTGTAATCATCCGCCCAGATAACGCTGCTCACTGCCAGTCCACACTGTAAACATTTTCGCAGGTAACGCTGCTCACTGCCAATCCACACTGTAATCAGCTGCACAGGTAACGCTGCTCACTCCCTATCCACACTGTAAACATTTTCCCAGGTAACGCTGCTCACTGCCTATCCACACAGTAATCGTTTCCCCAGGGAACGCAGCTCACTGCAATTCCACACTGTAAACATTTCCCCATGGAACACTGCTCACTGCCTATCTACACTGTAAACATTTCCCCAGGTAACCCTGCTCACTGCCTATCCACACTGTAAACGTTTTCCCAGGGAACACGGCACACTGCCTATCCACACTGTAATAATTTCCCCAGGTAACCCTGCTCACTGCCTATCCACACTGTAAACATTTCCCCAGGGAACACTGCTCACTGCCTATCCACAGTGTAATCATTTCCCCAGGTAACGCTGCTCACTGCCTATCCACACTGTAATCGTTTCCCCAGGGAACACTGCTCACTGCCTATCCATACTGTAAACATTTCCCCAGGAAATGCTGCTCGCTGCCTATCCACACTGTAATCATATCCCCAGGTAACTCTGCTCACTGCCTATCCACACTGTAAACATTTCCCCAGGGAACACTGCTCAATGCCTATCCACAGTGTAATCATTTCCCCATGGAACACTGCTCACTGCCTATCCACAGTGTAATCATTTCCCCAGGTAACGCTGCTCACTGCCTATCCACACTGTAATCGTTTCCCCAGGGAACACTGCTCACTGCCTATCCATACTGTAAACATTTTCCCAGATAACGCTGCTCACTGCTTATCCACACTGTAATCATATCCCCAGGTAACTCTGCTCACTGCCTATCCACACTGTAAACATTTCCCCAGGGAACACTGCTCAATGCCTATCCACAGTGTAATCATTTCCCCATGGAACACTGCTCACTGCCTATCTACACTGTAAACATTTCCCCAGGGAACACTGCTCACTGCCTATCCACAGTGTAATCATTTCCCCAGGTAACGCTGCTCACTGCCTATCCACAGTGTGATCATTTCCCCAGGGAACACTGCTCACTGCTTATCCACACTGTAATCATCCGCCCAGGTAACGCTGCTCACTGCCTATCCACACTGTAAACATTTTCCCAGGGAACACGGCACACTGCCTATCCACACTGTAATAATTTACCCAGGTAACGCTGCTCACTGCCTATCCACACTGTAAACATTTTCCCAGGGAACACTGCTCACTGCCTATCCACACTGTAAACATTTTCCCAGGTAACGCTGCTCACTGCCTATCCACACTGTACTCATTTCACCAGGGAACACTGCTCACTGCCTATCCGCACTGTAATCATTTGCCCAGGTAACGCTGCTCACTGCCTATCCACACTGTAAACATTTTCCCAAGGAACACTGCTCACTGCCTATCCACACTGTAAACATTTTCCCAGGAAACACTGCTCACTGCCTATCCACACTGTAAACATTTTCCCAGGTAACGCTGCTCACTGCCTATCCGCACTGTAATCATTTCACCAGGGAACACTGCTCACTGCCTATCCACACTGTCATCATATCCCCAGGTAACTCTGCTCACTGCTTATCCACACTGTAATCATCCGCCCAGGTAACGCTGCTCACTGCCTATCCACACTGTAAATATTTTCCCAGGGAACACTGCTCACTGCCTATCCACACTGTAAACATTTTCCCAGGTAACGCTGCTCACTGCCTATCCACACTGTACTCATTTCACCAGGGAACACTGCTCACTGCCTATCCGCACTGTAATCATTTGCCCAGGTAACGCTGCTCACTGCCTATCCACACTGTAAACATTTTCCCAAGGAACACTGCTCACTGCCTATCCACACTGTAAACATTTTCCCAGGAAACACTGCTCACTGCCTATCCACACTGTAAACATTTTCCCAGGTAACGCTGCTCACTGCCTATCCGCACAGTAATCATTTCACCAGGGAACACTGCTCACTGCCTATCCACACTGTAATCATTTGCCCAGGTAACTCTGCTGACTGCCTATCCACACTGTAATCATATGCCCAGGTAACGCTGCTCACTGCCTATCCACACTGTAAACATTTCCCCAGGGAACACTGCTCAATGCCTATCCACAGTGTAATCATTTCCCCAGGGAACACTGCTCACTGTCTATCCACACTGTAAACATTACGCTAGGGAACACTGCTCAATGCCTATCCACAGTGTAATCATTTCCCCAGGAAACACTGCTCACTGTCTATCCACACTGTAAACATTTTCCCAGATAACGCTGCTCACTGCTTATTCACACTGTAATCATCCGCCCAGGTAACGCTGCTCACTGCCTATCCACACTGTAATAATTTCCCCAGGTAACGCTGCTCACTGCCTATCCACACTGTAATCATTTCCCCAGGGAACACTGCTCACTGCCTATCCACACTGTAAACATTTCCCCAGGTAACCCTGCTCACTGCCTATCCACACTGTAAACATTTTCCCAGGGAACACTGCTCACTGCCTATCCACACTGTAAACATTTTCCCAGGTAACGCTGCTCACTGCCTATCCACATTGTAAACATTTTCCCAGGTAACACTGCTCACAGCCTATCCACACTGTAATCATTTCCCAAAAAACGCTGCTCACTGCCTATCCAAACTGTAATCATTTCCCCAGGGAACACTGCTCATTGCCTATCCGCACTGAAAAACATTTTCCCAGGTAACGCTGCTCACTGCCTATCCACACTGTAATCATCCGCCCAGGTAACGCTGCTCACTCCCTATCCACACTGTAATCAGCCGCACAGGTAACGCTGCTGACTCCCTATCCACACTGTAAACATTTTCCCAGCCAACGCTGCTCACTGCTTATCCACACTGTAATCATCCGCCCAGATAACGCTGCTCACTGCCAGTCCACACTGTAAACATTTTCGCAGGTAACGCTGCTCACTGCCAATCCACACTGTAATCAGCTGCACAGGTAACGCTGCTCACTCCCTATCCACACTGTAAACATTTTCCCAGGTAACGCTGCTCACTGCCTATCCACACAGTAATCGTTTCCCCAGGGAACGCAGCTCACTGCAATTCCACACTGTAAACATTTCCCCATGGAACACTGCTCACTGCCTATCTACACTGTAAACATTTCCCCAGGTAACCCTGCTCACTGCCTATCCACACTGTAAACGTTTTCCCAGGGAACACGGCACACTGCCTATCCACACTGTAATAATTTACCCAGGTAACGCTGCTCACTGCCTATCCACACTGTAAACATTTTCCCAGGGAACACTGCTCACTGCCTATCCACACTGTAAACATTTTCCCAGGTAACGCTGCTCACTGCCTATCCACACTGTACTCATTTCACCAGGGAACACTGCTCACTGCCTATCCGCACTGTAATCATTTGCCCAGGTAACGCTGCTCACTGCCTATCCACACTGTAAACATTTTCCCAAGGAACACTGCTCACTGCCTATCCACACTGTAAACATTTTCCCAGGAAACACTGCTCACTGCCTATCCACACTGTAAACATTTTCCCAGGTAACGCTGCTCACTGCCTATCCGCACTGTAATCATTTCACCAGGGAACACTGCTCACTGCCTATCCACACTGTAATCATTTGCCCAGGTAACTCTGCTGACTGCCTATCCACACTGTAATCATATGCCCAGGTAACTCTGCTCACTGCCTATCCACACTGTAAACATTTCCCCAGGGAAAACTGCTCAATGCCTATCCACAGTGTAATCATTTCCCCAGGGAACACTGCTCACTGTCTATCCACACTGTAAACATTACGCTAGGGAACACTGCTCAATGCCTATCCACAGTGTAATCATTTCCCCAGGGAACACTGCTTACTGCCTATCCACACTGTAAACATTTTCCCAGATAACGCTGCTCACTGCTTATTCACACTGTAATCATCCGCCCAGGTAACGCTGCTCACTGCCTATCCACACTGTAATAATTTCCCCAGGTAACGCTGCTCACTGCCTATCCACACTGTAATCATTTCCCCAGGGAACACTGCTCACTGCCTATCCACACTGTAAACATTTCCCCAGGTAACCTTGCTCACTGCCTATCCACACTGTAAACATTTTCCCAGGGAACACTGCTCACTGCCTATCCACACTGTAAACATTTTCCCAGGTAACGCTGCTCACTGCCTAACCACACTGTAATCATTTCACCAGGGAACACTGCTCACTGCCTATCCACACTGTAAACATTTTCCCAGGTAACTCTGCTCACTGCCTATCCACATTGTAAACATTTTCCCAGGTAACACTGCTCACAGCCTATCCACACTGTAATCATTTCCCAAAAAACGCTGCTCACTGCCTATCCAAACTGTAATCATTTCCCCAGGGAACACTGCTCATTGCCTATCCGCACTGAAAAACATTTTCCCAGGTAACGCTGCTCACTGCCTATCCACACTGTAATCATCCGCCCAGGTAACGCTGCTCACTCCCTATCCACACTGTAATCAGCCGCACAGGTAACGCTGCTGACTCCCTATCCACACTGTAAACATTTTCCCAGCTAACGCTGCTCACTGCTTATCCACACTGTAATCATCCGCCCAGATAACGCTGCTCACTGCCAGTACACACTGTAAACATTTTCGCAGGTAACGCTGCTCACTGCCAATCCACACTGTAATCAGCTGCACAGGTAACGCTGCTCACTCCCTATCCACACTGTAAACATTTTCCCAGGTAACGCTGCTCACTGCCTATCCACACAGTAATCGTTTCCCCAGGGAACGCAGCTCACTGCAATTCCACACTGTAAACATTTCCCCATGGAACACTGCTCACTGCCTATCTACACTGTAAACATTTCCCCAGGTAACCCTGCTCACTGCCTATCCACACTGTAGACATTTCCCCAGGGAACACTGCTCACTACCTATCCACAGTGTAATCATTTCCCCAGGTAACGCTGCTCACTGCCTATCCACACTGTAATCGTTTCCCCAGGGAACACTGCTCACTGCCTATCCATACTGTAAACATTTTCCCAGGAAATGCTGCTCGCTGCCTATCCACACTGTAATCATATCCCCAGGTAACTCTGCTCACTGCCTATCCACACTGTAAACATTTCCCCAGGGAACACTGCTCAATGCCTATCCACAGTGTAATCATTTCCCCATGGAACACTGCTCACTGCCTATCTACACTGTAAACATTTCCCTAGGGAACACTGCTCACTGCCTATCCACAGTGTAATCATTTCCCCAGGTAACGCTGCTCACTGCCTATCCACACTGTAATCGTTTCCCCAGGGAACACTGCTCACTGCTTATCCACACTGTAATCATCCGCCCAGGTAACGCTGCTCACTGCCTATCCACACTGTAAACATTTTCCCAAGGAACACGGCACACTGCCTATCCACACTGTAATAATTTACCCAGGTAACGCTGCTCACTGCCTATCCACACTGTAAACATTTTCCCAGGGAGCACTGCTCACTGCCTATCCACACTGTAAACATTTTCCCAGGTAACGCTGCTCACTGCCTATCCACACTGTACTCATTTCACCAGGGAACACTGCTCACTGCCTATCCACACTGTAATCATTTGCCCAGGTAACGCTGCTCACTGCCTATCCACACTGTAATCATTTCACCAGGGAACACTGCTCACTGCCTATCCACACTGTAATCATTTGCCCAGGTAACGCTGCTCACCGCCTATACACACTGTAACCATTTTCCCAGGAAATGCTGCTCGCTGCCTATCCACACTGTAATCATATGCCCAGGTAACTCTGCTCACTGCCTATCCACACTGTAAACATTTCCCCAGGGAACACTGCTCAATGCCTATCCACAGTGTAATCATTTCCCCAGGGAACACTGCTCACTGTCAATCCACACTGTAAACATTTTCCCAGGTAACGCTGCTCACTGCCTATCCACACTGTACTCATTTCACCAGGGAACACTGCTCACTGCCTATCCACACTGTAATCATTTGCCCAGGTAACGCTGCTCACTGCCTATCCACACTGTAATCATTTCCCCAGGGAACACTGCTCACTGCCTATCCACACTGTAAACGTTTTCCCAGATAACGCTGCTCACTGCTTATTCACACTGTAATCATCCGCCCAGGTAACGCTGCTCACTGCCTGTCCACACTGTAAACATTTTCCCAGATAACCGTGCTCACTGCTTATCCACACTGTAATCATCCGCCCAGGTAAGGCTGCTCACTGCCTATCCACACTGTAAACATTTTCCCAGGGAACACGGCACACTGCCTATCCACACTGTAATAATTTCCCCAGGTAACGCTGCTCACTGCCTATCCACACTGTAATCATTTCCCCATGGAACACTGCTCACTGCCTATCCACACTGTAAACATTTCCCCAGGTAACCCTGCTCACTGCCTATCCACACTGTAAACAGTGTTCCCAGGGAACACTGCTCACTGCCTATCCACACTGTAAACATTTTCCCAGGTAACGCTGCTCAGTGCCTAACCACACTGTAATCATTTCACCAGGGAACCCTGCTCACTGCCTATCCACACTGTAATCATTTGCCCAGGTAACGCTGCTCACTGCCTATCCACACTGTAAACATTTTCCCAGGGAACACTGCTCACTGCCTATCCACACTGTAATCATTTCCCCAGGTAACGCTGCTCACTGCCTATCCACACTGTAATCGTTTCCCCAGGGAACACTGCTCACTGCCTATCCACACTGTAAACATTTTCCCAGGGAACACGGCACACTGCCTATCCACACTGTAATAATTTCCCCACGTAACGCTGCTCACTGCCTATCCACACTGTAATCAGCCGCACAGGTAAAGCTGCTCACTCCCTATCCACACTGTAAACATTTTCCCAGCTAACGCTGCTCACTGCTTATCCACACTGTAATCATCCGCCCAGATAACGCTGCTCACTGCCTGTCCACACTGTAAACATTTTCGCAGGTAACACTGCTCACAGCCTATCAACACTGTAAACATTTTCCCAGGGAACACGGCACACTGCCTATCCACACTGTAATAATTTCCCCAGGTAACGCTGCTCACTGCCTATCCACACTGTAATCAGCCGCACAGGTAACGCTGCTCACTCCCTATCCACACTGTAAACATTTTCCCAGGTAACTCTGCTCACTGCCTATCCACACAGTAATCGTTTCCCCAGGGAACGCAGCTCACTGCAATTCCACACTGTAAACATTTCCCCATGGAACACTGCTCACTGCCTATCTACATTGTAAACATTTCCCCAGGTAACCCTGCTCACTGCCTATCCACACTGTAAACATTTCCCCAGGGAACACTGCTCACTGCCTATCCACAGTGTAATCATTTCCCCAGGTAACGCTGCTCACTGCCTATCCACACTGTAATCGTTTCCCCAGGGAACACTGCTCACTGCCTATCCATACTGTAAACATTTTCCCAGGAAATGCTGCTCGCTGCCTATCCACACTGTTATCATATCCCCAGGTAACTCTGCTCACTGCCTATCCACACTGTAAACATTTCCCCAGGGAACACTGCTCAATGCCTATCCACAGTGTAATCATTTCCCCATGGAACACTGCTCACTGCCTATCCACAGTGTAATCATTTCCCCAGGTAACGCTGCTCACTGCCTATCCACACTGTAATCGTTTCCCCAGGGAACACTGCTCACTGCCTATCCATACAGTAAACATTTTCCCAGATAACGCTGCTCACTGCTTATCCACACTGTAATCATATCCCCAGGTAACTCTGCTCACTGCCTATCCACACTGTAAATATTTCCCCAGGGAACACTGCTCAATGCCTATCCACAGTGTAATCATTTCCACATGGAACACTGCTCACTGCCTATCTACACTGTAAACATTTCCCCAGGGAACACTGCTCACTGCCTATCCACAGTGTAATCATTTCCCCAGGTAACGCTGCTCACTGCCTATCCTCACTGTAATCGTTTCCCCAGGGAACACTGCTCACTGCTTATCCACACTGTAATCATCCGCCCAGGTAACGCTGCACACTGCCTATCCACACTGTAAACATTTTCCCAGGGAACACGGCACACTGCCTATCCACACTGTAATAATTTACCCAGTTAACGCTGCTCACTGCCTATCCACACTGTAAACATTTTCCCAGGGAACACTGCTCACTGCCTATCCACAGTGTGATCATTTCCCCAGGGAACACTGCTCACTGCTTATCCACACTGTAATCATCCGCCCAGGTAACGCTGCTCACTGCCTATCCACACTGTAAACATTTTCCCAGGGAACACGGCACACTGCCTATCCACACTGTACTCATTTCACCAGGGAACACTGCTCACTGCCTATCCACACTGTAATCATTTGCCCAGGTAACGCTGCTCACTGCCTATCCACACTGTAAACATTTTCCCAAGGAACACTGCTCACTGCCTATCCACACTGTAAACATTTTCCCAGGAAACACTGCTCACTGCCTATCCACACTGTAAACATTTTCCCAGGTAACGCTGCTCACTGCCTATCCACACTGTAATCATTTCACCAGGGAACACTGCTCACTGCCTATCCACACTGTAATCATTTGCCCAGGTAACGCTGCTCACCGCCTATACACACTGTAACCATTTTCCCAGGAAATGCTGCTCGCTGCCTATCCACACTGTAATCATATGCCCAGGTAACTCTGCTCACTGCCTATCCACACTGTAAACATTTCCCCAGGGAACACTGCTCAATGCCTATCCACAGTGTAATCATTTCCCCAGGGAACACTGCTCACTGTCAATCCACACTGTAAACATTTCCCTAGGGAACACTGCTCAATGCCTATCCACAGCGTAATCATTTCCCCAGGGAACACTGCTCACTGCCTATCCACACTGTAAACGTTTTCCCAGATAACGCTGCTCACTGCTTATTCACACTGTAATCATCCGCCCAGGTAACGCTGCTCACTGCCTGTCCACACTGTAAACATTTTCCCAGATAACCGTGCTCACTGCTTATCCACACTGTAATCATCCGCCCAGGTAAGGCTGCTCACTGCCTATCCACACTGTAAACATTTTCCCAGGGAACACGGCACACTGCCTATCCACACTGTAATAATTTCCCCAGGTAACGCTGCTCACTGCCTATCCACACTGTAATCATTTCCCCATGGAACACTGCTCACTGCCTATCCACACTGTAAACATTTCCCCAGGTAACCCTGCTCACTGCCTATCCACACTGTAAACAGTGTTCCCAGGGAACACTGCTCACTGCCTATCCACACTGTAAACATTTTCCCAGGTAACGCTGCTCAGTGCCTAACCACACTGTAATCATTTCACCAGGGAACCCTGCTCACTGCCTATCCACACTGTAATCATTTGCCCAGGTAACGCTGCTCACTGCCTATCCACACTGTAAACATTTTCCCAGGGAACACTGCTCACTGCCTATCCACACTGTAATCATTTCCCCAGGTAACGCTGCTCACTGCCTATCCACACTGTAATCGTTTCCCCAGGGAACACTGCTCACTGCCTATCCACACTGTAAACATTTTCCCAGGGAACACGGCACACTGCCTATCCACACTGTAATAATTTCCCCACGTAACGCTGCTCACTGCCTATCCACACTGTAATCAGCCGCACAGGTAAAGCTGCTCACTCCCTATCCACACTGTAAACATTTTCCCAGCTAACGCTGCTCACTGCTTATCCACACTGTAATCATCCGCCCAGATAACGCTGCTCACTGCCTGTCCACACTGTAAACATTTTCGCAGGTAACACTGCTCACAGCCTATCAACACTGTAAACATTTTCCCAGGGAACACGGCACACTGCCTATCCACACTGTAATAATTTCCCCAGGTAACGCTGCTCACTGCCTATCCACACTGTAATCAGCCGCACAGGTAACGCTGCTCACTCCCTATCCACACTGTAAACATTTTCCCAGGTAACTCTGCTCACTGCCTATCCACACAGTAATCGTTTCCCCAGGGAACGCAGCTCACTGCAATTCCACACTGTAAACATTTCCCCATGGAACACTGCTCACTGCCTATCTACATTGTAAACATTTCCCCAGGTAACCCTGCTCACTGCCTATCCACACTGTAAACATTTCCCCAGGGAACACTGCTCACTGCCTATCCACAGTGTAATCATTTCCCCAGGTAACGCTGCCCACTGCCTATCCACACTGTAATCGTTTCCCCAGGGAACACTGCTCACTGCCTATCCATACTGTAAACATTTTCCCAGGAAATGCTGCTCGCTGCCTATCCACACTGTTATCATATCCCCAGGTAACTCTGCTCACTGCCTATCCACACTGTAAACATTTCCCCAGGGAACACTGCTCAATGCCTATCCACAGTGTAATCATTTCCCCATGGAACACTGCTCACTGCCTATCCACAGTGTAATCATTTCCCCAGGTAACGCTGCTCACTGCCTATCCACACTGTAATCGTTTCCCCAGGGAACACTGCTCACTGCCTATCCATACAGTAAACATTTTCCCAGATAACGCTGCTCACTGCTTATCCACACTGTAATCATATCCCCAGGTAACTCTGCTCACTGCCTATCCACACTGTAAATATTTCCCCAGGGAACACTGCTCAATGCCTATCCACAGTGTAATCATTTCCACATGGAACACTGCTCACTGCCTATCTACACTGTAAACATTTCCCCAGGGAACACTGCTCACTGCCTATCCACAGTGTAATCATTTCCCCAGGTAACGCTGCTCACTGCCTATCCACACTGTAATCGTTTCCCCAGGGAACACTGCTCACTGCTTATCCACACTGTAATCATCCGCCCAGGTAACGCTGCACACTGCCTATCCACACTGTAAACATTTTCCCAGGGAACACGGCACACTGCCTATCCACACTGTAATAATTTACCCAGGTAACGCTGCTCACTGCCTATCCACACTGTAAACATTTTCCCAGGGAACACTGCTCACTGCCTATCCACACTGTAAACATTTTCCCAGGTAACGCTGCTCACTGCCTATCCACACTGTAATCATTTGCCCAGGTAACGCTGCTCACTGCCTATCCACACTGTAAACATTTTCCCAAGGAACACTGCTCACTGCCTATCCACACTGTAAACATTTTCCCAGGAAACACTGCTCACTGCCTATCCACACTGTAAACATTTTCCCAGATAACGCTGCTCACTGCCTATCCGCACTGTAATCATTTCACCAGGGAACACTGCTCACTGCCTATCCACACTGTAATCATTTGCCCAGGTAACTCTGCTCACTGCCTATCCACACTGTAATCATATGCCCAGGTAACTCTGCTCACTGCCTATCCACACTGTAAACATTTCCCCAGGGAACACTGCTCAATGCCTATCCACAGTGTAAACATTTTCCCAGGTAACCCATGCTCACTGCCTATCCACACTGTAAACATTTTCCCAGATAACGCTGCTCACTGCTTATTCACACTGTAATCATCCGCCCAGGTAACGCTGCTCACTGCCTATCCACACTGTAATAATTTCCCCAGGTAACGCTGCTCACTGCCTATCCACACTGTAATCATTTCCCCAGGGAACACTGCTCACTGCCTATCCACACTGTAAACATTTCCCCAGGTAACCCTGCTCACTGCCTATCCACACTGTAAACATTTTCCCAGGGAACACTGCTCACTGCCTATCCACACTGTAAACATTTTCCCAGGTAACGCTGCTCACTGCCTAACCACACTGTAATCATTTCACCAGGGAACACTGCTCACTGCCTATCCACACTGTAATCATTTGCCCAGGTAACGCTGCTCACTGCCTATCCACACTGTAAACATTTTCCCAGGGAACACTGCTCACTGCCTATCCACACTGTAATCATTTCCCCAGGTAACGCTGCTCACTGCCTATCCACACTGTAATCGTTTCCCCAGGGAACACTGCTCACTGCCTATCCACACTGTAAACATTTTCCCAGGGAACACGGCACACTGCCTATCCACACTGTAATAATTTCCCCAGGTAACGCTGCTCACTGCCTATCCACACTGTAATCAGCCGCACAGGTAACGCTGCTCACTCCCTATCCACACTGTAAACATTTTCCCAGCTAACGCTGCTCACTGCTTATCCACACTGTAAACATTTTCCCAGGTAACCCTGCTCACTGCCTATCCACACTGTAAACATTTTCCCAGGGAACACTGCTCACTGCCTATCCACACTGTAAACATTTTCCCAGGTAACGCGGCTCACTGCCTAACCACACTGTAATCATTTCACCAGCGAACACTGCTCACTGCCTATCCACACTGTTATCATTTGCCCAGGTAGCGCTGCTCACGGCCTATCCACACTGTAAACATTTTCCCAGGGAACACTGCTCACTGCCTATCCACACTGTAATCGTTTCCCCAGGGAACACTGCTCACTGCCTATCCACACTGTAAACATTTTCCCAGGGAACACGGCACACTGCCTATCCACACTGTAATAATTTCCCCAGGTAACGCTGCTCACTGCCTATCCACACTGTAATCAGCCGCACAGGTAACGCTGCTCACTCCCTATCCACACTGTAAACATTTTCCCAGCTAACGCTGCTCACTGCTTATCCACACTGTAAACATTTTCCCAGGTAACCCTGCTCACTGCCTATCCACACTGTAAACATTTTCCCAGGGAACACTGCTCACTGCCTATCCACACTGTAAACATTTTCCCAGGTAACGCTGCTCACTGCCTAACCACACTGTAATCGTTTCCCCAGGGAACACTGCTCACTGCCTATCCATACTGTGAACATTTTCCCAGGAAATGCTGCTCGGTGCCTATCCACACTATAATCATATCCCCAGGTAACTCTGCTCACTGCCTATCCACACTGGAAACATTTCCCCAGGGAACACTGCTCAATGCCTATCCACAGTGTAATCATTTCCCCATGGAACACTGCTCACTGCCTATCTACACTGTAAACATTTCCCCAGGGAACACTGCTCACTGCCTATCCACAGTGTAATCATTTCCCCAGGTAACGCTGCTCACTGCCTATCCACACTGTAATCGTTTCCCCAGGGAACACTGCTCACTGCTTATCCACACTGTAATCATCCGCCCAGGTAACGCTGCTCACTGCCTATCCACACTGTAAACATTTTCCCAGGGAACACGGCACACTGCCTATCCACACTGTAATAATTTACCCAGGTAACGCTGCTCACTGCCTATCCACACTGTAAACATTTTCCCAGGGAACACTGCTCACTGCCTATCCACACTGTAAACATTTTCCCAGGTAACGCTGCTCACTGCCTATCCACACTGTACTCATTTCACCAGGGAACACTGCTCACTGCCTATCCACACTGTAATAATTTGCCCAGGTAACGCTGCTCACTGCCTATCCACACTGTAAACATTTTCCCAAGGAACACTGCTCACTGCCTATCCACACTGTAATCATTTCCCCAGGTAACGCTGCTCACTGCCTATCCACACTGTAATCGTTTCCCCAGGGAACACTGCTCACTGCCTATCCACACTGTAAACATTTTCCCAGGTAACGCTGCTCACTGCCTATCCACATTGTAGTCAGCCGCACAGGTAACGCTGCTCACTCCCTATCCACACTGTAAACATTTTCCCAGCTAACGCTGCTCACTGCTTATCCACACTGTAATCATCCGCCCAGATAACGCTGCTCACTGCCTGTCCACACTGTAATCAGCCGCACAGGTAACGCTGCTCACTCCCTATCCACACTGTAAACATTTTCCCAGGTAACGCTGCTCACTGCCTATCCACACAGTAATCATTTCCCCAGGGAACACAGCTCACTGCAATTCCACACTGTAAACATTTCCCCATGGAACACTGCTCACTGCCTATCTACATTGTAAACATTTCCCCAGGTAACCCTGCTCACTGCCTATCCACACTGTAAACATTTCCCCAGGGAACACTGCTCACTGCCTATCCACAGTGTAATCATTTCCCCAGGTAACGCTGCTCACTGTCTATCCACACTGTAAACATTTCGCTAGGGAACACTGCTCAATGCCTATCCACAGTGTAATCATTTCCCCAGGGAACACTGCTCACTGCCTATCCACTCTGTAAACATTTTCCCAGATAACGCTGCTCACTGCTTATTCACACTGTAATCATCCGCCCAGGTAACGCTGCTCACTGCCTGTCCACACTGTAAACATTTTCCCAGATAACGCTGCTCACTGCTTATCCACACTGTAATCATCCGCCTAGGTAACGCTGCTCACTGCCTATCCACACTGTAATCATTTCCCCAGGGAACACTGCTCACTGCCTATCCACACTGTAAACATTTCCCCAGGTAACGCTGCTCACTGCCTAACCACACTGTAATCATTTCACCAGGGAACACTGCTCACTGCCTATCCACACTGTAATCATTTGCCCAGGTAACGCTGCTCACTGCCTATCCACACTGTAAACATTTTCCCAGCTAACGCTGCTCACTGCTTATCCACACTGTAATCATCCGCCCAGATAACGCTGCTCACTGCCTGTCCACACTGTAAACATTTTCGCAGGTAACGCTGCTCACTGCCTATCCACACTGTAAACATTTTCCCAGGGAACACGGCACACTGCCTATCCACACTGTAATAATTTCCCCAGGTAACGCTGCTCACTGCCTATCCACACTGTAATCAGCCGCACAGGTAACGCTGCTCACTCCCTATCCACACTGTAAACATTTTCCCAGGTAACGCTGCTCACTGCCTATCCACACAGTAATCGTTTCCCCAGGGAACGCAGCTCACTGCAATTCCACAGTGTAAACATTTCCCCATGGAACACTGCTCACTGCCTATCTACACTGTAAACATTTCCCCAGGTAACCCTGCTCACTGCCTGTCCACACTGTAAAAATTTCCCCAGGGAACACTGCTCACTGCCTATCCACAGTGTAATCATTTCCCCAGGTAACGATGCTCACTGCCTATCCACACTGTAATCGTTTCCCCAGGGAACACTGCTCACTGCCTATCCATACTGTGAACATTTTCCCAGGAAATGCTGCCCGCTGCCTATCCACACTATAATCATATCCCCAGGTAACTCTGCTCACTGCCTATCCACACTGTAAACATTTCCCCAGGGAACACTGCTCAATGCCTATCCACAGTGTAATCATTTCCCCATGGAACACTGCTCACTGCCTATCTACAATGTAAACATTTCCCCAGGGAACACTGCTCACTGCCTATCCACAGTGTAATCATTTCCCCAGGTAACGCTGCTCACTGCCTATCCACACTGTAATCGTTTCCCCAGGGAACACTGCTCACTGCTTATCCACACTGTAATCATCCGCCCAGGTAACGCTGCTCACTGCCTATCCACACTGTAAACATTTTCCCAGGGAACACGGCACACTGCCTATCCACACTGTAATAATTTACCCAGGTAACGCTGCTCACTGCCTATCCACACTGTAAACATTTTCCCAGGGAACACTGCTCACTGCCTATCCACATTGTAGTCAGCCGCACAGGTAACGCTGCTCACTCCCTATCCACACTGTAAACATTTTCCCAGCTAACGCTGCTCACTGCTTATCCACACTGTAATCATCCGCCCAGATAACGCTGCTCACTGCCTGTCCACACTGTAATCAGCCGCACAGGTAACGCTGCTCACTCCCTATCCACACTGTAAACATTTTCCCAGGTAACGCTGCTCACTGCCTATCCACACAGTAATCATTTCCCCAGGGAACGCAGCTCACTGCAATTCCACACTGTAAACATTTCCCCATGGAACACTGCTCACTGCCTATCTACATTGTAAACATTTCCCCAGGTAACCCTGCTCACTGCCTATCCACACTGTAAACATTTCCCCAGGGAACACTGCTCACTGCCTATCCACAGTGTAATCATTTCCCCAGGTAACGCTGCTCACTGCCTATCCATACTGTAATCGTTTCCCCAGGGAACACTGCTCACTGCCTATCCATACTGTAAACATTTTCCCAGGAAATGCTGCTCGCTGCCTATCCACACTGTAATCATATCCCCAGGTAACTCTGCTCACTGCCTATCCACACTGTAAACATTTCCCCAGGGAACACTGCTCAATGCCTATCCACAGTGTAATCATTTCCCCATGGAACACTGCTCACTGCCTATCCACAGTGTAATCATTTCCCCAGGGAACACTGCTCACTGCCTATCGACAGTGTAATCATTTCCCCAGGGAACACTGCTCACTGTCTATCCACACTGTAAACATTTCGCTAGGGAACACTGCTCAATGCCTATCCACAGTGTAATCATTTCCCCAGGGAACACTGCTCACTGCCTATCCACACTGTAAACATTTTCCCAGATAACGCTGCTCACTGCTTATCCACACTGTAATCATATCCCCAGGTAACTCTGCTCACTGCCTATCCACACTGTAAACATTTCCCCAGGGAACACTGCTCAATGCATATCCACAGTGTAATCATTTCCCCATGGAACACTGCTCACTGCCTATCTACACTGTAAACATTTCCCCAGGGAACACTGCTCACTGCCTATCCACAGTGTAATCATTTCCCCAGGTAACGCTGCTCACTGCCTATCCACAATGTAATCGTTTCCCCAGGGAACACTGCTCACTACTTATCCACACTGTAATCATCCTCCCAGGTAACGCTGCTCACTGCCTATCCACACTGTAAACATTTTCCCAGGGAACACGGCACACTGCCTATCCACACTGTAATAATTTACCAAGGTAACGCTGCTCACTGCGTATCCACACTGTAAACATTTTCACAGGGAACACTGCTCACCGCCTATCCACACTGTAAACATTTTCCCAGGTAACGCTGCTCACTGCCTGTCCACACTGTAAACATTTTCCCAGATAACGCTGCTCACTGCTTATCCACACTGTAATCATCCGCCTAGGTAACGCTGCTCACTGCCTATCCACACTGTAATAATTTCCCCAGGTAACGCTGCTGACTGCCTATCCACACTGTAATCATTTCCCCAGGGAACACTGCTCACTCCCTATCCACACTGTAAACATTTCCCCAGGTAACCCTGCTCACTGCCTATCCACACTGTAAACATTTTCCCAGGGAACACTGCTCACTGCCTATCCACACTGTAAACATTTTCACAGGTAACGCTGCTCACTGCCTATCCACACTGTAATCATTTCACCAGGGAACACTGCTCACTGCCGATCCACACTGTAATCATTTGCCCAGGTAACGCTGCTCACTGCCTATCCACACTGTAAACATTTTCCCAGGGAACACTGCTCACTGCCTATCCACACTGTAATCATTTCCCCAGGTAACGCTGCTCACTGCCTATCCACACTGTAATCGTTTCCCCAGGGAACAATGCTCACTGCCCATCCACACTGTAAACATTTTCCCAGGGAACACGGCACACTGCCTATCCACACGGTAATAATTTCCCCAGGTAACGCTGCTCACTGCCTATCCACACTGTAATCAGCCGCACAGGTAACGCTGCTCACTCCCTATCCACACTGTAAACATTTTCGCAGGTAACGCTGCTCACTGCCTATCTTCACTGTAAACATTTTCCAAGGTAACGCTGCTCACTGCCTATCCACATTGTAAACATTTTCCCAGGTAACACTGCTCACTGCCTATCCACACTGTAAACATTTCCCCATATAACGCTGCTCACTGCCTATCCACACTGTAATCAGCCGCACAGGTAACGCTGCTCACTCCCTATCCACACTGTAAACATTTTCCCAGGTAACGCTGCTCACTGCCTATCCACACAGTAATCGTTTCCCCAGTGAACGCAGCTCACTGCAATTCCACACTGTAAACATTTCCCCATGGAACACTGCTCACTGCCTATCTACACTGTAAACATTTCCCCAGGTAACCCTGCTCACTGCCTATCCACACTGTAAACATTTCCCCAGGGAATACTGCTCACCGCCTATCCACAGTGTAATCATTTCCCCAGGTAACGCTGCTCACTGCCTATCCACACAGTAATCGTTTCCCCAGGGAACGCAGCTCACTGCCATTCCACACTATAAACATTTCCCCAGGGAAAACTGCTCATTGCCTGTCCGCACTGAAAAACATTTTCCCAGGTAACGCTGCTGACTGCCTATTCACACTGTAATCATTTGCTCATGGAACACTGCTCACTGCCTATCTACACTGTAAACATTTCCCCAGGTAACCCTGCTCAACTGCCTATCCACACTGTAAGCATTTTCCCAGGGAACACTGCTCACTGCCTATCCACACTGTAAACATTTTCCCAGGTAACGCTGCTCACTGCCTATCCACACTGTAATCATTTGCCCAGGTAACGCTGCTCACTGCCTATCCACACTGTAAACATTTTCCCAAGGAACACTGCTCACTGCCTATCCACACTGTAAACATTTTCCCAGGAAACACTGCTCACTGCCTATCCACACTGTAAACATTTTCCCAGATAACGCTGCTCACTGCCTATCCGCACTGTAATCATTTCACCAGGGAACACTGCTCACTGCCTATCCACACTGTAATCATTTGCCCAGGTAACTCTGCTCACTGCCTATCCACACTGTAATCATATGCCCAGGTAACTCTGCTCACTGCCTATCCACACTGTAAACATTTCCCCAGGGAACACTGCTCAATGCCTATCCACAGTGTAAACATTTTCCCAGGTAACCCATGCTCACTGCCTATCCACACTGTAAACATTTTCCCAGATAACGCTGCTCACTGCTTATTCACACTGTAATCATCCGCCCAGGTAACGCTGCTCACTGCCTATCCACACTGTAATAATTTTCCCAGGTAACGCTGCTCACTGCCTATCCACACAGTAATCATTTCCCCAGGGAACACAGCTCACTGCAATTCCACACTGTAAACATTTCCCCATGGAACACTGCTCACTGCCTATCTACATTGTAAACATTTCCCCAGGTAACCCTGCTCACTGCCTATCCACACTGTAAACATTTCCCCAGGGAACACTGCTCACTGCCTATCCACAGTGTAATCATTTCCCCAGGTAACGCTGCTCACTGTCTATCCACACTGTAAACATTTCGCTAGGGAACACTGCTCAATGCCTATCCACAGTGTAATCATTTCCCCAGGGAACACTGCTCACTGCCTATCCACTCTGTAAACATTTTCCCAGATAACGCTGCTCACTGCTTATTCACACTGTAATCATCCGCCCAGGTAACGCTGCTCACTGCCTGTCCACACTGTAAACATTTTCCCAGATAACGCTGCTCACTGCTTATCCACACTGTAATCATCCGCCTAGGTAACGCTGCTCACTGCCTATCCACACTGTAATCATTTCCCCAGGGAACACTGCTCACTGCCTATCCACACTGTAAACATTTCCCCAGGTAACGCTGCTCACTGCCTAACCACACTGTAATCATTTCACCAGGGAACACTGCTCACTGCCTATCCACACTGTAATCATTTGCCCAGGTAACGCTGCTCACTGCCTATCCACACTGTAAACATTTTCCCAGCTAACGCTGCTCACTGCTTATCCACACTGTAATCATCCGCCCAGATAACGCTGCTCACTGCCTGTCCACACTGTAAACATTTTCGCAGGTAACGCTGCTCACTGCCTATCCACACTGTAAACATTTTCCCAGGGAACACGGCACACTGCCTATCCACACTGTAATAATTTCCCCAGGTAACGCTGCTCACTGCCTATCCACACTGTAATCAGCCGCACAGGTAACGCTGCTCACTCCCTATCCACACTGTAAACATTTTCCCAGGTAACGCTGCTCACTGCCTATCCACACAGTAATCGTTTCCCCAGGGAACGCAGCTCACTGCAATTCCACAGTGTAAACATTTCCCCATGGAACACTGCTCACTGCCTATCTACACTGTAAACATTTCCCCAGGTAACCCTGCTCACTGCCTGTCCACACTGTAAAAATTTCCCCAGGGAACACTGCTCACTGCCTATCCACAGTGTAATCATTTCCCCAGGTAACGATGCTCACTGCCTATCCACACTGTAATCGTTTCCCCAGGGAACACTGCTCACTGCCTATCCATACTGTGAACATTTTCCCAGGAAATGCTGCCCGCTGCCTATCCACACTATAATCATATCCCCAGGTAACTCTGCTCACTGCCTATCCACACTGTAAACATTTCCCCAGGGAACACTGCTCAATGCCTATCCACAGTGTAATCATTTCCCCATGGAACACTGCTCACTGCCTATCTACAATGTAAACATTTCCCCAGGGAACACTGCTCACTGCCTATCCACAGTGTAATCATTTCCCCAGGTAACGCTGCTCACTGCCTATCCACACTGTAATCGTTTCCCCAGGGAACACTGCTCACTGCTTATCCACACTGTAATCATCCGCCCAGGTAACGCTGCTCACTGCCTATCCACACTGTAAACATTTTCCCAGGGAACACGGCACACTGCCTATCCACACTGTAATAATTTACCCAGGTAACGCTGCTCACTGCCTATCCACACTGTAAACATTTTCCCAGGGAACACTGCTCACTGCCTATCCACATTGTAGTCAGCCGCACAGGTAACGCTGCTCACTCCCTATCCACACTGTAAACATTTTCCCAGCTAACGCTGCTCACTGCTTATCCACACTGTAATCATCCGCCCAGATAACGCTGCTCACTGCCTGTCCACACTGTAATCAGCCGCACAGGTAACGCTGCTCACTCCCTATCCACACTGTAAACATTTTCCCAGGTAACGCTGCTCACTGCCTATCCACACAGTAATCATTTCCCCAGGGAACGCAGCTCACTGCAATTCCACACTGTAAACATTTCCCCATGGAACACTGCTCACTGCCTATCTACATTGTAAACATTTCCCCAGGTAACCCTGCTCACTGCCTATCCACACTGTAAACATTTCCCCAGGGAACACTGCTCACTGCCTATCCACAGTGTAATCATTTCCCCAGGTAACGCTGCTCACTGCCTATCCATACTGTAATCGTTTCCCCAGGGAACACTGCTCACTGCCTATCCATACTGTAAACATTTTCCCAGGAAATGCTGCTCGCTGCCTATCCACACTGTAATCATATCCCCAGGTAACTCTGCTCACTGCCTATCCACACTGTAAACATTTCCCCAGGGAACACTGCTCAATGCCTATCCACAGTGTAATCATTTCCCCATGGAACACTGCTCACTGCCTATCCACAGTGTAATCATTTCCCCAGGGAACACTGCTCACTGCCTATCCACAGTGTAATCATTTCCCCAGGGAACACTGCTCACTGTCTATCCACACTGTAAACATTTCGCTAGGGAACACTGCTCAATGCCTATCCACAGTGTAATCATTTCCCCAGGGAACACTGCTCACTGCCTATCCACACTGTAAACATTTTCCCAGATAACGCTGCTCACTGCTTATCCACACTGTAATCATATCCCCAGGTAACTCTGCTCACTGCCTATCCACACTGTAAACATTTCCCCAGGGAACACTGCTCAATGCATATCCACAGTGTAATCATTTCCCCATGGAACACTGCTCACTGCCTATCTACACTGTAAACATTTCCCCAGGGAACACTGCTCACTGCCTATCCACAGTGTAATCATTTCCCCAGGTAACGCTGCTCACTGCCTATCCACAATGTAATCGTTTCCCCAGGGAACACTGCTCACTACTTATCCACACTGTAATCATCCTCCCAGGTAACGCTGCTCACTGCCTATCCACACTGTAAACATTTTCCCAGGGAACACGGCACACTGCCTATCCACACTGTAATAATTTACCAAGGTAACGCTGCTCACTGCGTATCCACACTGTAAACATTTTCACAGGGAACACTGCTCACCGCCTATCCACACTGTAAACATTTTCCCAGGTAACGCTGCTCACTGCCTGTCCACACTGTAAACATTTTCCCAGATAACGCTGCTCACTGCTTATCCACACTGTAATCATCCGCCTAGGTAACGCTGCTCACTGCCTATCCACACTGTAATAATTTCCCCAGGTAACGCTGCTGACTGCCTATCCACACTGTAATCATTTCCCCAGGGAACACTGCTCACTCCCTATCCACACTGTAAACATTTCCCCAGGTAACCCTGCTCACTGCCTATCCACACTGTAAACATTTTCCCAGGGAACACTGCTCACTGCCTATCCACACTGTAAACATTTTCACAGGTAACGCTGCTCACTGCCTATCCACACTGTAATCATTTCACCAGGGAACACTGCTCACTGCCGATCCACACTGTAATCATTTGCCCAGGTAACGCTGCTCACTGCCTATCCACACTGTAAACATTTTCCCAGGGAACACTGCTCACTGCCTATCCACACTGTAATCATTTCCCCAGGTAACGCTGCTCACTGCCTATCCACACTGTAATCGTTTCCCCAGGGAACAATGCTCACTGCCCATCCACACTGTAAACATTTTCCCAGGGAACACGGCACACTGCCTATCCACACGGTAATAATTTCCCCAGGTAACGCTGCTCACTGCCTATCCACACTGTAATCAGCCGCACAGGTAACGCTGCTCACTCCCTATCCACACTGTAAACATTTTCGCAGGTAACGCTGCTCACTGCCTATCTTCACTGTAAACATTTTCCCAGGTAACGCTGCTCACTGCCTATCCACATTGTAAACATTTTCCCAGGTAACACTGCTCACTGCCTATCCACACTGTAAACATTTCCCCATATAACGCTGCTCACTGCCTATCCACACTGTAATCAGCCGCACAGGTAACGCTGCTCACTCCCTATCCACACTGTAAACATTTTCCCAGGTAACGCTGCTCACTGCCTATCCACACAGTAATCGTTTCCCCAGTGAACGCAGCTCACTGCAATTCCACACTGTAAACATTTCCCCATGGAACACTGCTCACTGCCTATCTACACTGTAAACATTTCCCCAGGTAACCCTGCTCACTGCCTATCCACACTGTAAACATTTCCCCAGGGAATACTGCTCACCGCCTATCCACAGTGTAATCATTTCCCCAGGTAACGCTGCTCACTGCCTATCCACACAGTAATCGTTTCCCCAGGGAACGCAGCTCACTGCCATTCCACACTATAAACATTTCCCCAGGGAAAACTGCTCATTGCCTGTCCGCACTGAAAAACATTTTCCCAGGTAACGCTGCTGACTGCCTATTCACACTGTAATCATTTGCTCATGGAACACTGCTCACTGCCTATCTACACTGTAAACATTTCCCCAGGTAACCCTGCTCAACTGCCTATCCACACTGTAAGCATTTTCCCAGGGAACACTGCTCACTGCCTATCCACACTGTAAACATTTTCCCAGGTAACGCTGCTCACTGCCTATCCACACTGTAATCATTTGCCCAGGTAACGCTGCTCACTGCCTATCCACACTGTAAACATTTTCCCAAGGAACACTGCTCACTGCCTATCCACACTGTAAACATTTTCCCAGGAAACACTGCTCACTGCCTATCCACACTGTAAACATTTTCCCAGATAACGCTGCTCACTGCCTATCCGCACTGTAATCATTTCACCAGGGAACACTGCTCACTGCCTATCCACACTGTAATCATTTGCCCAGGTAACTCTGCTCACTGCCTATCCACACTGTAATCATATGCCCAGGTAACTCTGCTCACTGCCTATCCACACTGTAAACATTTCCCCAGGGAACACTGCTCAATGCCTATCCACAGTGTAAACATTTTCCCAGGTAACCCATGCTCACTGCCTATCCACACTGTAAACATTTTCCCAGATAACGCTGCTCACTGCTTATTCACACTGTAATCATCCGCCCAGGTAACGCTGCTCACTGCCTATCCACACTGTAATAATTTCCCCAGGTAACGCTGCTCACTGCCGATCCACACTGTAATCATTTGCCCAGGTAACGCTGCTCACTGCCTATCCACACTGTAAACATTTTCCCAGGGAACACTGCTCACTGCCTATCCACACTGTAATCATTTCCCCAGGTAACGCTGCTCACTGCCTATCCACACTGTAATCGTTTCCCCAGGGAACAATGCTCACTGCCCATCCACACTGTAAACATTTTCCCAGGGAACACGGCACACTGCCTATCCACACGGTAATAATTTCCCCAGGTAACGCTGCTCACTGCCTATCCACACTGTAATCAGCCGCACAGGTAACGCTGCTCACTCCCTATCCACACTGTAAACATTTTCGCAGGTAACGCTGCTCACTGCCTATCCACACTGTAATAATTTCCCCAGGTAACGCTGCTCACTGCCGATCCACACTGTAATCATTTGCCCAGGTAACGCTGCTCACTGCCTATCCACACTGTAAACATTTTCCCAGGGAACACTGCTCACTGCCTATCCACACTGTAATCATTTCCCCAGGTAACGCTGCTCACTGCCTATCCACACTGTAATCGTTTCCCCAGGGAACAATGCTCACTGCCCATCCACACTGTAAACATTTTCCCAGGGAACACGGCACACTGCCTATCCACACGGTAATAATTTCCCCAGGTAACGCTGCTCACTGCCTATCCACACTGTAATCAGCCGCACAGGTAACGCTGCTCACTCCCTATCCACACTGTAAACATTTTCGCAGGTAACGCTGCTCACTGCCTATCTTCACTGTAAACATTTTCCCAGGTAACGCTGCTCACTGCCTATCCACATTGTAAACATTTTCCCAGGTAACACTGCTCACTGCCTATCCACACTGTAAACATTTCCCCATATAACGCTGCTCACTGCCTATCCACACTGTAATCAGCCGCACAGGTAACGCTGCTCACTCCCTATCCACACTGTAAACATTTTCCCAGGTAACGCTGCTCACTGCCTATCCACACAGTAATCGTTTCCCCAGTGAACGCAGCTCACTGCAATTCCACACTGTAAACATTTCCCCATGGAACACTGCTCACTGCCTATCTACACTGTAAACATTTCCCCAGGTAACCCTGCTCACTGCCTATCCACACTGTAAACATTTCCCCAGGGAACACTGCTCACTGCCTATCCACAGTGTAATCATTTCCCCAGGTAACGCTGCTCACTGCCTATCCATACTGTAATCGTTTCCCCAGGGAACACTGCTCACTGCCTATCCATACTGTAAACATTTTCCCAGGAAATGCTGCTCGCTGCCTATCCACACTGTAATCATATCCCCAGGTAACTCTGCTCACTGCCTATCCACACTGTAAATATTTTCCCAGGTAACGCTGCTCACTGCCTATCCACATTGTAAACATTTTCCCAGGTAACACTGCTCAATGCCTATCCACACTGTAATCATTTGCCTAGGTAATGCTGCTCACGGCTTATCCACCGAGTAAACATTTTCCCAGGGAACACTGCTCACTGCCTATCCACAATGTAATCATTTCCTCAGGTACCGATGCTCACAGCCTATCCACACTGTAAACATTTTCCCAGGTAACGCTGCTCACTGCCTATCCACATTGTAAACATTTTCCCAGGTAACACTGCTCAATGCCTATCCACACTGTAATCATTTCCCCAGGGAACACTGCTCACTGCCTATCCACACTGTAAACATTTCCCTAGGGAATACTGCTCAATGCCTATCCACACTGTAATCATTTCCCCAGGGAACACTGCTCACTGCCTATCCACACTGTAAACATTTTCCCAGATAACGCTGCTCACTGCCTTTCCGCACTGTAATCATTTCCCCAGGTAACCCTGCTCACTGCCTATGCACACTGTAAACATTTGCCCAAGTAACACTGCTCACTGCCTATCCACACTGTAAATATTTTCCCAGGGATCGCTGCTCACTGCCTATCCACACTGTAAACGTTTCCATAGGGAACACTGCTCAATGCCTATCCACACTGTAATCATTTCCCCAGGGAACACTGCTCACTGCCTATCCACACTGTAAACATTTCCCCAGGGAACACTGCTCACTGCCTATCCACACTGTAAACATTTTCCCAGGTAACGCTGCTCACTGCCTATCCACACTGTAAACATTTTCCCAGGGAACACGGCACACTGCCTATCCACACTGTAAACATTTTCCCAGGGAACACGGCACACTGCCTATCCACACTGTAATAATTTCCCCAGGTAACGCTGCTCACTGCCTATCCACACTGTAAACATTTTCCCAGGTAACGCTGCTCACTGCCTATCCACACAGTAATCGTTTCCCCAGGGAACGGAGCTCACTGCAATTCCACAATGTAAACATTTCCCCATGGAACACTGCTCACTGCCTATCTACATTGTAAACATTTCCCCAGGTAACCCTGCTCACTGCCTATCCACACTTTAAACATTTCCCCAGGGAACACTGCTCACTGCCTATCCACAGTGTAATCATTTCCCCAGGTAACGCTGCTCACTGCCTATCCACACTGTAATCGTTTCCCCAGGGAACACTGCTCACTGCCTATCCATACTGTAAACATTTCCCCAGGAAATGCTACTCGCTGCCTATCCACACTGTAATCATATCCCCAGGTAACTCTGCTCACTGCCTATCCACACTGTAAACATTTCCCCAGGGAACACTGCTCAATGCCTATCCACAGTGTAATCATTTCCCCATGGAACACTGCTCACTGCCTATCCACAGTGTAATCATTTCCCCAGGTAACGCTGCTCACTGCCTAACCACACTGTAATCATTTCACCAGGTAACACTGCTCACTGCCTATCCACACTGTAATCATTTGCCCAGGTAAGGCTGCTCACTGCCTATCCACACTGTAATCGTTTCCCCAGGGAACACTGCTCACTGCCTATCCACATTGTAAACATTTTCCCAGGGAACACGGCACACTGCCTATCCACACTGTAATAATTTCCCCAGGTAACGCTGCTCACTGCCTATCCACACTGTAATCAGCCGCACAGGTAACGCTGCTCACTCCCTATCCACACTGTAAACATTTTCCCAGCTAACGCTGCTCACTGCATATCCACACTGTATTCATCCGCCCAGATAACGCTGCTCACTGCCTGTCCACACTGTAAACATTTTCGCAGGTAACGCTGCTCACTGCCTATCCACACTGTAAACATTTTCCCAGGGAACACGGCACACTGCCTATCCACACTGTAATAATTTCCCCAGGTAACGCTGCTCACTGCCTATCCACACTGTAATCAGCCGCACAGGTAACGCTGCTCACTCCCTATCCACACTGTAAACATTTTCCCAGGTAACGCTGCTCACTGCCTATGCACACAGTAATCGTTTCCCCAGGGAACGCAGCTCAGTGCAATTCCACACTGTAAACATTTCCCCATGGAAAACTGCTCACTGCCTATCTACACTGTAAACATTTCCCCAGGTAACCCTGCTCACTGCCTATCCACACTGAAAACATTTCCCCAGGGAACACTGCTCTCTGCCTATCCACACTGTAATCGTTTCCCCAGGGAACACTGCTCACTGCCTATCCATACTGTAAACATTTTCCCAGGAAATGCTGCTCGCTGCCTATCCACACTGTAATCATATCCCCAGGTATCTCTGCTCACTGCCTATCCACACTGTAAACATTTCCCCAGGGAACACTGCTCAATGCCTATCCACAGTGTAATCATTTCCCCATGGAACACTGCTCACTGCCTATCTACACTGTAAACATTTCCCCAGGGAAAACTGCTCACTGCCTATCCACAGTGTAATCATTTCCCCAGGTAACGCTGCTCACTGCCTATCCACACTGTAATCGTTTCCCCAGGAACACTGCTCACTGCTTATCCACACTGTAATCATCCGCCCAGGTAACGCTGCTCACTGTCTATCCACACTGTAAACCTTTTCCCAGGGAACACGGCACACTGCCTATCCACACTGTAATAATTTACCCAGGTAACGCTGCTCACTGCCTATCCACACTGTAAACATTTTCCCAGGGAACACTGCTCACTGCCTATCCACACTGTAAACATTTTGCCAGGTAACGCTGCTCACTGCCTATCCACACTGTACTCATTTCACCAGGGAACACTGCTCACTGCCTATCCACACTGTAATCATTTGCCCAGGTAACGCTGCTCACTGCCTATCCACACTGTAAACATTTTCCCAAGGAACACTGCTCACTGCCTATCCACACTGTAAACATTTTCCCAGGAAACACTGCTCACTGCCTATCCACACTGTAAACATTTTCCCAGGTAACGCTGCTCACTGCCTATCCACACTGTAATCATTTCACCAGGGAACACTGCTCACTGCCTATCCACACTGTAATCATTTGCCAAGGTAACGCTGCTCACGCCTATACACACTGTAACCATTTTCCCAGGAAATGCTGCTCGCTGCCTATCCACACTGTAATCATATGCCCAGGTAACTCTGCTCACTGCCTATCCACACTGTAAACATTTCCCCAGGGAACACTGCTCAATGCCTATCCACAGTGTAATCATTTCCCCAGGGAACACTGCTCACTGTCTATCCACACTGTAAACATTTCCCTAGGGAACACTGCTCAATGCCTATCCACAGTGTAATCATTTCCCCAGGGAACACTGCTCACTGCCTATCCACACTGTAAACATTTTCCCAGATAACGCTGCTCACTGCTTATTCACACTGTAATCATCCGCCCAGGTAACGCTGCTCACTGCCTGTCCACACTGTAAACATTTTCCCAGATAACGCTGCTCACTGCTTATACACACTGTAATCATCCGCCCAGGTAACGCTGCTCACTGCCTATCCACACTGTAAACATTTTCCCAGGGAACACGGCACACTGCCTATCCACACTGTAATAATTTCCCCAGGTAACGCTGCTCACTGCCTATCCACACTGTAATCATTTCCCCATGGAACACTGCTCACTGCCTATCCACACTGAAAACATTTCCCCAGGTAACCCTGCTCACTGCCTATCCACACTGTAAACATTTTCCCAGGGAACACTGCTCACTGCCTATCCACACTGCAAACATTTTCCCAGGTAACGCTGCTCACTGCCTAACCACACTGTAATCATTTCACCAGGTAACACTGCTCACTGCCTATCCACACTGTAATCATTTGCCCAGGTAACGCTGCTCACTGCCTATCCACATTGTAATCGTTTCCCCAGGGAACACTGCTCACTGCCTATCCACACTGTAAACATTTTCCCAGGGAACACGGCACACTGCCTATCCACACTGTAATAATTTCCCCAGGTAACGCTGCTCACTGCCTATCCACACTGTAATCAGCCGCACAGGTAACGCGGCAGACTCCCTATCCACACTGTAAACATTTTCCCAGCTAACGCTGCTCACTGCTTATCCACACTGTAATCATCCGCCCAGATAACGCTGCTCACTGCCTATCCACACAGTAATCGTTTCCCCAGGGAACGCAGCTCACTGCAATTCCACACTGTAAACATTTCCCTATGGAACACTGCTCACTGCCTATCTACACTGTAAACATTTCCCCAGGGAACACTGCTCACTGCCTATCCACACTGTAAACATTTTCCCAGGTAACGCTGCTCACTGCCTATCCACACTGTACTCATTTCACCAGGGAACACTGCTCACTGCCTATCCACACTGTAATCATTTGCC